>NC_133774.1:108452063-108627232 GCF_003597395.2 Chelonoidis abingdonii | reverse complement strand
GATTCTCTGCAGCTTGAGGTCTTCAAATCTCAATTTTGAGGATTTCAATAACTCAGTCATGGGTTCGGGGTTGTTATAAATGTGTATGGGTAGGGCTTTGTGGCCTGCCTTGTGCAGGAGGTCAGACTAGATGATCATATTGGTCCCTTCTGACCTATGAGTCTATGAGATAGTGGTGATGTTCATAATTTTACTTAGCAATACTACTACATAGGCTATGCCTACACTTAAAACACTACGGCGGCACAACTGCAGTGCTTCAATGTAGACATGTACCACAGTGACGGAAGAGGTACTTCCACTGCTGTAGTAAATACATCTTCTCAAGAGGTGGCAACTAGATCGAATTCTTCCATTGACCTAGAGCTGTCTACTCTGGGATTTAGGTTGGCTTACTACGTTGCACAGGAGTTGTGGATTTTTCATACCCTTGAGCGACGTGACTGGATAGATTTAATTTTCTAGTGTAGACCAGCCCTTAGTAATTACATATCCCCTTTCATCTAAGGATCTCAAAAGCACTTTACAAACTTTAACTAATTTAGTCTTACAACACCCAAATATTAATTAGGATAATTTTGTACATGAGGAAAACTGACACCCAGAAGAGTCACACAATGAGTTAAAAAAAAAACAAAAACAGAGCCAGCAGAAGAATTCAGTTTTCCTGAATCCAAGGCAAGTGTTCAAGACACAAGGACATGCTGCTTCCCATTTCTACATACATGTCAACCAACACACAGGAGAGATTTCTTAAATGGAAATAAAACTAAATTCCTTAATTAAAATATAAGGTTTTAACCTTATAGATTCAGAATGTACAGTGTTAAGGTAGGTTTTTTTTGTTTCGCTCTCTGCTTGGCGTTGTTCTCTTACTGCCTAGAAGGCAACAATAAGTGTTAATGATATTTACCTCTTCTAATAAGAGTCATTCACACTTCACTGTTATTCTTTGTTATTGTTTAGGACAAGCACTAGTACCTCATTGAAAGATCGGTGCTGCGAGGGGAAAAAGTCCCCCTGAGATCCCTTAGACTTCAAGAAAAGCATTAAATCAACTGATGCTAGATAGATGACAAGTTTGAGTCTCTGGGGACTTTCCTGACTCCTAAGTCTCTGTGGTCCTAGGTTTCATACTGCCTGAAGCCAGCTCTGACACATAGACAATCAAAACTACCCCCAAATTTCAAGATAAGGGCAGTAGGTGTCTAAATTGGGAAACGTGTAACTATTCAACTGTCATGGTTTGGAAGGATCCAAATACAAAGTACTCTAATTGAGCTAATCTCAGTTGATATGTGGCTGACTGGGTAATGCGCTGACCCTTTCACCTCCCAGACCACAATTTGAATTCAGCCAGAAGTCATCAGGAGATAGGATATACTGGTCTTTAGTGAGCAGAGGCACTAATCTCAGTACTACAGTGGGGTGGGGTGAAGGGGGAGGGAGAATGATCTCTGTGGTTCTGGGTGCAGAGATTGCACAGCTATTCTCACTAATATAAGGTGTTTAAAAAAAAAGATCCTTGAACTGCTCACATGGAACTTGGGCATTGGCATTAACCCCATGCCTTCTGACCCCAAATACAGTAAGAGTCAGAGCTCCTCAATGTAGTCAAGTGAACTTCACGGAGGATCTGCTCTGACAACTGATTCAAATGAGTGTGTTCAGTGAGAAGAGTGATTCTCTGGCAGAGGAGATGAGGATAACACTGCACATGCCCACAGATTATCCCATTTTATTTATTTAAAATAATCATTTAAGAAGGCTTCTGATCATAAAGGGTTAATGGAATTTCTGAAAGATTAAAATTGTTTCCTCCTTTGCTTACCTGCCAAGACCCAAGTTCACCTGATGGCATCACTCACACCTCAAGAAGCACAGAGACTGAGGTAAAATGCGCCTCCCACCTCTTCGCTTTGTTTTAGGTGTTTGTGATTTCACCAATTGTTGCAGAAGCAATAGAACCATTAATTTAGTTCTTGGCAGCTAAAGAGCTTTTCGGTTCAATTTAAAAAGAAGCACACATGGTTCTGGTGTATGCCTGACAGTAACAGGCATTTCCACGCTCTGAGCCCAGCTGTGTGAAACCATGTGTCAGTCAGTGGGATGACTGTATGCTCCGTATCACTGCTTCCGCTTACCCCAATATTGTAAACAACCAGGACGGCTTCTCCGGTAAAAGAAACATATGTGTACAGAGTCTCTTTTTGCCTTTGCCAGCCATCAATGGTTGCGTTTGCCACCCTGAGGTATCTGAGATAGTCTAGTTATTTCTTGTTCTCAGAAACCACTGGATGGCAACTGCATAAAGGTTGACTATTTCCTAGTTACCACTATATATGAGTATTACATACACCACTGTTGACCAGGTGGGATTAGACAGCCCTCTGCTTCATTGCAAGAGACAAGTCACAGACCACCAGCACACAGTATTTCCCCAGGGATGGCCCTGGCCCTGGGGCCTAGAATTTCTGTTGGTTGCCCTGGCATAATGTGATAAAGAGGAGGGAATCGGGAAGGAAGGGAAGTTGAATGGGGATGAGGCTGAAGGAGGGATGGAGGAGGAGAAAGGGAGTTGGGAGAAAGGACAACAGAGGGAGTAAATGGGAATGGAAAGAGAAAAGCAAGAGGGGCGAAAAAGAAGGACTGAAAGCAAGAAATAAGCAGCACATGTAGTCAATTTATGTTTCATTCACACAGATGCTCTGAAAACTGCCAGGGTTTGCGGGTCTTGGTAGAGACAAGTTAAACAGAGAGAACACGAGCAAAGGAGCAAAAGTGAATATAATGAAACGACAAATAAGAGAAGGAAAGTACAGAGTAGAATATACTGCACAAACCTGAAGAATTAATAAAGCCATAAATGAAAGGTAACTCCCTTCCACTTTCAAATAATTTAAATATCAGTGGCAATTATTAACTGAACATGCAAAGGTGATGAAATGACTGGGCTAAGAGTCGGAAGTCTGGGTTCTATTCCACATTCTGCCCCAGACTTCTTGGATAAACCTCCTAACTTAAGAACAAAAGAACATCATATATGAATGGCCATACTGGGTCAGCCCAAAGGTCCATCTAGCCCAGTATCCTGTCTTCCGAAAGTGGCCAATGCCAAGTGCTTCAGAGGGAATAATCAGACCAGGTAACCATCAAGTGATCCATCCCCTGTTGCATAATCCCAGGTTCTGGCAAACAGAGACTAGACAGCATCCCTGCCCATCTTGGCTAATAGCAATTGATGGACTTATCCTTCACGAATTTATCTAGTTTTTTTTTAACCCTATTATAGTTTTGGCCTTCACCACATCCTCTGGCAAAGAGTTCCACAAGTTGACTGTGCGTTGTGTGAAGAAATACTTCCTTTTGTTTGTTTTAATCTGCTCCCTATTAAACTTCTTGATGCCCCATTTTTTCAATCTGTAACAAGGGGATAATGGTCACCTATCTCTCAGGAATGTGGAAAGGGTAAATTCATGAATGCCTGTAAGCTGCTCTGAAATCCTCAGATGGAATTTGTTAAATAAGTGCAAAGTATTCATTAATAAAGATAGTTTGATGTTAAATACACTTAGAAAAAGAGAGAGCCAAACTTAGATGGGAGAAAGAAACCTTTGTTAAATGCAGAGAGACCCAACATACATAAAATACATTTTCATTGTACTCATGGTAGGTAATTATCAGCTGTCATTTTGTTGCATCTTCTTACATCTATCTGAAAGAAAAGCAGAAGAATTTTCTCTGACTGAAATGGATACAATTATTTTTGGCTTGCTACCCATGTCACCATTAGATTGCAAAATCCTCGTGGTTTAATTATTTTCATCATCATAAACAATGTGTTGTAGGTATTATCCAATTAGATGGAATCCTGTTGTGATGAAATGCTTGTCTTGGGACTGCAATTTCACATGACATATGATTGTTATTAATGGACAGTGTTGAGTTTAAGAAGGTATGTTACCATTACCGCACCTATTCTTAGCCCAGCTGATATCTCCAGTGTGCTCTTTTTTTGCTAGTGATGCTTATGTGTTGAGTGGAGATTCGTCAGGAAACTGCTTACATAAACCCAGGAATGTCTAGGACTTATGCTTGATAGCAAAAACATGAGCATCTTAGGTCTGGTCTAAACAACTGCAGCATCGTAGCTGTGCCACTGCAGAAACTGTAGTGTACAAATATCCTTAGCTAGGCACTATGTTATTTTAACACATGGGAATAGACAGGAAAGCTGAGACACAGACATGCACTCTGCTCAAGAAGGGCAATGCTTTCTATCCTGAGCTTCACTACCATTGCTTTATTGTAATCTGCCAAAGGCAAATCCAATTGTGAGCAATATTTAATTTTAAGGATAGTTAAATAACGTCCATAGCCACATCAGGTTAATAATGATTATGCAGGGGACTGGAAAGAAAAGGAGAAAAACACATTACAGTTCTTTGGTCTCTCCTCAAACACCTCTACCTACTCTCGATGCCAAAATGGGTCAAAAGAACAATCCATTTCCCTTCTGATTCTGATATAATCAGGCCAGTAAGACAGAACAACCTTTTCCACTATCTTCTTTAGGTGCAAACGCTGACCGGTTATAATTTACAAAGCTAGCAGAATACTGTCACCCAAAGGTAATACAGCTTTTCCATGTAGGAGCAGACCTCCGATATGGATATGGGTACACTTCAGAGATTTAAAAATAGATATATATTTCAAAACTGAGTTAAAAAAACACTACACCATCAAATATAGAGCATGCGCAACTTGACTGAGTTAGTGTGCAGTTATCATTAGAAAAGTGTCTGTGGAAAAACAACAATCTTATTTGACTCCCTCTGTGTATTTAGCTGACTTCAGTGACTATAACAAGTGTTTATCTCTTTGTAGTCTGGTTAGCCCTGCAGAGCCATCACAAAAATAGGAGACTGAGCTGGAGTCTTTTCTGGTCATGCAGCAGCAGTGGAATTGTTAACTAAATGCCTATGATAGGATTTTTGCAGATGGTTTGTGAACAGGAAAGCATAAAGAATACCTAGATTCTAATCCTGGCCACTAACTCGATGTCTGTGCCTTAACTTCCTGATCTGTATTGTGATGCTGCAAGTATTAATTGCTCATTAAGGCTTTTAAAAGTACTGAATCGTTATTAACAACAACATAAAATCATTATTTGTAAAGATCAGAATCTACAACCCTTATTCACATTAAGCAATTCTTTATGGCACAAATGGCCCAATTGAAATCAATGGAAGTTGAGCCAGAGCAAAGTACTCTCAACATGAGTAAGGATGCCAGAATCTGAACCAGCATATTTAAATTGGATGACAGAAGAACTCACTGACACAAAGATGGATTCACATTGCACTTTCTCAGCGAGAAGACCTGTAGTTCAGTACAGAATACCAGAATAAGTAAAACAAATTCATTTCTTTTGGTAGACAACAGGTTAACAGCCCTAAAAACTAAAGCCCTTTCTTTGTCCACAGTTTCCTACCCCTGTACGTTCTCTGGGATCACACTATAGGAATGAAAGAATAGTTTAGCCTCCCACCTTACTTCTGCTGAGATTGCATACCAGATTGTCAATCAGTGTCAATTATGATGTATACACCTGCGCACCAGGAACTCGATAAAGACCACCATTCACTGTGCACTGGCCATTGAACAACTTACAGGTGTTAATGACTTTCCCCCATTATTGACCTTGCCTAGATTCTAACACCGGTGAAAGACTCCATCACTTTGCCAATCCCCTGAGTTGCTTAGTGTGCTCAGTGTTGTATCATTATAATGGTCCATTAAGGGTTTGGCTGAATGATGCAACAAGTCATTCCATAAGCACCAAAAATGTTACCTGCGCAAGTTACTTTTTAAATTCACTATTAAAGACAAAATCCTTGAGCAGCCAAAAACGAGGGGGAATCACAACTGTGTGGAAGATACACACACACACCAGCACAACTCTGTTGTTTGACTTGCTTGCCACTGGCTGCTTTAGGTGTGCCTCTCCTGTTCCTCTTTAAATTATTTTGGAATACAGGTGGTTGGGAATTTTCCCTGAAAATTTTATTGATGGCAATCTGCGGGAAAGCTTTGATTATACGAATTATTTTAAATTTTCCATTGGGACAATCAAAACATTATAGTTCATATCAGCTCAGGTTGACACAACCAACACATTTTAGTTTCTTGAACCAAACAGACCCATTTAGTTTCAGGTCAGTTTGACATTAGCATGTGTTTGGCTGAGCTGCCATGATGTCTCATAGGTTTTTCTAGTTCAGGTGCCTCATGCTTCTATTCTCCTCTTTGAGTCGGGCTCCTTAGCTGTTACATCTCACACGGTGCTCTATGGTCTTCCCTCGCTTTGAATCATTGTGATGCATTATGGGAGTCATTTTACCAAGGTGCACCTTGGTAATGCACCCTGGGATGCACCTTGTTGTTCAGGTGAGGAACCCAATCCATAGAGGGAAATGGAGGCATGAAGCACCTCAACTACAACTTCCATCAGACTCCATGGCAGCTTGAGGGAACACAGACTAATGTCAAATCAAGCCAAGCAAAATATTTTGTTTTGATTTGTTGAACTGAACTGAAATATTTCAGTTCAGGAATGTTGAAATATTTGGTGTTGATTGGAACGTCTAAACAAAGCATTTCAACATTTCTGAATCAGAGTTTTTCACAACTCAGTGTTCCATGAAAGTTTTCAGTATTTTGACTTTTTATCCTGATTCAGGACAAAAACAAATGTTGAAATATCAGAATTTCCACATTGGATGGAAACCAGCTCTATGAAATTTGTATTCAGGACTAGGTGCATAGAGATTTGCAATGGCCACTGCTGCTGATATTCCCCTTCATTATGGACCAAGGCCTTGGCTACACTGGCGCTTTACAGCACTGCAACTTTCTCACTCAGGGGTGTGAAAAAAAAATCCCCCTGAGCGCTGCAAGATACAGCGCTGTAAAGCGCCAGTGTAAATAGCACCGCAGCGCTGGGAGCACGGCTCCCAGCGCTGCAAGCTAATCCCTATGAGGATGTGGAGTACGTGCAGCGCTGGGAGAGCTCTCTCCCAGCACTGGCACTGCGACCCCACTGACACTTCAAAGCGCTCCCGTGGCAGCGCTTTGAAGTTTCGAGTGTAGCCAAGACCCAACACTATGGACAGGATGATGGTAGCAAACGATGTCATGTTAGTCCTGTGATTTTTTTCTTCTTCTTTTGGTGGATTTAGTTAGGAGGGGATCAGCTACTTGGAAAGAAAAGTAAAGGGAGAAGGGACACTGATGGGAAGGGAGGTGAGGGAGGACAAGGCAGGGAAGAAGAGGTTCAGAGGGGCAGGTCTGGAGTAAAATTGATGTGAAGAGACTGTGAGGGAGAAGGTTGAAGCAAACAGCCAATCATCATAGGGCAGAGACAGTTCAGTCAAAACTGTTGTAAATTCTTGGAGTATCTGAACGTTTGTGCCTGGAAGCTTCCCCAGCTGCGCCTACCCATGGGAGTCTCTGGCTAGTTACCATCTGCAAATTTCCCCCAAGGTCACAAGGCAGGGGGAGGAGAACACCACTTGGGTCCTAGTTTCCCCTGTGTGGTGGGGGAGTGGCTGAAATTGGCTAACTTCCTGAAAACATGACAAGCTTTTGCTAAGTAGATCCAAGCACATTGACTGTGTACATACACATGGGAAAGTTCTGAGCAAGTGAATATACTAGGTTATAACAGAAATGAATTTGCATGCAAAAGGAAGAAAGGCCTTGTAGCCACAGCACTGGACTGGTGCTCAGGAGATCTGGGTTCAGTTCCCCATTCTGCCACAGACTCCCTGTGTGAATACTGACAATTAATTTTGAGCGTCTGTCTCCCCATCAGTAATATGAGGCTAATAATACTTCCATACCCCGCTTTTTGTATGGAAAAACAGAGTAATACCTGGGAAGTGCTCAAGTTCTACAGTGATGACCCTCACAGAAAAACCTACACACTATAATATTCACTACTGTGAACTCAAAAGTGCTGTATTCCCATACAGAATCTACCTTACATCAGCCGCCTCCACTAAAGAAAAAGTTACCTAAAATGTATTTAGCATTTATGTTTTGGTTTTTAAATAATGTTAGGTACCAAAGATTTTCATCCCATTCCTTCAGGTTTCACTGAACATGTTTTATTAACTCTCTTTTCCCCCCATACACTTTGTTTTCTAGCGTTAATACAAACAAAATTAGAGAGCTAAACTAATAGACAGACTTGACTAAGTCTCTTGCAGTACGTCTTCATCTGCCCAGTAACACAATCTACAGCCAATTGCAAACCAAGTCAATATGTGGTAAGACTTTAACAGCCGCCCTTAACTCGCCTCAATAATTATTCTCTTTAACTGACATAATATTCAATATACTGTTGTTGAGTGCAATAATGGTAAAATTGATGCCTTGAGGGCTACAATACGATTGAGTTTTAGCCAGATAAACTGACCTCTAGCCTAATGGTGTATTATGGGGTTTTACACCATTCAGATGCACAGTGTGACTGTTTATAATCCTCTATATAATTACATTCCATTCCATTCTTGCATATCTTCAGATCATTCCAACAGATAATTGCCTGATTCTGCAACACTTAAATGAGCAGTCTCACTGATTTCAGTGAGAGTCTTGTCGTCTGCCAGGTTACTGAATCGGATCTGAGGCTTGCAATGTTGTTTCCGAACCTATATTTATCTTGATTTTATCTTATGGTTGAAAATGAACAGTTTGTCTCTAAATAGGAAGCAAGCTTGTCATCTGGAACCATCTGGATACTTAGATTTTTTCACCCTTTTTCAACAACATTCAGAATCCCGGAATTTAAAATGTAATGCATAGCATACAATCACATCACTAAAAAATATCTATATTATGTCAATAATACAAGCCACCTATTAGCAACTACAGCATGTACCAAGACACACTGCGTTTGTGTTTTCTGAAAGGATCAATTGTAATTTCTGAAACTGGGTTAAAATCATAGCAGATTATATTTTACCTATGGACACCTGTAAAATTTAGCTTTAAAAAAATCCATAAAGAATGCTAAAATAATGTAAAAAACTTTTGAATTTGTATATACCTTAATAAGTGTAGCAGGCCCTCAATACAACAGTTAGCCTTTTTTTTCTTTGTTTTTTTTCTACAATGAAGAACTGTTTACAATGACAATCTTTTAGAAGAAGTTTTAAGATAATTTATTTGAAAACATGATACATCAAGGACTGTGTAATTATGTGCAGGCTAATGTGCTTCCTCTACAGAAAGGATGTTGCATGAAACAGGCAATAAAAGAAATAAGCATTGAAAGTTCCTTTGGGCAGGAACAAAGACTCCTCTGTGTTCTGTACTATGCCAAATATGTTATTTGTGCCTAAATAAATTAATAAAAATAATAAAATACATACAAAAATGCAATAATAGTAATCTTCAAAATCAAGGTTGGCTCATTCGGGTATGTCCAAATTATAGGCTTGAATCTGTAAGGTGCTGAGCATGCTCAACTCCCATGGAACCCGTAGCAATGTAGGGCACTCAGCACCATGCGGTATGAGACAAGAGATCTGAAATCCCCTTTTGAACAGCTAGCATAATAAATCATCTTGGACACTAACAGATGCCATGTTTTAATGCAGGTGACTGGGTGAAGATTAAACATGGAAATGCCATTTTTTGTGACTAAATCAAGCCGTTACAATTTTACAAAGGGAATGGGTTTACAAACCTGTAAAAGCACATGTGAAAGCTCAAAGGTTAGCTTTTAACCATGAACTTATATCAGGAATATGGCTTTTTAATACACTATAGGATAGTCGTCCTCCCTCAAAAATAAATGAGTGAAGGAAGGGAAGAGCAACTGCACTGGACTTCAGATTATAGAAGTTGGGTGGTAGCCCCTGAAAACATGTCAGTTGCCTTAGTATCTAAATAAGGCTTGCAGCTAAGTAACCTCAGTATTTGCAGTATTCAAGGTATTTCCTATGCTAAATGTAGGGAAGTAAAAGGGAACACTGTGAATAGGAACTAGCAAGTTTTACATACTGTACCACAGTCAAGGTACAACATGTCAAATACATCTCACAGCTATTTACCTAAAGATCCACAGTTAAAAGGACAGACTTTTAGTAAAAGCATGTTGGGTGCACAACTGTTAGTAACTCCTACATACAGAATAATGGTCAGCCAAACAATTTTTACTACATGCTTTAAACCTCTTCTTACCTGAAGGATGTAGCCCCGCACGTAGTCCCGAAGCGTCCAGCCTAAGCCATGCAGGATGTGCAGCACCTCTTCCTGCTTCAATACACTGAAGAGTCGGTCCAGCAGTATCTTCAATCTCACAGGCACAGCCTGGGTACCATAGAGCATCAGGCTGCTGATATCAAATACTACGTTGGACTGCACAATCTCCACTTGGGTAGGGTGGTACAGATGCTGAGTGCTAAGCTTGTCCAAAGCTGACAGGTACAGGTTGGGGTAGGAGTAGACACAGAGATGGGGAAAGAGGAAAATAAAAATAAAAGTAAGATTATTAAAGCATATCTAATATTCTGTCAAAGTGAGTCTTACATAAACACAAAGCTCAAACGTTCAAGAGTTTTGTTATTCTTTCATGCTTAAGTTTTTAGTGCCCTACTGGTTTTCAAAGATACTGAGCACTCACTGCTCCCATTAACTTCAGTTGGAATTCTGGGCACACACATAATCTCTGAAGAATTGGGCCCTCGGTATCTCACATTGGGGTGACCAGAAGTGGATGCAAAAAATGAATGAACTCTCCTGAAAATTTGAGCCTTAATCTACAGAAAACAGAATCCACTGCAATGTTTTAAAAATTGCTGCCATGCATAATCGTAAACTGGAGTCATCAATTTACTGCTAATTGAACTAGCTGCTAGTTATTACACTGGCAAACATAGCCAATTCAGTTCAACTTACCTCTTTTGTATGAATTTTGTGATCAAATATATTAATAGCTTAAAGAATTGGGGGAAGCGAGGTTTGCAGAAGGTTTGAGCTTTATTTTTGGCTTGCTGGTAATTCTTTATCCCCTTACGTGATGTTTAATGTGATGGAATTACATACAGCATCATACATTTCAGCATACACCACTATTTGGTCTCAATTTCTTTTCCATTTTATGGATTCTATCACAGCACCTAAACTTCCAGACTATTTGTTTTAAACAGAACTTTTTGAGCTTTTAAAATAATGTTATAGGGGTTCCTTCTCCTGCACTTTGGTTTTTTCTTGGATTCACTGGAGAGTTCATGTACTCTTGATAAATTGGTTTCTTACATCAAGATTGTAAAGGCCCTTATCATCTACCTGCTGGTTTCATTCAACACATTTACTCCAAGGAATATTTTTGTCAGAGTGTTCTGGTTTCCTCATACTTCATTTCTTACAACTGATTTGTCTGATCTTCCCTATTCTAGTGGTTAAAGCTACTTTGAATAAATAGCTTTAAATGTAAATTTAATGTTCATGAAAGATAAGGGATTGGCAAGCTTGGGGATTGAAGTCCTATGTCTCTTCACAGGGCATTTATATTGCAGAAATGTGAAGGGCAGGATTCTGTCTATTATTCTTCCAACACTCTTCAGCTATTTGGCCTTATGATGAGCAGCTGATTTAGAACCTAATAAACAGGCTAGATTAAAATCTGAAGAGCTCAAACACCCCAAAATGTTTTTGTTATTTTCCATGGTATTGTTCCTAAGATGGTTACATTGTTAGTACTGTAACAGATATATCAAAGTACTCCTTAAGGGAAAAAAGAACCTAGAAAATTGAAATTGTTCAATGTGCGTATGTATTTGGGGGAGGTGCTGTTGACATGTATGTGCCTCCATAGTGGGTAAGGAAAATAATGGAATCTATTTTTAGTCACATAACAATGGGTACTTGGAATGGAAGAACAAGATTTGAACACATTAATAAAATATTAATAATAGTCATAGCACCTCCCATCCAAGAATCTCCATACATTTACACAAGAATTTAAGCCTCACAGCACCCTTCCAAAGCAAGTTTTGACTTGCCTCATTGTTACAGATTGGGAAACTTAGACACAGAAAGGTTAAGTGTCCTAAGAGCACACAAATCCATGTCATTGCCAACAATTGAACTTGTCTCTGTCATGTCCTTTAACTGCTGCATCATACTCCTCTTCTAGGGGTGAGCATGGTGCTTTTTGTTAAATAAAATAGTTTAATTTAAAAATGTATACAGGGAGGGTAAGTACTTGCCTCTAAAAAGTTGGATGGAATGGCTCAGGGGTTTAAGGTGCTACTTCCAAATTGACCCAGGTCAGTAGTGATTGAAAGTTGTTTTCTTCTAATGACTGTTCGGGGATTATGCAAAAAAGTGTGGTGGTCTTGGTATTGCTCCTAGTGGAAAATCGCCCACTTTACAAAACCACCACCACATTTGACACCAAAAGCCTTTGCAGAGAGGCCAGGGATGGAATAGACAAGAAGAGGAGAAAGTAACAAGTGGTCCTTCCAGAGGACTGAAGCACACTGGCAAACCACTGGGTAATAGCTTTCACAATCTACATTGTACTTATCCTGTGGTCACAAAGAGGCCTTCAGTCTCCAGGGATCTCAATCTAGTACCAAATTCACTTAAAGTGATTTAATTTTTTTTAACAAGTTTACCACTGCAGCCCTAGTTAGGTTCTTAAAACTAGATGAGGAGTTAGTTCTGAATTTGTCTACATTTCACCAAAACCATCTTCAACTTGGAACTGAGATCTTATACTGCAAATTATAGTAACCACAAATAGAGACACTGAGTTGCATTCTTTTTAAGCACAAGTTGGGATGTGCATTCAAATGCATAATTTATAACAAAAAAGGCATGTATTTTTCCATGGGTGTGTCACAAGAGTGTTCAGAGAGTATAGGCAAACAGCACACTACAGACTGAAATGAAATACAGGCATGCGGAGAGGAAGGAAATGCATTTGTGCCAGCAAAAGGAATAACTGTGTGGCCAACAGCTGGAATTTTTGTGGCTCATTAATTAATGGAACTACTTTTCACTGAACTCAAGTATGGAACTAAATAATGTAGAGAATGCAACCTTTCACCATTATTTATAATCTATAAAATTATATCCTATTTGTTTAGAAAAAAGACTATAAAAATATTCAAGAAAGACCAAAAAGAAGGAACAGTAACAAGGAAAAATACTGTGAATTGTATCTGCTTCTGCCCATACATTCTGAAAATACACAGAGAAGCGTGAGAGAAACACCTGGATGTATTTGAAAAGGTTCTTTGGAGAGCACCTAAGTGACTATTCCCTAAATCATCACTGAACCAATTTCAGTGCTCCAGCCTGGTGCCAAGGAGGCATTTTGTTGTTGAGGTGCTTTCTTTCAGATAAACCATAAAATAAAACATCTGAGCCTGTATGATTGATAAAGATCCCGTGGCTCTTTATGTAAAGCTGAGGATATCCATTTCCATGTCCTGGAAAAATTTCAATTTAGGTAATAATATTCTGCCTCCCTGAATTTCTGCTCCAATGTCAACTGGATATGGCCTTCTTCTTCACTTCCTGTCTTAAACTGTTCTCTAGTGATGTTATGTACTGATGAACAGCTACTGCATTTTACCAGAGAGTCTGCATCTCACAGGTGAGTAAATTTATCCTTGTGGGTAGTATGCATAAGAAAGTATGCATGACGAAAGACACTATGTACAAATATAAGATATTATCATATCTGAAAAATGACATAAGCAGATGTTTCCTTATTAAAAAGGCATTGTTGATTGATGTCATAAAAATACACACTCTGAGTCATTTCTGGCCCAACTGAAGTTAATACTCATACTCCTAAAGATTACAGTGGGATCAAGATTTCACCCAGAAAAGCCAAAAACACTTAATGCTCATGTTACTTTTGAAAGAACGCAAACACTCTTTTTAAAAGCCATGTGTGTTTGTTTTGGGGTCGATATATTAAGTTTAGTGCTAAGACTAGGAAGCACCATCTCATTTTGGCACCCCTTTTTAGTGGCTGATGCTGCCCCCATCTCCTGGTACTCCCCAGCTCTGGATGAGCTGATTACAGAGGGAAAAGACGTCTAATGAATCTTAAAACTACATGCTTTGTGAGTAAAGTAGTTGACAGTTTTGTGGAACGGCCTGTAAAAGGCCCTTGTGTTTTAGTAGAACAATACATAGTGGAATAATATTTTTGAGGAGTATTATTTCTAAATGTAAAATGTTCATTTCAGGAATTATAACTAGTGAAAAAAGGAGCCAAATAAGTTTTCTTTAAACACCAAAGAACTATTAACTTGTTAATTAATTGTATGCAGTGTTATTGTAACTGTGTTGGTCCGAGGCTACTAGAGAGACAAGGTGGGTGAGGTAATACCTTTTATTGGATCAATTTCGGTTGGTGAGAGACACAAGCTTTTGAGCTACTCAGAGAAGAGCTCTATGTAGCTCTCTCACCAACAGAAGTTGGTCCAATAAAAGATATTACCTCATCCATCTTGCCTCTCTTGTTAATTCTTGTAAGAACAGGGAATCTCTTCTCTCTTTCCTCAGCTCTTTGAGTTACCAAGTATCATTGCTTCTGCTTATGGCCTGTCAGTGTTTCTGTTATCAATCCTGTTTTTGAACAGTTTATATTATTTTTTGGGCCTGATCAGAGCTGGCGTTACCCTTGTTGGGTGGAAAGATGAAACAACTCTTCACTGCCCACACATATACCAGACTCCTGTCCCCTGTGATTACACCACTGTGTACAAGGAAGCACTGAGGATTAGCAGGAAAGCCAGTAAGATGATTCTTTGAAGTAACTCTTGTGAAACTGACTCATGTATATACAAAGCATGTGCTCCTGATTTTCAGGCTCCATCCAGACTCCTGCTGCAGGAGAAGCAGAGTCCAGCTTCCATTTACATTTTATTGGTTTTTCACATTACCATTTGTAGTGTTCTTACTATGCAAAATTTCAGCCAATGGATTAGCCTGTATGTGTGTTTTTAGTATTCTATGCCAAAACCTTTGGACCCAGTTATAATTTATCAATGGACAAACTTTAATGTTCCATTTGTGGGTTGGTTTTGTTTTGTTTTTTTTTAACTGTAGTAAAAAATGGGGAAAAAATCTGCTTTTCCATTTACATTTTATTGGTTTTGAGGGACCCTATGCAATTCAAAGGAAATGAAATACAAAAGGTATATTAAACTAATATTAAATGACTTGTTCGATTTATCAAGAGCCAGAGAACACAGAGTAAGACTTTCACTTTATCCATAACTCAGCCAGTTACGCTGAGGCCCAGCTACTCAAGACCTCTCACTGACCTGGGATCCCTCCCATACCAAAATACATAAGGTGAGTTCAGGCTGAAGTGGAAATCTTACCTCTGAATTTATCCGCTCCCCCCACACACACACACAATATTTAAAGTCTCGCATCCATTTTTGAATAAATGAGATTTGCCTTGGTTCAATATAAAAGTATTACAAACCTGCTAGTTTTAATGAGAATTATACTTTTAAATACACATATTTGCTAATCTCCAGATTCTAGCAGAATATTTAGGAACTCTGGAGTGGGGAAAGCAGATCTAGTAAAAGTCTATATCTCCAAAAAGATCAAGATTTTCCAGTAGACTAGTACAATGCCTCACAGCTAAAATTTTGCATAGTAAAAATACTACACATTTTAGCATGAAAATATTATTGATTAAAATGGATCTTATTCCCGTTTCTGTCTGAAGCCCCAACACCACACCACCCAACCTACCAGACATGCACACAACACATGCACAAATTTAAAAATAAAATTTTCTGTTTTATGCTGCTGGTTTTGCCACAGGTGTTAACTCCCACATTAAACTGCCGTGTTTCCATGACTAGCAGAATGAGTCACACTTCAGGGAGCCTTGCAACAAATGGGAGATTTTTATTTATTTATTTTAAAATGAGCTGAGCCACTTTCTGAAGCAACAAAACTTGGCAGGCAGGTTAAATATACAAGACCCATATGGCAAGGCTCCATAACACTGTTGCAACACAGTTCGCAGAACAACCAATACGAGATGAGCAAACAGAGCACTATTAGTGGCGATTTCTACATACAGTACTGTGTAGTACAGTTAGCTTTACATTTATTTGAAGGAATGGTGAAAATGAATGGCTGCACATTTTTTGGAGTTCAAATCTATTTTTTTTCAATCACCCATCCACCCACCTATACAAAAGTAAGACACCTCTTGAAGGAGGGAATGCAGCACATGAGTAAATAATTTGCTGAAGGGGTGGGCAAACTACAGCAATCCTAGGGGAGTATCCTCCCTCTGGAACAAATTTTAATAATACCTGCCATTTGGCACAACACAGGACATTTCAAGGGTGAAAAATTTGCTCTTCAGAAGTCTCTTCCTTAGCCAGGAACAGAAGGTGCCCATAGGCAAGATATTCAGCAATATCCAGAAGGGTATAAATGCTCTCAGAGGCCATGAAATCTCCCCATCCATCCTTCAGTTCAAACAGTGAGAGAACATGGACATTTAGGGTGGAGAGATGACATCCTGATACAGCACAAACAAAGTACGAGGCATGAAATGGCATCCTTTGGCTATCTTCATTGCACCCCATTCTCATTGCTGTCCCAATTTAATCTACTTTTAGGAGACATTCACTCAGTCACTGTAGATTTTAAAACACTGTGGAGGGAGAGCGAGGACAGCATTTTCTGATCTGGGAGGAAGAGCAACTTTTCCTTTGGATTTTTACAGTATTTAAGAACTAGCAATGGAAGCCATTTGCCAAATTCATTTAGTCTCTGACAGAGGGACACATATGTGATCTCTTAATTTACAGCTTGTATATACAGATGTTCACACTTAATTAAAGGTTTCTTAATAGCTTTTTAAAAATAAAAGTGTGTTCATCATGGGTGTTTTATACATACCCAAACAATACAGCTAAGGTGACAAATGCCTCTTTATGCCTCACCATGCCTCTTGAATGACAAAAAGAAAAAGAAAAAAAGAAAAGAAAAAAGCAGACTGCATTTCAGTTGCATGTACGCAGAATGTTATTTAAAAAGTCTGAATGAAATCTTTCATTAATTTCTCTCTCTATGATCTGATTCCAAGTTGAAAAATTTAGATTGCTACTAGGTTTATGTAGCCGAAAGCAGAACCACCATTTGTTCACAGACGTTGCTTTGCTGTCTGCTATTTTTTTTTATCCCTCTGCAAAACTTTGAACCCCATCCAGCTTTCACACACTGCCTCTTCAGTTAATAACTATCAAGTTTCCCCTTGTCTCCTGTCTACTTTTCTTTGAGGCAATTGCGCACTCAGCACCCCGAGATAATAACACACATCTATAAGATAAAAGCAATGGCATTAACGTAATTGTCTGCCTCTCTCTCTTTAGCCTAATCTTTTTTTTCCTTCAGTTTTGACTGCCTGTGTGACACCTGTTTTTGTCTCCTCTGATCCTACGACAGGTTTTCCGCTGACAAGGTTTTTGCCTGACAGAGATTCTGCCAGACAAGAACATAATAAAATATGAAGAACTGCTTGTCAAAGTTTCTGCCAATGCTCACATGAAATAGAGGAAAAAAATCCGGACTTTTTTTTTTTTTTTTTTTTAAAGGGGCTCTGTGATGGTCGCTTTTGGCCTGTCAGGAAAACTGCCTCCCAGGCCAATTCCTGCAAGCCAAACAGGTGTTTTCTTTTATGTTTTTTATATATATATGTTTTTTCACCAATAGTGGAAGAAAAAGTTTTCCCTAAATTATTGCCTGTGATATGAAGGTTAGAAGCAACTTTGACTGTTTGGAGATAGTCAATGAGAGGGGATATTTTTTAAACTCGGACGTGAACCTTAAAAGAAAATTAAATTAAAAAAAATCAGTTCTTTTTTTCTTGTTGATGTCTGGTATGATCAAAGGGACTTAACTGCTATGAGAGATAGGGAGCCTCGGTCTCTGTTCCCAGAATAAAATACAGACTATTAAACATTCTCAGGGTGAGCAGGCTGTCTAAGTGAAAAACCAGGACACCTGTCACTGAGGGGAGGGGATGGTCTGGGAGGTTTGCATGGGGGTGGAGGGGTAAAGAGAGAGAGGAGTGAAGCAGTGAGAGAGACAAGAGAACTCAGTGCTCCCTTTCTTCCTTCTCTTCAAAAGCAAATCCCTCTTACTCCTTCCCTGCCACCATATGGATCTGAGCTTCTATGTGGAGGAAGACTGACGCAAAGAGGGAGATCTCCTTGGAGTGCCATGTGTGGGCAGGGATGAGCAGGTGTCAACATGTGGCAGGCCCGATCAGGATGGTCCTCGTGGAATGTATGCATTCAGCCAGCAGCCCAGTTGGCTGATGTGCCCTTCAAGTGGCCAGAGTCTGCAGGTTACAAAAGCAGGACAGCACGGGGTTTTTTGTTTTTTTTTTAAACTGATAGGGACAGACCATGAGAATAGGGACAGAGTTATACTAATGCATTAAGATAACTGTCTTACCTGGCAGAGATGGCCACTTCTGACCAGCACATGGGCCTACATTTTAAAAAAATTATTGTTGAGGATTACATTTTGTAACAGAAGTTACTCATTTCATGCACCTAGGTTCCTTTGACTACCCATTCATCTTCCAGCTTTCCTCCCTCTGCCTACTCGCCAAACATCTGTGCCTCCTCCATACCCAACCTGAAGCATCCCCCCATCTACACTACAATGGGATTGGGGCCCAGCTGTATTTGTGTTGGATGATTTATTATATATTCTTGCATGTAAGCAAGTTTGGGAATCCTGGATTAAGAGACTGAATTTGGAGATTCCCAAGCTTCATTGTGGCACATTACATAATTTGTCTGGGAGATGCTAATCTTTAAATGAAATATATATCACCTACAAAAAAATCCACCCACTTGGGTGGAGTGGAAAAGTATCATTTTGTAAGGCTGCCTTAAGAAGGCAAGAAGGACTTTGTTCTGCAAATTAACACCATAGTGGAGTTTAAGGCTGATAATCCCCAAATCACTATTGGCTGCATGAGCCTGAGATGACCAGCAGGCTGCCAGCAATCACCAGTTGGTACAAGTGACGTTCTGTTTCAAACATTACAAAACGATAAGCTGAAGCTAACCAATGTAACCCTGCAATTGTACACTTAACTAGGTAACTATATCTAAGGCCCAATCCTGCCAAGTGCCTCCTGAGAGCTGTTGGGCACCCTCAAATTCCCACGGAGACCCTTCTGCCCTGATATCAGTGACGGCTGAAGATGTTCAGCCCTTGTAATATTAAGCCATGTACAGGGCCGGCTACAGGGTTTTCCCGCCACTTCCCCTTGGCCGCCCCAAGCACCTGCTTGCTGCGCTGGTGCTGGAGCCGGCCCTGGCCATGTGACTAGTATTACCCTTTTTAACATCACTCTTTCCCAGCCCCCACAACTAAAGAAGACACTTGTGGGTGATTGCCATGAAGTTCATGTACTGTGACCATTTCACACAGCTCCAGTTTAAATACACTTCAGCAAATTTGACTGCAATCAATTAGAATGTAATTAGAGAAGTCTTTCAGGGGTTTAAGTGTATGCTTTCCAGAATACATTTTCTGTTGCTGAAATCCGGATGGGAATGGGATAAAAGAACTGGGGGGGTCTGCTAAATTAATCTGGAGCAAATTTCCTCATAACGCGATAGCTTGAGTCAAAGTTCTTCCTACTAAGTAAAGGTAACTCAATGTTTTTCCCATTCAGTGATTGTCACATTCACAATATAGAAAGCAGAGGTAAAGTTACCCAAGGCCTCATCATTACATTATAACATCTGAAAGCAATATGCAATTTTTATTCTCGCTATCAAATCCTTCTTCCTGTTTTAAACTTGTGCTGTTAGACTGAATGGAGTGGTTGAGTTTGTTTTGTTTGTGTTCTGCTTAACCTGGTTAACTCTAGTTAATTAAAATGTTTCTATAAACAATTAAGCTTCTTTTAGGATCGTTAGCAAGATATAAAATTTAAGATGTAATAAACTGGTAAAGGGGCTAGCACATCACAGCCCTTCATGTGCAGCAGGATCAGGGCTATGGGTTTCATTCATTTAAAATTCAGGTAACCGTGACCGCTTGTTACGAAAGTGCCCAAATTGACAGCCACAGCTCAGCTGAGACTCCTGCTCTGAAGTTCCACAGTACTGGTCCTATGAAGCTCAAAATCCAGCAGACAGTCCCAACCAATCTGCTGCTCCTGTTCATTCAGAGACTCAAGCCACATCTTCTTCAATGGTTATATAGTTAACCCCTACTTCACTGAGCATGCTCAGGGATGCCACAGGCTTTCATTCAAAGAAGAAACTGAATTGGGAGCTGCTACTGTCCCTTAACAGAGGAATTTCCATGAAAGCAAAATTATCCTTTATTATGCTTCATTAACAAAATTAAATTACTAATATTTTTGTGTTGTCCCCATATTTTTAAAGCCCCCCAGGAGTTGGTAAGTTCAAATAGAAAAATTTTCTCCTTACCAGGAGTGCTGCAACAATTTGTATAGTCAGGGAGCGGAGAGCCATTGAACCAACCTGTAAACCCGGTATATGATGGAAACCACTTCAAGCCAGCACCCTTAGTTACAGCTCCCATGCCCCTTACTGGCCTCTCTTCTCTACAACGGAAGGACCAACTGCTGAAGACTTTCTTAACTCTCATCACTGGAGGAAAATCTATGTGGCCTTGTTAAACTCTAGATGGAGGCTAGTTTGTAAATGTAATTTTAATAATATAATTTAACAAATGGGCAAGTAATTATAATGTCTTGCATTTCTACAACAACTTCCATCTAAACATCTCAAAATGCTTTACAGTTGGTTGAGACTCCACAGCTGTGAAAGTGGGTATTATACCTATTTTGCAGACAGGGACTCTAAGGCACAGGGAAATGAAAATGACTTAATCAAGATCACACAATGCATCAGTAGCAGAACTGAAAATGAAAGCTATGGGCCAAATGTTGCTCTAACATTACACTTGGGGGGCTGGGGTGAGGAGGAGTAGAGAATTTGGTGCTGGACTTCTGAATATCTGTCCCTTGCATTCACAGAAACATCCCACAGTGATACTTCAGTACGGGAAGCAGGTGATTCTTGCCTGTAATTGGTGAGGACTCTGTATGATCCATTTGTATTTACACTCAGTTGAAATATTTACAAGCACACAAAACCAGAAGAAAAAGGCTAATACATTGTGTGGTTTCTTTACATGGATACTTTCCTTTAAAGCACAACAACTGTAAGCTGATGAGCAAGGAAACAAACTGAACAAATACATGGTCCTCCCAGGTCAAACTGAGAAGGGACCACTGATTTTAGGCAAAAACAACTAGAACAAAAAAAAAAAATGATAGATTAGAGAGACTTTGCCCAGGGAGGTCCAAGAACCTGGCTGTCTGTTGGGAACCTCAGCAGCAGTTAAATCCAGTCCAGAGCTAGATTAACATTACTTTTATTTTAAAGCCACTTTAACAACCATGAAGATTAGTTTTTGGTCTTTATAACCAGATGGAGAAGTAACAAAGAGCTAAAGAAATTCCTTTACAAAGATGCTTGTGGAAAAGTCCTATATAATTGAAGAGGGAATCAACAGGTTTCTGTAGCCACTTAATATGAATTTACTCTGAAAACCTATACAATGTAATTGAAAATGGTTTTTTTACGAGCATCCTATAGTATTCTACAGCAAGATTATGAGTCTCTATTAAATTCTACAAGATGATTAAAAAATATAGAAAGATTTTTCTATTCAAATCTACCTACAGTGTGCGCACACACACCTCTCCCTTCCCCCGAATTGCAATCCAGGCCAATTTCTAGGCAGAGGCTTATACCTGTGACGTCCTTTGGTTTTGGACCAGAGCTGACCTCTGGCTTTGCAAATGTAATGCTCCAGATTTCTGTCACTCAACAGCTTTGGACTGAGATAAATGTGATAACACAGACAGGTTTTTAATTTAACATAACACTACCCCCACCCCGCCCCATGCAGCTCGTGTTAAAAGTCCTAAACCTCCCCATTAAACCACATCCTCATAGAGACTTGTACAGACAGTCTGGTTAGGGAGAGATGAAATTTCTAAAATTTTCAGTAGCTGATAGGACAATAACATCTCTCTCCCCGCTTTTCCCTTTCTCTCTCTCTCTCCCTCTCTCCCCCACTATTCCATTACCTGACAACTTTACAAATTACCATATAGAAATGGCTGCTCAGCAATTCGGAATGAACAAGAAGTCATAGTCATGTCATGCATGTGAATTTACGAGAGAGCACTCTCTGTTGCTTGGTGGGGGTCAGTGTTTTGATTATTGGTCTCATTTACAGCAAGTTAGTGTGTGCATAATACAAAAACTTGACAGTGGAAAACTATTTCTCCAGCAAGATTAAAGTGTAACCCACATAGTGAGACTGGGTATTAATACTCGCTGGATGGCACCTTTTCAACCAAAAGGAATAATGGCTATGCACGATGTGCTGCAAAACTCCAGTCAATTTCTGTTTCATTAAATCCACCAAGGAATTTGAGCTCAGATTATCTAGAGAAAAGGCCTGGCCAGCGCCCAGCTTAGAGAGCAGGTCATGTGAAGTTCAGAGGACAGGTATATCTCAGAGAGACCCCAGAGCAGAGCGTCTAGAATAAAAGGCCCTGACCCAAGCTGCCCTGCTCAGCATACACCAAGAAAAAGACCTGGCACAGTTTATTAGAGAGCTAAGGGCCAATTTATTGATCTGAGAAAAAGTCCACTTTTGCACAAGGAAACAAACAAAAAAAAAAATTCACAGGATACTTAATTGCCCTCAACAGCTCGGTTCCAAAGATAGTGTGAAATTCAACTAGCTCAAGGATATTAATAGTTGCACAATATATCAAGAACAGGTCTGTATCTGACATCTAACTGAGTTTAGATTGGTGACCAATTTATGGGTAACACAGGAAACTATTTTTGATTATATGACCATTTTTCAGCCAGTGTGACAGTGAATTCAAAGGTTTAATAAACATACAGTAAAACCGACAATAGTGAACTCTGATACAGTGGAACGCCATTTGTAGTGAAACAGAATGAAAGTCCTGACTAGTTTCAGCACATTGAGATATGCAAAACATGTTTCTTCTTTTTGTGAAATTGTTCTGTGAAAAAATAAAAAATCATTTCAAGAGGGTAACACTGTACTTCCACTGATACTGTATTAGGTCAGTAATTCAGTTGGACTAGACACCACAACTGTGGTGGTTTGAGCATTGGCCTGCTAAACCCAGGGTTGTGAGTTCAATCCTTGAGGGGGCCACTTAGGGATCTGGGGCAAAAATCAGTACTTGGTCCCTGCTAGTGAAGGCAGGGGGCTGGACTCAATGACCTTTCGGGGTCCCTTCCAGTTCTATGAGACAGGTATATCTCAAATCTGGTGGCATGACAGTTCATATTCTTTTATCAATGACAGATCAAGTGTACAAAATGCTGAGTCGATGTAATCACTGGGATTTTATTACTGCCTAGAATAATTCTCCTCTCTCACTGGTCTAAAATAAGATTTATTTTATTTATTTATGAGGGCGGGGGGAGAAGAAATGCATGTAAAATACCATTATCATTATCATCATGGTTAAGGTTGAACAAGTGGATTTTTGTACCTAATCTGGTATAGTTTTAAGGCTATTTTATTAGTGTCTGTTACTTGTCACACAACCAAAATATTAGGAGAAGCAGCTATAGTGTCTACTCAAAAGTATCTGATTTTTTCTTTAAAAAAATACCAAATGGCCCTGGGCTACACTAAATCAAAGTGCGCACACGATTTCACTGTTAATATTTTATTTATTTATTTTTGTATCTTATGGGTCATATAAAATGATTTAAGATTTTTTTTAACCCTTGTCTGTTTTACTGCTTTAGGCCTAGGAAATGGCTTATTCAATTTAAACGATTTATTTTTTTGTTTTAGAAAATAAATCTCCATCCAAACTGACAATACAAATGCCAAGTTTCAGCTGGAAGGGAATTAAAACAGTCTAGTTCCCTACATCCCCTTAAAAAACCCCAGCAAGTCACACAAGATAAAAACCAATTCTCTCTTAAGCATGGCTTAAGTATAGAGAAGGGGGCTATACTCTATGAAGTTTTTGGCTTGAACCTTAAAAATGCTGATGGTAGGAGTACCACTATAGTGAAAGGTTGCAAGGTCAAAACTCGATAAACTGAACTTTTGCCAACAGAAACATTTATCTTGCCACAAAAGAACCAGATTTCTTCTCTTATATTGACATCCTTCTTTCGCACTTCTGAATAAAAATAATTAAACTTGTAGGAAACTTTTCCTTTCAAGAAGCGCACAGCTTGTTTTAGGTGAGGAAAGAAAAACATGAGAAAGACAATGGAAACAGGAAAAAGAAACAGGCCAGCAGTTGCTGTGTGAAATAATACCGCTATGGCTGTGTGCCCTTTCCTTCTTGGCCCCAGAATTCCAACATTTCAAATGGACAATTAGCATGCATTAACTCTTACATTTTTGCAGCGCTGGTAGTTACAGCTGTGGTTGTACAGCTGTGTAGGGCCAGCGCTGCAGTGTGTCCACACTGACAGCGACCAGCGCTGCAGTGTGTCCACACTTGCGGCATTTTGCAGCGCTGTTGTGAGTGATGCATTGTGGGCAGCTATCCCACAGAGACCTCGCCCATTTGGCGCTGTGGGTGGGGAAGGGGGACCGGAAGGGTGCTGGTCATTCCGCTTCCTGTTCCAACCACCCGTGGTGCATCGCTTCCCTTTCAGCCTTTGGTGCCATTGTGAGTCTGCCGCGTGATTCCCCCCCCCCCGCCCTCCCCCCCCCCACCCCCCCCCCTCCCCCACACCCCCACCCCCCCCCCCCCCACCACCCCCCCACCCAACCCCCACCCCCCAAGTACGAAATGGGCCGAGCTGCTGAGGACTTTCCCTGCATGAATGTTGCCAGCACATCACGTCTGGCAGTTGAGCTATTCCCTTACGCCCAAAGTGACAAGATGAGGAGAGCTCAGATGAATGAAAATAGATTCGGCTGACCGCACCTGACACTAAAATTGCTTTTGTGGGCAGTAACAGCATGTGCTCACAACCGTGGAAACGCCGCCTTTGGCGTCGGAAACAAGCACTCACTGGTGGGATCACATTGTCATGCAAGTCTGGGATGACGAGCAGTGCTGCAGAACTTCGATGAGAAAAGCCCTTCCGGGACTGGTGTGCTGAGCTCGCCCCAGACCTGCAGCGCAAGGACACAGACTGAGAGCTGCCCTGTCCAGTGAGAAGCGGTGGCTATTTGCAGTCCTGAAGCTGGCAACTCCAGACAGCTACCGATCGGCTCGCAAACGCAGTTTGGAGTGGGAAAAAGTCGCACCGTTTGGAATAAGTGGTGATGCAAGTTTGCAGGGCCATTAATCGCATCCTGCCTAAGAAGAAACCGTGACCCTGGGGAATGTGCAGGACATTGTGAGAATGGCTTTGCACAAATGGGTTTTCCCTAAACTGTGGAGGGGCAATAGATGGGACGCATATTCCTATTCTGGCACCAACCCCACCTGGCATCCAGTACGTTAATCAAAGGGGTACTTTCTCTATAGTTCTCAGGCGCTTGTGGACACCGTGGGCGTTTCACTGACATTCTTACACAGGTGGCCTGGAAGGTACATGATGCACGCATCTTTCGGAACAGTGGCATCTTCAGGAACGCTCAAGCAGGGACTTTTTTCCCAGACCGGAAGAATCACAGTGGGGGATGTCCGCCAATGCTCCATGTGGATCGCCTGGAACCCCGCTTACCCCGTTAATCCTTGTCGCATGAACCTGAGCCCAGCGCTGCCAATCACCAGCGCTGGATTCGCTACACCCGTAGCAGACCAGGAGTACAGCCAGCGCTGCAGACAGGGAGTTGCAGCGCTGGCTGAGCTTTGTAAGTGTGGACACCGAGTAAGTTGCAGCGCTGTAACCCCCTCACCAGCGCTGCAACTTGCAAGTGTAGCCAAGGCCTGCGTGGATGAGTCAGGGAAAACAGCTGACAATGGCAACTGAGGCCTATTTTTGACCTCTTCAGTTAATTATGATTTTGGGTAATCAGGCTTGGATATGCTTGGTACTTCTTACTGGAAACACCTATTGTTTGATAATCCCATTTAATAAAACACTACCTCATCTATCAAGGATATGAGTGGAAATTCATTAAAGAAAACCAGAAGAAAACCCCCCAGTTAATGCAGTAGGAACTACCATTTGCATTCACTGAACATATAAGTACAGTGTTTTGGGCTTAAAGGAAGAATTGAACAGTAAGATGATTCATCAATTTTAAAATCCAGGTGCAACAGTACAATGAATTAATCAGTCTCCTTTTGAATGCCCCTCTCAAATTTTGGAAAGCAGCTAAAGTCAACAAGTCAAGCAGCCTCATCACACAGTCTTCAGGAACTAATTTATAAGCCTATGCTTTGAGTGTGCATATGCAATATACATCTGACTAGCTTTATACTGCCATAAAATGTAAATACTCTGGCTGCATCTACTTTAAAGGAGCTAAAAGAAAATTAAATGATTTTCTGCAGGCTGCATTTGTAAAGTATACACTTTTGTTAATATCTAACTGAACTCAACTTTTCTATTTGAAAGCACTACAGCATAGGAGCAAGTGGTGTGCCCAGTGCTTACAGCATTCATCTATCACCTTTAGTACCTGGGCCATTTCTGTTATATGTATTGGGGTGGCCTATCTTCTAATATTCCAATTTTCAACCCATCAACTTCACAGAAAACTACCAACCAGAGAAATCAAGCCATACTGTTATGTGGAGTTCTGGTTAAAAGCACAAAAAACAACCACCTTGGGCTACTATAGTCCAAAAGAAAGTCCATGCAGAAGGCTATATGATTACAAATATTCACCGTGGAGATGTAATTTGTCTGGCCATTGGAAATAAACCAGATAAGTCATCTTCCCTGCCCTCTGAACAGCAGATCATTGTGTGCTGATCCTGCACGAAGCCGGATGTCTACCTGAATTACAAAGACACTGAGATGGCTGAAAGCCCCTAAGAATGTGAATGGATCTGGTTATACTGCAAGAGCATATATCTTGTCTTGAAATTTTGGGGAACAGAAAGAAGCTGTGCCCAATTAGGAATCCAGTTCATAATTCATCTGCAAACCAACTACTTACTTGTTTGTTTTACCTTCAGTATTAGCAGTGGGCTTTATCTATTCATTACAAGCAACACAGGAATGGATCTGTACCTGCATACTGTGACGTTCTGTACCTCGAGGGAACACCCTGCACCCTCATATTTATCCTTATAATATGAGTGTGTGGTATGCAATGCAAAGTTTGTCATGTTGGGTGTCTTCGGAAAACTCATGATGCATTGAGCATTGTTCTTATAGTGATGTTATAGTAATTATTGTTACAGTCATGCTATAGGCTATAATTTCATGTATATAGTTATGAGGCTGAAAATGTGTCCTCATGGCAAAAACTCCCAAAGAGCAGAAGGGCAGTTCACACCTCATCAGGGCATGTATGGGACAAACCCAATCCAGCCTCACAGGAACAAAGGACACTAGCCTAGGCAACAACAAAGGATCTGTTGAACTCTTGAGTCCCCCTCTTCCTTTGGTCAGTTTGAGACTGTGATGAGGTAATGTTCATCTGACTCTGAAAGGGGGCGGGGGCAAAGCCAAGAGGGAAGAAAGGACATGATAAGAGGGAGAAATGTTTGCCATGGTCATCCTCTCTCTTCCACCTCCATCTACAGACACCACCACCAAGCAACTGAAAAGTGCTGATCAAAGGGGAGAGCCTGGCTGAAGGGCAACCAGCCAGCCTGTGGCGAGAAGTGTCTGAGTTTGTAAGGGCATTGAAAATGTCAAGATCAGATTAGAATGCATTTTGCTTTTATTTTATTTGACCAAATCAGACTTCTTGTGCTTTGACTTATAATCACTTAAAAATCTATTTTTGTAGTTAATAAATCTATTTGTTTATTCTGCTGAAGTAGTGTGTTTGGTTTGAAGCATGTCAGAGACTCCCCTTGGGATAACAAGCCCGGTACAGATCTATTTCTTTGTTAAATTGATGAACTCATATAAGCTTGCAGAGTCCAGCGGGCATAACTGGACACTGCAAGATGGAGGTTCCCAGGGCTATGTCTGGGACCAGAGATATTGGCTAGTGTCATTCAGTTGCACAATACAAGAGCAGCTTACATGCCAGAGGCTGTGCATGAACAGCCCAGGAGTGGGGGTTCTCACAGCAGAGCCAGGTAAGGCTGGCTCCCAGAGTCAAATATTGGAGTGATCTAGCAGATCACTGATCAGGATAACACCACAGGGGAACGTCACACATACTCTTTTCCCTTCCAGGAATGGGCAATGTTAAAAGCCCCCTAGAACTGCTTGCTTTTCAGTTTTGTTAAGCATTCGGACATGCTTACTCTCAGCACACACACATTTATGCATTACACAAATATGCACAAAATACATAGAAACCAAGGACATTTTAGGAGGAAGGTACTGATCTTCTCCTTCAGATCTTACTGAAATAAAACAGAATTTATACAACACAACCCACTGGATGCTTGGAAAAAGTAAGAATGGCGAGTATGCTTGCTTTGGGTCTAAATAGTCTGAACTGTATGAAGGAAACTCAGAGGTAAATTTCTTCTGCAAAGATAGCCATCTCTCTCTCTTTTCTCCTGATGTTCGTAAAATCATTTCAGAAGAAAATGTCTCTTTCTTATTTGTCTTCTAATTGTGTTTACTGAAACTATATTGGACATGATCAAGATACACATGGTTTGTGGTAGGTTTGTGACTAACTTCTTAAAAAAAAATCCAACCCCAAGCATTTAGTGTATATTTATAAAATGTATTTAGATGCAAGTCAAATACATAAGCCCACTCCGTCTCCAGCCCTCCTTTACCCACTTTAACGTAGCAGCTGAATTTATCTTCCCTAAGCCATATTATGAGGGTGAACTACCATCAAGGCTTTCATTCAGCCAAGGAGGATATACCAGCTTCATTCTGGCATCCTGTCTCCAAAAAGCTGACAGTGGTATGTTTGAGTTTCCATGGGAATTCAGTGACTCTTTGGCTACTGTATATGGGCAATGTGAACTCTACAGTGCAACCATACTATAAACATCTTGCCTTCCTGCTAAGACCTGTGAGCATAGCACTACTGCTTGGAAACTAGAATATGTTCTCTGAGCTATAAACAGTGCTTAATTAGTGCCAGGGCTGAGCACCGGCACCTCTAGGCTTGGCAGTTCAGAGCCCCGGCACCTCTGGGCTTGCTGCACCAGATATGAACGTAAAAAAATTGCTTGAGACCTGGCACTTCTTTCATTACCAATGGAGCATTGGCTGTACACATAATGATTACAAACTCATTGCATCCACTGACACTTGAAGCCACTTCTGGCATAATTGACCCTCTCTTCTCAAATGTAGAGACTGCTTTAAAAAAGCACACACATGTGTGCATGGACAGATATAGCTATTATCACTATATCTAATGAGACAGAGAGAGATGGACAAAACAGAGAGGATAAAAGAACAGATATTTCTTACCATGTGCCACCCAGCCATGTTTACAATGATCACAGGTTCTCAGGTTAATCTTTCCTGGCTGGAAACATTCACATGTGCAATTTACCAGTGTACAGCGGATGGCCTGGGAAAAGAAAGAAATGCACATAAATATCTTACCAGATAATTTTTTTTGTTCTTTAAATATCTGCCCATATGGTGGCTGGGGTTTTTGAACATAAAAAAAAAAGAAAAGGAAAAGAAATTCTAAAATGCAAAGCACTGTTAATTCTTTTATGTAGGGTTTATTTTTCCTTAAAATGCATCTATCAATATCCCTGACCAATTATAAAAAAAGTCCATTCAATAATAATGTATTCTATTATTCCATAGGCTGAATAAATTCTTAAATTCTTTAAAAGAATACAGACCAAGAACTCAATTTTTTTTTCAATCAAGTGCCTGATATAGTGCTTCACATAGCACTATATCATGTTGGTTATAATCAAGAGTGAAAATACACATAAAAATATACACAATGGCAGAGCAAAGATCTCTTTTTTTCTACACCGTCCAAGCATTGTTTTCGTGTTTCCCTGTTGGGATTCACACAAGATCTAATTCAGTTAAGTATCAGAAGGAAGCCACTGGTTTGGGAACTCGTGTTCCCAAAGCAGCAGTAAAATGAGAGAGGCACAGGTAGGACTGGCTCATGAGATACAGCGCAACTTTCCTTTGCATCCATAATTTCTCTCCGATCGCCACACACAGCCCTTTACCTTTTAGCCCCATATAGTTATTAAAATATAAATGTTTTCCAAAAAGTGTCAATCTGGATCTGTAAAAAGCGACAAAGAGTCCTGTGGCACCTTACAGACTAACAGACGTATCGGAGCATGAGCTTTTGTGGTCCAATACGTCTGTTAATCTAAAAGGTGCCACAGGACTCTGTGTCGCTTTTTACAGATCCAGATTAACACGGCTACCCTTTGATACTTGACACAAATGTTTTCGACTTTTTCTTAAAAGGAAATCTACTAAAAACAAAGACTGAATATTGAGATTTAAAATCTGGACAATGAATACATCTAACTAAACTCATTCTTAAAACTAAAGTACTTAAAAAAGCTAAGCAAGTTTACTTGGGGGGGGGGAGGGGGGGGGGCGTCCAGAGAAAGTCAGCATAAATGTGGTGAGACTTGTCTTTCTAAACAGTGCTAAAGATGATCTGTACTCTTCAAACTGCTACCAATAAATTTTATGGCTTGCATTTAGGTGTAATTTGCATGGAGGTTTGTGAGACGGAGGGGGCTTAGCCTGATCATTCACAGATTAACAATCTACTGCAACTATCAGTACTTCCAGGAAAAGATCTCTCTACTGATTTAAATGCAATCAATGACTACTTGGGGATTCAGTAAGGGAAGGGAGTTTGGTATCTATGACTGCAGATACATGGGAGCTTTATGAATGTTGCCGCCTTACAAACCTGTCCTAGACTCTTCCACTTAAAAATCTGCAGTACCTGTAAGTAACAGAAATGCTCTTCTCTGTACTGAAAGCATCAGATTTGTAAGGAAAACAACATTAAACATTAGCATGGGCAAGCTAAACTCTTTGTCTGCTGCCAATGAAAAGAGTTCAAGCTATTTTAAACATTTCATTTATTTATTTGCATCAGACACAGCAACTTCAAGCCATTTGTGGTTTACTGACTCATTCAATCTGTATTTCTTTGCTTGATTTCTGATGCAGGAGTCCTTCCTCCCTCCCATCTAGTCTGCTCTTTTACTACCTTTGACTCTCAAAAGCCCTGGTGGTATAAAATATCCAGATACTTCAGGGACTTATTTCCAAAGTCAACTGCCTTTACTCATTAGCTAGGTTGTAAAACATTGCTGTATGTATCATTGATTAAAATCATTAGTAATATGAAATATAAGGGCACAAAAGAACTGCTGATTATGCAGAATAATACATGTTTGTGGGTTACAAGGAAAAAAATTCTACTGAAAGGTCCCGTTTCGTGTTCAATAGTTTATTGACTCAGTAATATATCAGGCCTCCCCTGGTCAGTAATGGTGTCTTTCTCTAATATGTTCATTAATTAATGAACAACGTAATTAATTGTACTGTGACGAGAATGAAGGTATTACAAAATGGAATGGTATTCCTGTTATACTGTAAGAGATTTTTTTCCTTATAAACAAATGCCTTATTTCACTTATTTTTTAAAAATTTTTTTACACCAATCTGTTGTAGAGTTGTTGCATTTCATGTTACTGCTATGCGCATGCACACGTGCACACACCATCTGAAATAATGTCATCTGCTAGAGCTGTTTTATTAAAAGCTGACTAGAATTTCCATTATGTTTTCCCTATGTTCCACCCCTCCCCTCCCGCCCGCCCCCCGCCCCCCCCCCCCCAAGTTCTGTAAGTTTCCTGTAGAATTTGAAATCAGGCTGAAACAGTATGTTTCAGCCCAAGAATGACTTTTCTCTCACCCCTTTGAAAATGTTCCACTTAGCCATTTTAAAATGATGAGCTGAAAAAAATGTTTGCCAGCTTAAGAGTTTCTTTTCTTCTCCTGTGACTAAAAAATAGCTTCAATCGTGTTGAGGATATTACTGTACTTAATTGACTTTGTATTTCCTATGTTAAAGCCTTATAACAGCAAAATGACATAATATTTGAAAATTCATGTAAACTTTCCACAAACATAAAAATGTCTCTTTTTAAAATAGCTAAATCAGAAAACCTTACAGTGGTAAGTACTTTTATTTTATTAAGGTATGTAATCAGGCCCAGATATTTAGCCCAGCCTTAACTAGGCCTCTCTTTTGCTCCACAGGAATCTTGATACTTTAGGCCATATTCTGGCTTCAGAGATGCAGGTACATGACTATAAATTTTAATGTGAACCAGGTGTCATTTCTGAAAGATAAAGATGATGGCCTGATATTCAGGATGTTAATTTTGGGGCCTGGGAGTCTGGTCGGTGGCACAGTGGGGCTAAGGCAGGCTCCTTACTTGCCATGGCTCTGTGTGGCTCCCGGAACCAGTGGCATGTCCCCCTTCTGGCTCCTACGCGAAGGGGCAGCCAGGCGGCTCTGCATACTTCCCCGCCCCAAGCACCAGTTGTGCAGCTCCCATTGGCCAGGAATCGCAGCCAATGGGAGCTATGGGGGTGACGCCTGTGGACTGGGCACCACTCAGAGCCACCTGGCTCCGCCTCAGCATAGGAGTCAGAGAGGGGACATGCCGCTACTTCCTGGAGCTGCTTGGGGAAAGCACCACCTGGAGCCTGCACCCCAACCCCTTGCCCCTGATCCCCCTCCTGCACCCCAAACTCCTCATCCCCAGCCCCACCCAAGAGCCCGACCCTCAGCTGGAGCCCTCACTCCTCCCACCCAACCCCTCCTACACCTCAAATCCCTCATCCCCAGCCCCATACCAAGGCCTACACACCCAGCTAGAACTCTCACCCCCGCACCCCCTGCCCTATCCCACAGCCTCCTCCCACACCCTGAACTCTTCATTTCTGGTCGCACCCCGGAACCCATACTCTAACCTAGAGCCAGTATCTCCTCCCGTACCCCAACCGGCTGCCTTAGCCCAGAGCACCCTCCTATACCCCAAACCCCTCATCCCCAGCCCCATCCCAGAGTCTGCACCCCCAGCTGGAGCCCTCATATCCTCCACACTCCAAACCCTTGCCCCTGATCCCCCTCCTGCCTTCCAAACCCCTCAGCCTCAGCCCAGAACCCCCTCATGCACCCCAAATCCTTCATCCTTAGCCCCACCCCAGAGCCCTCACCCTCTCCCACATTCTAATCCACTGCCTCAGCCCGGAGCCCCCTCCCACACCCTGGGTTCCTCATTTCTGGCCCCACCCTGGAGCCTGCACCCACAACCGGAACCCTCAACCAGAGCCCTCCCACACCCCAACCTCCTGAGTAGGCAGGTGAAAATGAATGAGGGTAGGGAGAGCGAGCGAGCGACAGAGGAAGGGAGGATGGAGTGAGAGGAGGCAGGGCCTCAGAGGAGGAGGGGCGGGATAGGAGGTGGGGCAAAAGTGTTCAGTTTTGTGTGAGTAGGAAGTTGGCAACCCTACTCAGTGTCTAAATTCCCCATCTGCAAAGCGGGAGTAACAAGAACAGAGAAGTGTTGTGAGAATAAAAGAAACAAAGGTTGTGAAGTGCTCAGATGCTATGGTAATAGAAGCCATATATGAACCTAAGACTATCGTCTTTAGTAAACAACACTTTTTTTAAAAGACAGTTTTAAGATTTTTTTTTTTTTTAACATTTATTTAATTAATCCAAAGCTAATGTACTCCATGATGCTATCTACCTCAGGTCACTGAAGTGCCCAGTACACAACTAATTTAACTGTGCTTTTTTTTTTTTTTAATTGTATTTGCTTTAAATGAGTCCCTATCAGTTACAATGAGTAACTATAGATTTGGAAAATGACCTAGAGAGCTGCATTTGGAAACTCTTCTTGAGATGCACACAGTCAGTCAATTGAGGGAATGGACTTAGAAGTAGCAAGGGGAAGAAGAGTTTGTGTTTAACCAACAGTGTGTTTGTAAGTGATGGTGCAGATTTGGCAAAACCATAGTAGGACATTTGTTAGTTCTTTATTTGCACACTGAAGGGGGGAGGGGAGATAGTGAAAGGGGCCTGATGTGATTCTGTAGCAGCTGAACACTGTATTCACTGTTGAGCCATCTGAGTTACAAAACAGACACAAAAATGCAAGTGTACAACATCCTGTCAGACATTTCAAAAGTTAACTACAATATGATTTCATTCTAACTGCCAATGCAAAGTATTGCTAAATAGCTTTTACAACTATGTAATATATTACTACATTATTTCAAAGTGAAATGCAAAACCTATTTCTCTGACTTAGCTTTCTCACAGTAATACCTCCAACAAGGAATGAAAAGAAAAAGAGAGGAAGAAAATAAAAGAAATCAAAGACCCAGCAGACTTGAAGAAAAACAGAAATACAGGATCTTTATATATGGATTGATACAAAATAGCACAACTCCTCCAGTGAAGATCGTAAAGTGCACTCAGCCTATAGCACTCAGGTTAAAAGACTCTTTAAGTATGCATTGAAATCAGCAGCTCCAAAGGAGCTGTTATGTTCTACCACGTTGATGATCCACGGATAATGGGAGTGTCATACATTTTTATATATCTTTTTCATAGAGGTCCTATCATAGTGCTTCTTGCATTTCCATTGAGATTCTAATGGTCTCCAAGGAACTTTTACAACAGCAATGAAAGAAACATAATGATTCAATCGAAATCCATCCCAACATAATTTACGTGACAGATTCTTTCATCTTAAAAGCACTACTATTAAAATTTTTAAAAACAAAACATGCATATGCTAAAATATAATTCAAGTTTTCGTTTATCACCCCAGTGCCTCAAAAATACCTCCTTGCTGTTTCCTTTAGTTGTGCCTATAGGGTCTATGCAAGAATATGGGAAGATTGCCTGGTATTCAATACAGCACATAGCTCTGGGCACAATATTACAGATTTAATGAAAAGCCTTAAACCTGAACTCCTAGACTTGTGTAGGTTTCACTCAGACACCGGACACTGGTATACTGTAGTTTTGGAGCATTTAATTATATTTAACAAGAATATATCATTCACATATTAATAGGAGCAGCCCATAACAGTAATGGGAAATCAATCTGTCTGGCTCTTTTGAAGAGCTTCCATAAGAGATCATGGCCAATAACGAAAGGGAAAGCTAGTTGCAGGGGGGGGGGGGTGGCAGGGAGAGAGAGGAACAAGAACACTGACTTCTCTTTATCTTCTCCTTGGGATAAAATGGGATGTGCCATCAAAATTAGAGGTGGTCTGCAATGTTCTCAAGACTTTTGAGAAAGAGCTTATGCAATGGACGTTGAGCCTGTGTGTCCTGCATTCTAGTTTCAGATTCAACAATTACTCCCTTTGCAACCTTTAGTACAACACTTAGGGACAGCTTGCAAAACCCTTACTCATGCCAAGTAGAATCTTACTTCCTGAGTAGCCTCTTTGTAGCTTCAGAGTAAGATACCACTCAGTATGCATAAGGGAAACAGAACCATTTTGCTTTCCTTTGCAAAATAGGCACCACCACTGCCACCATGTAGGAATATGGCATAACTGAATATACAAATAGGCCAAATTCTGCTTGCCTTATTGATGGTAAGTAGCTCCATATATCTGTATAATGTATCTACAAATCTTCTCTCAACTGGTAGCTAAGCACTGAAATTGTTAGGCCTACTCATGTGAATAAAATGATTATGATTTGGGTCAATGTTTGTAAAATGCTTTGAATAGGCTAAATTAAAATCAGTGAGACTCTACACTGGTCTATAGTCTGCACAGCTATTTCAGTTGGCAAGATTGAGGCCTATTATTATTACTAAGATTTCTGTTTTAATGTGACCGAATGATAATTCATGAGTTCCATGTTTCTTGGTGAAACAGGAAAGACCTGTGTAACTTCACTGGCAGGATGAGTGAGCTTTTGATGGGGCTGAAAAGAAAGGAGAAGTGATTATGGAGTGTGAGGGGGTGCGTGTGTGTGTGTGTGGGGAAGCTTGAATAAAAACAGATTAATTTGGGAGGTGATGTCGAAATATGGGATAAATATGATGCATTTCCACCCATTTGTCTTTAGCAATAATAATTTAGGCTACGTTTATGTCACGGACATGGAATTCACGGAATCCATGACATTCTCTGCTTCAGCCCCAAGGGCTGTAGGGCTCTGGAGCTGACAGCCAGTGGGGCCTGGCAGGGGTCCCATGACAGGTGACAGAAGTGACAAGTGACAGGAAGTCCCCTGCAAAGTTCCAGCAACAGGTGACAGACTCCTGAGGGGGCCCTCCTCAGTCCTCCAGTGATGGGCGACAGCCTCACAAGGGAGGAGGAGAATGCCTCAGGCAAGTGGCTGGGATGTCCCATTTTCTCTTTGGGAAATATGGTCACCCTGCAGCTTCCACCCACTGTGGACGGAGGGGGAACCCCACAGCTCCCAGCCACCATGATGGTGGGGAAAACCATGGAACCGGAGCCGCAAAAGTCACAGACAGGTCACGGCTTCCATAAATTTTTGTTTACTGTCCATGACCTGTCCATGACTTTGACTAAAAATAACGATGACAAAATCTTAGCCTCAATAATAACTTTTAAAAGAGCACAATAAAAATGGTCTCTTCTCTCCATTGTGTAATAGGGTCCCTGCCTTTGCCTTTTAAAATAATCCTCAATACCTTATTTTAAACAAATGTTTCACAAAAAAAATAACGTGGTCATTGTGTAATCCATTTCAGAGCGTTGTGTTTTTCCTTTAAAAACTGTAAAGCAGTTGGTCTGGAGACACAGGAGCTCACAAGGAAATGAACAGAATTGGCTGGAGAGTAGAAATCACTTCCCACAAAAAAATGTGTGTTATGAAATTTTTTGTCCTGAATCAATCAAAAATTTGAAATTTTTCATGGGGAAGGGATTTCAAGATAATTCCAGTTAGGGAAAACAGAAACAGAGGCTTTTGACTTCTAAGCTGCTCACCTGGCTGGCTTTTGTCAATTTTATGGCAGGCAGAAAGTAAAATTGACAAGAGCCTTCCAACCTCATTCCTGGGAAGGCAGACAGATGGGGTGCTCAGCGTTCTCCTTGGCTCCAGGGGCAAGAGGTAGAGAGCCCACATTCCCAGCTTCTCCACCTTTCCCCCAGCTCCAAGAATCACAGAGGCAGAGAGCTGTGGGTCCCAAGCCTCTCAGGCCAAAGCTGGTCGGAACAAGGGCTGAGACCTAGGGAGACATACAACTCAGCCTCAGTACCCTCCCCAAAAGCTTTTGTCAATTCCACTTTCTGTTACAGGGAGGGAGTGAAACTGACAGGTAGCTAGGGAGCCCTGATTTAGATTTTCCCATCAGTTTGATTTTCCTAACATACAATCAAAATTTTTCAACAAAACTGAAGTTTTCTTGTGGAAAAATTTCAGTTTTGCAAAAAGGGTATTTTTGGTCAGAAAATCACTGGAACTAAATATTCTGACCAGCTTTAGTAATCACCTAATGTTATGAACAACAGGTTGATGACAAATGTAGAGATCTCTTCTCATACTGACACACGTGAACCACAATTTGAGGAGTGGCATCAAAGAGACTACACCAAATTCCTGTAAATTGCTTGTTATTTTCATATGAGCATGCTCCTTCACTGTGAAGTTTATATTTGTTATTTCTTGTCTTCAAAATTAAGGAAAGTAATCTACTTACAGGAAAGGACTTTTTTCTTATTCAATGTATGAACTTAGCGCTTAAAGGTTTCAAATGGACAGCCATTGAGAATAAAATCCTTTACTCACAAAGCAGGCACAACGTGGGCAGTGAAAACTTTCCCTCCATGTCCCCACTGATGTTTCACAGCCCTGACTTGGAGGAGAGAGTAGTTTATTTTTTACATCCTTAGTTTCTCAGCAGACTAACAAAGGAGCAACTAACCAGTGCCAAATGTGATAACAGTTTGAAACAGGGATGTCTCTCCACTAAGATCTGGACTCAGACCACAAGCTCGTTTAACATAGACCCTGTACCTATGTCCCTATGACTTGGGCAAGGTTTGAACTGAAGACCCAGTGGTAAAAGCCTCTGTATCACAATATCTGACTTTTTGCTGTGTTACTGTAATTTTATTTTATTTTGTATATAAAAATAGAGCACATTCTATGCTTACTTAGTAGGCCATTAGAACATCTATCAATTTTCTCCCCATATTTCAAAGATTCTAATAAAGATTTTTTTTAATTCCTTTCTCATTTATGTCTCATTAAAAAAAAAAATCAGTTTTGTTGTGTAAATGAAAAGAACCCACTGAAATCATATTAGTTTTAATAGCTGGCAAATCTAAAGGACAATACACATTGTTTTAAATTAACACCAGAGCATTGTCATTTCTGGTCTCCTGCTTGGAAAATGCACGGGAAACAATCATCTGCAAGTAGTACAGGCTGCCACTACCTGGGCTCATGTTTTCTTGTGTTTTACAGCCAACTACGTGACACAAAAGGTAAGGACTGATCTGAAACTTCTAGGCACAGGGCAAAATAAAACACATAAGGGTTTCATTCTGAGCTGGATTTCAACACCACCTCTTACTTTGTGGATGCAACTGTGTCTCCACATTTTGCTGAAGGCAGATTTGACAGCACTTAAAAGTCTAACCACATGTTTCTGCTTTCAAACAATAAGCTAGATGGCTATGGACTACCAAATGGTCCATAGTTCATTGTTGGTGCATAACTGCACCTGTAAATAGGTAGTTACTAAAAAATAGGCCTTGTGTGTGTGTCTGTATCAAGAAATGGGATAATTTAAGTCCACAGTTATCATAAAAAGGAAAATGAGGGGTTTTCACTTTGCATTTTTACTAAACAAGGAGAAGGTTCCAGTTCTCCCCTTATCCATGCCTGCATGCAGCTTTGCAGTATCTTAGAGTATCTAATCCAGACATTCTCACACTGTGGTCTGTGAGTTCCATTCAGGTGGTCCGTGGATAGTTCCCTCTAAGGTCCATGTCTGGGCTGCTAAACAGGAGAGAATTAAGGGCCACCTACCTAATTAGTGGAGCCACGCAGGCATGGCTTCACAATTAGGTGCCTAGACCCTGGAGAAAACGTACATGCAATGTGAGGTGGTGGCTGTGGGGGGAATAAGGGGTAGGTGAAACGAGCCAGAAGAGGGGGCGGGGGGAATTTGGGATGTGCAGGGCTGTGGCGGCCAGAGAAAGAGGCGACTTTTCCCAGCCTTAACTCTGTGGCTGCTGTGGCGGGGGAGAGTTCCCCCTCCTTCCCAGCCCCAGCTCAGGGGCTGTTGCAGTGGGGGAGAGAGGGAGAGACCCCCTCCTTTCCAGCTCCAGCTTGGGGGCTGCCATGGCAGGGGAGAGAGGGCAAGACTATTGCTATTAGAAAGACAAGACTACTGCTATTAAAATATGAGTTGGGTGCTTTTATTTGTAGGACAAAAATGTTTTAATCATCATTAAGGTTTATTTTATATAGCACTTTTATCCAAAGCGCTTTACAGTGGTTAGCTAATGGTACAAAAAATATTTGGAAAAATCATTAAGTGGTCCACTGAGACCCTCAGCAATTTTCAAGTGGCCCACGGAAAAAAAAAAGTTTGAGAACCACTGGTCTAATCTGCTGAACCTGCACTGGGCCAGGCTCAAGAAAATCACAATTATACTTTATTTAAATAAAAAAAATTCCATTCCAAACAAGTGCTGGATAGCTAGAAATTACTAGACATTTTCTACCCACCTAAGTAAGTTTCCAATGTATGCTTTGGAGTTAAGAAAAAGCAATAAGCCTGTTCATTTTGGCCATGAATGTTTTCTAAAGAAAGAAATTTACACATGCAGAAATATTTCCATACCTCAACAGAAATATGGTGCCTTCCACCACTTATTCCTGGTTCATGAAAGCAATTGAAAGCCATGTATCACCTTTAGATGTGGATCGTAACTTAATACAGTAATCTTTACTGAACTAGTACTGAAGGGCAGTGCGGAAAGATGGATAATTCTATGGCCAAAACACTGAACCGATAGTCAGGATATCTGATTCTGATTATGGGTCTGTCACTGCCACAGATTCACTGCATAGCCTTGGGTAAGTCACTTAACCTCTCTGTAGCCCACATTTTCCTATCTGTAAAAAGGGACAATAATATCTGGACCTACCACTTTCATAGAGAAGATTAATTAACGGCTTGTTAAGCCCAGTGATGGAAAATACTACACAAGCACAAAGCATTATCACTTCATCTGTCAATGTAAAAATTCAAACAAAATTATTTAAAAATACACAAACTTTCCCCCAGTAAAGGCATAATTTTAAACAATAGGATTATTTTGGAGGCCCTGTGTAAGTTGGCAACAGTCATTTTTAACATGAAGTGCTATCCCAATACTGAGCCACATAAAGAAAAAACAGAGTGTCAATTCACTTTGTATTTCATTGTTCTGACGTACCTGTGCTGTCCCATAAGTCATTTCACATCCCTCCCACTCCTTTATCGCTCAGAGATACCCAAATGTGTCCTGGGTCATTCACTGTACAACAGTGTTATATTAGCTATTTTATATCACATTATATTCGGCATTGTTTCTTACTTGTATTTATTTTCACTAATACAATTTGAAAGGTGCTAATATCATTATATTTCTCTGTGGCATTCATTAAAAGAGTTACTAATACAATATGATAGGAAGGATGCCAACAAAATAGAAAGTTGTTAATGGGATAAAATAGAAATAAGAAATATGTAGCCTTTAAGCATTTTACAAAACCACTCTCAACTGTTCTTGAGGAAAGGCTGGCAAATTAAAGGGGAATAAGGAAGAAAAAAAATAAAAACATAAAATAGCATTTGGAATGTTTCATTTCTAGGAACCACTGTTAATTGTTACTTTGGATGCTCATGCACAGAGACCTGTAACAAGGAAAGTTGCATAGGCTTTTGTACAAAAGCTCACAATGTTATTTTCGAGGAACTTTCTGTAGGCTGATTCCATACACCAGGGCCGGCTCCAGGGGTCTTGCCGCCCCAAGCAGCCAAAATAAATAAATAAATAAATACATAAATACTTTTTTTAAAAAAAGCCGGTATCGCCATCTGTGGCAATTCAGCGGGAGGTCCTTCACTCCAACCGGGAGTGAGGGACCCTCCGTCAAATTGCCACCGAATAGTTGGACCTGTTGTCCTGCTCTGGAGTGGCCGCCCCAAGCACCTGCTTGCTAAGCTGGTGCCTGGAGCTGGCCCTGCCATACACACAACTCTTGTTCATGTCGGTGGGATTTTGTACAAAGATTGAGGATATACTATTACATAAGCTTGCCTCAGGTTTGTACCCAAAGGCAACGTTATTTGCATGGCAAAAATTAAGACTTACAAACATTCCTTTGCTCAATATTTAAAAGCAAGAGCGTGGTTGGTTTAAGTTTAAGAATGAGACTTCCTGTGCCTAAAAGAATGTTAGTAAATGTAGATGCTTTTCTTAAAGGTTAAAAAGACTGAATTGAGTGATTAATCCAACATTGTCCAATCATGCGCCACCTTACTGTAATGGCAAGTATCTATTAGATACTTAATAACCTGGGTGGGGCCGACCATGGGAAGCCTGAGAGCTGTTACTTCCATTAAGGGGAAACAGATGCACTCCCCTCTTTCCGGGTAACTAGCTAGCACCACTAACCCCACCCAGGCCTTGAGTTCAGATGAGCACAAGAACTATAATTGTGAGTGGCCCCTGCAAGGGAAAGCAACGGAAAGGCTGTTTGTATCATCTTGCCTCTCTCAGGCCACGTCTAGACTACGCGCCGTATCGGCGCGTTAAAATCGATTGCTCGGGGATCGATATATCGCGTCTGATCTAGACGGGATATATCGATCCTTGAGCGCACTTATATCGATGCCGGAACTCCACCAAAACCAACGGAGTTCCGGAATCGACATGGCGAGCCGCGGACATCGATCCCGCGCGGTGAAGACGGGTGAGTAAATCGATTTTTAGATATTCGATTTCAGCTACGCTATTCTCGTAGCTGAAATTGCGTATCTAAAATTGATTTTCGAGCGTAGTGTAGACCTGGCCTCACTCACCCACTCAAGAGCTGACCATAATCTGTGTCTATACTTGAATCAGAATAATTGAATGGTCTGTTATTTCTAGGGTATTCACAGACAGTGAATTATTGTTATTGTATGGAAGGGAAAACCACAGGTTGGTTCTGTGTACACATTCATAATACCTTTTTCATCATCTCATCTCTTTTCAGGTTCTGCTGGTAAACCCCAACCCAGGTTTTTTTAATTAGTTGTTGTTATTACTGCTACTACTTTCTTGGTACCTATGGAAATGTTTGTACCATTAGTCTCTGTAAAGTTTATGAAGAAATATGCTTTTTCTGCAATATTTAAAAAAAAAAAGATATTGAGCATACAGACTAGTCCATATTACAGGCTGAATCAACATAATAGGTGATAGCAACTCAGTTGGGTCTATTGGGTCAAAAATCTGTGAACTAAGGAGGATTTATTTGATAGAGACTGTAAATTGTTCACAAGGAGTTAAGAGCTACTCCTGTCTATCAGATCAAAAACCAAATTTTCAGATACTGCCTTTATACAAATTAACCAAAAGAAGGTAAAAGTTCACAAGATCTTAAATAAATAATCCAAAGTAAATAATCCTCACACTCAAGATTAGCTTTGATTTGTTTTAAAAAGCTAAAGCCTGTCTAGTAAATAATACAAGTGCCAGCACACAAGTATGTACAGAAACATGCCTTTGACTAGATAAACAATAAACCTTTTAGAGCGTCCATACAAAGTGATGTTGGACAAAATGTACCCAAGACAAAACAGAACTTAAAAATGTAATAAACTGCTTCCCCCACCCTTTTTCCTTTGTAAGTACATCAAAGAAAAGCAATCAAAACTCTAATTTTAGGAGGGCCATTCTGCCTGAGTTTTGGTATATCTGTTCCTTTTTGTCCATTTCAGTCAGGCAAATATTCCCTTTCAGAAACAAGATTTATACTGAAAATATGTTGGTTATTGCCTAATCTGTTCTCATTTCCCAAGAAGACTGTATTTTTGAAGTTAGGCTTGCCAACTTTCTAATCGCACAAAACTGAACATCCCTGCCCTGCCCCTTCTCTGAGGCCCCGCCCCCATTCACGCCATCCTCTCTCCCTCTGTTGCTTGTTCTCCCCCACCGTCACTGACCTTGACTGGACTCTGGCAGGGGATTGGGGTGAGGGAGGGAGATTGAAGTCTCTGGCGTAGGCCTGGGTATGAGAGATTTGGGATGCAGGAGAGGGCTCTGAGCTGGGGCAGAGGGTTGGGGTACAGGTTCTAGGTGGGGCCAGAAATGATGGGTTTCTGCAGGAGAGGGTTCTGGACTGGGGCGGGGGGGATCGGAGTGCCGGAGGGGATATAGGCTATGGCTGACAGTGTGGACTCTGGGCTGGGGCAGGGGATGAGGGATTTGGAGTGCAGGAAGGGGCTCTGGCTGGGGCAGAGGTTTGGTGTGTGTGGAGGGGATGAGGGCTCCAGCTGGTGGTGTGGGTTCTGGGATGGGCCAGGGATGAGGGGTTTGGGGAGCAGGAGGGAGCTGGGACAGGGGGTTGGGAGGTTAGGGCGGTGCGGGCTGCAGGAGAGAGTTTGGATGCAGGAAAGGACTTTGGGCTGGGGCAGGGGGTTGGGGTGCAGGAGAGGGTTTGGGGTGCAAGGTCCCGGCGGTGCTTACCATGACTCCTGGCCACCAGGTCCCTGCAGCCCCTAGACGCATAGGCTGCCAGGCAGGCTCCATGCACTGCCCTCATGCCTGCAGGCACCTCCCCCACAGCTCCTACTGGTCGTGGTTCGCAGCTGCCCATGTGTCTGGAGGCTGCAGAGAAGTGGCAGTCACTTCTGGGAGCCATGCAGAGCTAGGGCAGGCAGGGAGTCTGGCTTATCCCCAGGGCTGCCGTTGCACTGCCACCCGGAGCCGCCAGGATCCCTTTTCAACTGGGCATCCCAATCGAAAACCAGATGCTTGGCAACCCTATTTGAAGTGTTTAACATTTGACGTGACTCTGTTTTGCAGTTTTATATGATGGGCTTTCTTTTAGCTAGAAAAAATTTGGACATCATTGTGCTGCATTTCAGTCAGTTCTGGTAAATAAGGCAAAGCATGAAGTTACATCTAGTACCTACAGTGCAGGATTAAAATGTTTTGAAGAGAAAAGCATTCAGTCCTGTGGAGGGACTGGCAAATGAGCATTCAGGCCTAGCAGTAAGAACTGAGGTTGGAAGCCAGGAACCAGAGTCAGAACCAGAGCTGTGGTCAGGAATCACACCAAACTCACTGTCAGGAGTCATGCTGAGGTCAGGACCAAAGTCAGACACCTGTGTCAAGCTGCAGTCAGAAATGAGGGAACAGTGCCAGGCTCCAGCCAAGGTCAGAGACAGATAGCAGTACCAAAGGTCAAACTGGGGTCAGTGAACAGCACCAGGGTCAACCCAGAGTCAGGAGTTTGGGTCCAGTACAGCACTAGATCAGGAGTTCTAGATCGGACAACTTCCTGTGCCGCTTTCTGACTTAGGTAGCGTATTTGGGTCAATCGGTGGGGCCAGATGACTGGTGCAATTAGGAGCTTGATTGGCAACACCCCTGGTGGGCCAGAGTTCTGCTATCCCCTTTTCCTGCTAGTTCTGGAGAGCTGTCAGGAAGCAGCCTCGCACTGGACACCACTTGGGGACCCACACCTGGGTTCAAGACCTGCGATCCCTCACAGTTTGTTGCCAGAATTCAAGTTTTTCCCAAACTGCATGACTTCCTTTTATAAAACAAGGGACAACGTGAACAGAAACTGTACATGAAACTAGTGATCTGTTAGCTCCACCTGAGATCTATTTTTAAAATACAACCTGTAATAACTATTGATCAGGAGCTACAACCTGCAGTTTTCACTCAGGCCAACATTTCACTGATTGAAAGATGACCCCTTCGGCATGCATCAGCAAAGACAGTTGCAAACAAACAAACAAACAAACAAACAACTTACTCAAGACGCATGCACTCAGATTAAAAGCAGAAAAATTCTCTCTTTTTGGATCAATTAGTTTACTACCATTCCCCAAAAACGTTACTATCCCTTTTTTATCATATATATTTTGAAATATATGCTTCCATCTTTTCCAGAGAACAAAACAAGGGAAAGTTTTTCCATCAAGGTGTATTAGGTATAAACATAAGCTCTGTCCTCTAAACTTTAAAAAAAGGGGAAGAAAAATTCCAACGATTTTGAAATAGATAAATCTCTTCTTCGTGGCCAGTGTAGAGCTCCATTATATGTAACTGCTTACGAAAAAAAACGTATTGGTTCTCTCTAAAGGATTTTCTTTTATACATAGCTTTATCCTATAATTTTGTCCCTGTTGGGCATGCTGCCTAAATTTAAACACAAACAGTCAAGCAATGAAGAAACATTAACACATTTACTGTGAACAAAAACTCCCAGTTGTACAGTGAAATTTTAATACATTTCAACTTATCTCTTTTACTAATGGGGAGAGTACAAACCCTGCAGGAATTCGCTCTGCAAACTGGTAATTACAGTAGACTCACTATTTTATAATGCATATGTATAGTCAGACACAAGAACCATAGCTGCCCTTTTGATGTAGGTTACAATAGGAATGTTAAAAAAAATTATGAACATCTACAGCAATTCTAAAGGAAATCATTATTTCACAGAACAGTGTCCTTTAGCTACGCTCATGAACATAAATATATACATGCTCACAAATATATACATATATATTTGCTTTTATAAACCAAAACACAAGCTTTATCAGGATGTTCTTTTTAATTTCAGTGACAGAATAAATCTGCCGTTCTTCGTACAAAACTAGAGGTTCCAATAGATAATATCATGTGCTAGCTCAGAAATGTAGTTTTCTCCTCTAAACCTCCTTTCCCCACAACTCCAAATTTAAACAGTTGTAACCTTCAGATATGTGTCACATTAAATCTTTACAGCACATAACTAAGAGTACTATTTTAATCTTACAGACTTATACCATATAACATGCAGTGCAGCTCAAGTAATACATGCTGTGTCTGGTATCTTATCCTTTTGACTTGTACTGTGGCACATACAGAGAGAGATCTAGTTTCATGTGGTAGAGGATTAGCTCAAGATGCATTTTAATTCTGCTGCCATGCATAGGTGTAGTGTAATACCTACTTTTCATACAACAGTAGAATTAAAGGAAGGGTAAAATAAAAGGCAAATGCTCAGAAGATTAATAAATATGTTTTCAGGACTGATCTGTCCGAATCTATTCAGGCTCGTATACAGTGTCCATCACTGTAGTGTCGGAACCTACAAGCATTCCGTCCATTGAACTGCCACTGTGTTCAATGGGAACATTTCAAACAGGCACATGCATGCCACACTTTTTACATATACAATAATAGAAATGTAAGGCGGGACAGGACCTCCACAGGTCATCTAGTCTTTCTGCACACTTAATCATATGCGTACACACTTCTCTCACAAGATAGAAAAATTTTGTATACTCTATTTAAAATAAATAGAATGTCAAGAACACTGAGCGCCCATATCTGAGTGATCATGCACCACATACAAAGTCATGTCAGCATATCAGTATTCAACACATTTTCATTTTCTACTACATGCAGCAGTGTTTATGAATATATCTTTCACTAAAACTTGCAAGAGAGACCATCAGATATTTATCAACAAATTTCAAACACTGATTTGTCTATATATCTTATCTTTTTCTAATTCTTTTTGAGCCAAATTCTGCAAATTTACCCATTAACTACCTTGTGGTATGTATTTAATAGAGGGACCAAAAATGCTCTACTCCTGTATGCAACACATATGTGTTGTACTACTTAGGAAGTAGCGCAAGATCTGCAACCTCCCTGTGCCAGGGAAAAACTGGTTCATGTTCCGATAGAAGAAGTCACAGTTAAAAGCACTAGCTTCTGAGATCTACTTCCCAAATATGAGGATTGATGTTAGGAATAATAGTTTAAATTAACACTATTGACTGGATCAGCACTATGTTGGCCTGCACAGCCTCTGAACTGCACCCTGGCATGCAGTCACCATTAGGGGGCAGGGGAGAGAGAGAGAGAAGTGGTGGTGCTATGCTTGAGTTGTTAACTTAAGGCATTACATTTAATATATGCATTGGTGTCAGGTGTTGTACTTGCGTCTACTGAGAAAATAAAATCTACACAGTGCAAGGATAGAAGAAGTGTGTTTGTCAGCACCTCAAAAGTGTAAAACATTTCTCACTATAACAAATTTAGGTTCCACAGAATAGATGATAGTATGCTATATCATTTATTATTTTGGCTGAGGCAAGAAGCATGTGCTTGGTCAGCAATTCTCTATTGGAAGCATATGGGATGTTACACTTAAGCTCTTTCTCTGAACTTATGGTCACTATTGTACATCATAATTAGGGCAGCGGTTTTGCCACAAAGATTTCAGTTAAAAATCACAGTTCTTTTACAAGGTATTTTGAACATTAACAGGGTGGGCAGAAGAGGTGTGCAAAACCCTAGTGTGACATGCATAGTTTGGACTGCCAGATGATGCGGTGTTATCCTGCTGAATTTCTGCACGTCAGAATTGAAGAGGGGAAGAATGAGAAGAGGCAAGCCAGAATCCTTTTCACAGGGTACAGGGCATTGGATCTAGTGCATTTCTGAATAATGGGACAACTTTTTGCAATGCAGACATACCAAACGGCTGACTTATCACTTTCCAAGTGGATTTGCTGACATGCTAAGAATAAAATGTATGGCTAGTTCCACTTTATTCTTAGAGACCCATGTAAGGAAAGTAAAGAACACACTAACCCTCACAAGAAAGCTGCTGCTCCAGTTTTTAAAATGCTCATATACTATTGTATATAATAGAAGAGTTTGGTTCAACAGCAGAATCATTGACCACCTTCAATTTCTCCCCAAACTCGCTTTTTCCAATTAACCTTCCAACACTGTCCTCCATTGCACCACTCCTGCCTTCCTGTTTGACTCTGTTCCCTCATTCAAAGGAACAAAAAGGAACAAACAAAGGAACCGATTTTCTTGTGACTACACTGGGGTGAAACAAAGTACCGTATATACTCTTTCATAAGCCGATTTTTTTTAGTAAAAAAGGGAAGCACCAGAGATGGGAGTCGGCTTATGAATGAGTATAAAGAGGGAGAGGTGGGACACAGACCCTCCTCCCGACAGAGGGGGCAAGGAGAGGCAGCACAGCCAGCAGCCAGAAGGGAAGAGGTGGAACCAGAGTCTCTCCGCTTCTGGCCACGCTGCTTTCCCCTCTGGGGCTGGCAGGCTGCAGTTGTGCCGGTCGGCCCAGCCCCCCAGAGCAGGCTATGGCCACGCCGCTCAGCCCGCTGGAGCACGATGCAGTCATGCCACTCGGCCCAGCCCACTGGAACATGCTGCATCCGTCCCATCTGGTCTGGCTCGCCAGAGCAGGCTGCGGCCACGCTGCTCAGCCTGCCGGAACAGCTCCAGCCAGGGCAGACACATCCTCCCCTGGCCCTCCCCAGATAAGGTGGGAAGGGACAGGCTGAGGAGAGTGTGGGGGCCCCAGGCTAGGGGTGGGGTCACGGGGCATGGTCACAGGGGTTACGCCCCTGACTCCCAGCTTCTCCCCTGAAAAAATTTCCCCACCAGTTGCTGTCCCGGCCCACCAGGGTAAGCAGCCAGGGCGCCAGGACATTTTGTTTACTTAGGTTTACCTCCGGGCCTGCAGACGTGAGGTAAACAAACCATCTCGGCCCACCAGTGGCTTATCCTGATGGCCTGAGAACCAAAGCTTGCTGACCCCTGAATTATAGGGTCAGTTTATGAACGGGTTAAATTTTTTTTCCATTTTTACTGATCCATCTTGGGGGGGTCGGCTTATAAACAAACTGGCTTATGATCGAGTATATACAATAAATCCACTGAAGTCAATGCAGTTAGACTGGTGTAAAACCAGTGGAAGTGACTGGTGAATCAGACTTCAAGGTGTTTATATAACAAAAGCATCTCAGAATTTCATGGTACCTCTCCATCTTTTCTAATCCACCTGCCTCCTTTGTATCCATCATAACTTGAAAGAGTTATTTTAAAGGCAGCTGAGGTCACTCAGCATCTTGCAGGATTGGGCCTTCAGCTGTAAACTCCATAGCAATGATTTGTCATTTTCACCAATCTATCTCTATAGCACCAAGCATCAGATACAGCAGTATAGAAACAAGGAACGTCAAGAAGAATGAATATTACTTGATTCTGAGCTATCTGAGCACAACATACACAGACACACAGCACCCAGGGAGTTGTAAGGACAGCAAATCTAGAGTAGTTTTTGATGCTATCAGAACTAAATATCAGCTTGTCACAGTTTTAGAGTTCTAGTATCGAACCAATGCTAGACACAAATGATTAATGCTAATAGAAAACCTATAGGAAGTACAGGAATCCAATGGATTATAATACATATGCCAAGCCCATAAGTATGAGATGCTGAACTTTACTCTTGTCTGAATCACTGCATCCTGACTGAACACTGCCTGCCTTGGACTTTGTATCAGGATGATTTTAAATACCTACTTTTCCATTATCTGCATGGGGAAGGGGGAGAGAGGGATTTTTCTTAAACAAGCACTTTTTTTCTCTGAATGGTAGACGCTGGAAAGAAGTTCAGCAGTTTGGAATGTAAGGAGCATTCCCAGTTGTGATAAGCCATTGAAGTGAAGGCAGGTGAGAGGACCAAAGGCACAAAATAAACAGAGTTTATGACATGGCTCCACAGTTTATCACATGTGGCATATGGATATCATCACCACATGCGTTATATCTATATATTTATTACTACTTTTAGGAGGGAGTCATTCACTGAAGCTGACATTTCTAAAGATGCACATGGATGGTAGCCTGAGTTTAGAACTTTCATGTAATCAAATAGTTGCCTATTTATACTTTTGTAGTGGAATATTGTCAAATTCTTCTTACATTTTCGTCATAGCAACTTCTTTGTAGCAACCGTTTAGTACAGAGAGGTCAAGAGCTGCTAAATCCCTCACTTCTGACCCCCACGAATACAAAATGGGTCTTTTGCATAATTCATAGTAGGTATAGCTGAATTGGGCCAAATGGCTCCCAAGCAGATTTTAGAAGCTCAATATGGTCTCGTTTGGAGGTGTGTATTTTATGTGTGTATTTTGTATGTTATTTCAATGGGAGCTGGTGATGGCTCAGCACTTCTAAAATCAGGCCACAATTACTTTAAGAGGGAAATAAGTTTGCTGAATGAATTCAGTACATTCCAGGGTTCTGTAAGGACTCAATGTTCTCTTAAGGAATATCACTCAGTGATAATATTAATTGCATTTCCTCTCATTGTCCCTTTTGCCGCACTGGTGTTAGATCAGACTAAGTTTAGCAGTCAACTAAAGTAATCCCATTGCTGCTTAGTATATAAAGTGCTAACAGGCTATGGAACCAGGAATGCTCTCACTCTGTCTGTAGGCTCTAATCCAGCATCGTACATTTGTGCACATGTTGTGTTAGTGCTAAGCCCTGCAATTATTCTTGCCATAATACTCAGCAGTTTAGTTAAAGAACGAAACTTGCTTTAGACACAGTTTAAAAGCTGAAAGCTTTATATTAAAAAAAACATACAATACATAAATTTACAGAAACAACAGATTGGACCAATAGAATGTGAATTCACTCAAAATGTGCAAAATTTAACAATGGACCAGAGCCTGTTGTTGTTCCAATCAAAGGAAGTTTTGTCTGAGAGAGCAGAGAGCCCAGTGGAAAGAAACCTTTAAACGAAACATATCAAGTGACAATTTGGTCCAAAAATGGTTTGTTGATATTAAGCCAAAACAAACAAACAAATTGATCTGGATGAGTGGGTCTCTATATGGGAAAGTGGATATACAGTTTCAATTTATGTTTCTCAAAGAAAAGTTTTACAAAATACTATATAGATGGCATTTGACTCCTGTTAAAATTCATCCTATTTTTTCTCTTTCAGAGGCACTCTGTTGTACAGTTGTGGGAAAAGGAGAACATACTTGCACATGTGGTGGTTGTGTCCAGACATTAATAATTTCCCCCCAAAACCGTCTAAAGACAAAATACTGGCTTCCTACAGTTCCTCTAACCTGCTTATGTAATGTTTCAGTAAAGGATCTATATTTTAAATAGAAGGACAAATTAAATTCTTTTTTATTTTTAGCAGCAAGACTTTGCATTGCATATTATTGGGGGAAAATGATTGGTTCAATGGAATTGTGGTATACTAAAACATGGACTGTCCTTGTAATTTGGAAAAGCTTTCACACTAAGTGTGGACACAAGAGAAGTGTCAAAAAGAGGATAGGTATTCAGAAACGTGGTCACTCTTTTTAGCATACTCAGAGGAAAAGGGCTCCCCAGCCAGCAAGTTAAAATCTTTAGTGAATATTAAACTGATCCTAACAGACTTACAGACATTAAGGTCAAAAGAAACTATTGTGATCACCCAGTCTGATCTTCCGCACACTGCAAGCCATGGAGCCTCACCCACCCACTCCTGTGATAGGTCCACAACCTCTGGCTGAATTCTTGAAGTTCTCAAATCTTGATTTAGAGACTTCAAATTACAGAAAAATCAATCATTTACTCTAGTTCAAACCATTAAGTGACCTGTGCCCCCACTGCAGAAAAAGACAAAAAACCACCAGGGTCACTGCCAATCTGATCTGGGGGAAATTCCTTGCTGATCCCCAATATGGCAATCTGTTAGACCCTTAGCATGCAGGAAAGACCCACCTGCAAGACAGCTGAAGAGACAAAGAATTCTTTGTAGTAACTCAGAGGCCTCCCCCTTTAGTGTCCCATCTCCAGTTGTGGAGATATTTGCTAACAGCAGTCGTGGATGGGCCACATGCCATTGTAGACAATCTCATCATACTATCCCTTCCATAAACCTGTCAAGCTCAGTCTTGAAACAAGTTATGTGTTTTGCCCCCATGACTCCGCTTGAAGGTTGTTTCAGAACTTCACTCCTCTGATGGTTAGAAACCTTCACTTAATTTCAAGTTAAACTTACAGATGGCCAGTTTATATACATTTGTTCTTGTGCCAACATTGGCCATTAACTTAAATAACTTCTATCCCTCCCTAGTATTTCTCCCTCTGATGTATTTATAGAGAGCCATCATATCTCCCCTCAGGCTTCGTTTTGTTAGGGTAAACAAGCCAAATTCCTCTCATAAGGTAGATTATCCAGTCCTCTGTGTCACAGCAGCCCTTCTCTGCACCATTCCAATTTGAACTCATCTTTCTTAAACAAGTGAGATCAGAACTGCACACAGTATCCCAGATGAGGTGTCACCAGTGCCTTGTATAATGGTACTAACACTTCCCTGTCTCTACTTGAAACACCTCACCTGATGCATCCTAGGATTGAATTAGACTGGCGGTTCACAGTCATCCTGTGATTGACCGATACACCCAGGTCTTTCTCCTCTGTAACGTCCAACTGATACTTCCCAAGCTTATAGCATACATTCTTCTTGTTAGTCCTTAAGTTCATGACCTTCCACTTTGCACTATTAAATTTCTTCCCATTTCTATTACCCCAGTGTTCAAGGTTATTCAAATCTTCTTGTATGATATTCTGGTTCTCCTATATATTGGCAATACCCCCCAACTTTATATCATCCACAAATTTTATTAGCACATACCCACTTTTTGTGCCCAGGTCATTAATGAAAATGTTAAATAAGATTAGTCCCAAGACCTATCATTGAGGAACCCCACTAGTAATCTCCCTCCATTCTGACAATACACCTTACAGCATGAGCCACTGTAGTTTCCCTTTTTAACCATTTCCTTACCCACCTCTTGCTTCTTGTATCCAATCTTTTCCAATTCAACTAATAATTTTCCATGTGGAACTGTATCAAATGCCTTACTGAAATCCTGATAGATTAGATCTAGTGAATTTCCTTTATCTAGAAAATCAGTACTCTTCTCATAGAAAGATCAGGTTGGTCTGGCATAATCTACTTTTGGTAAAATCATGTTGTATTTTATCCCAGTTACCACTTATATCTATGTCCTTTACTCTCTCTTTAAAAATTTGTTCTAAGACTTGGCATACAATCAAGGTCAAACTAATGGGTCTATAGTTTCCTGGATCACCTTTTTTCTCTCTTTCTTAAACATAGGTTCTATATTTGCAATTCTCCATGCATAGGGTACAACCCCCTGAGTTTACAGATTCATTTTGCTGTTGGATTTGCAACTTCACGAGCCAGTTCCTTTAATGTTCTTGGATGGAGATAATCTGGGCCCCCTTATTTGGTCCTATTGAACTTTTTGAGTCTGGCTTCCACCTTGGATGTGGTAATTTCTACTTCCATAACCTTGTTCCCATTAACCACTGTGACACTGTCCCCGGATTCCTCATTACCCTTAAAAACTGAGGCAAGTGAAAACTGGGCTGCAAATTGCACAACATTAACTTCTCTGGTGAGATTTCTGCAACTTTCTGGAAACAATTGTGCCAGATATACCACAAAAAATAGACTCTGTTACAATATATTGATAATTATGTTTCCATTTCCAACAAAGCCAGTGAATGCAGAGGCGTATGATGATAATCATTTTTAGAACCAGATTTTTTTCCAATCCCAGAATAGTTTGGGGTTGGTCTGATTTGGGGATCAAGTTCAGGTCAGTTCTACTTTATCCAAACTGATTCATTTCTCCCTATTATTATGTAATTAATGACACTGTGCTTGGCGCTGCAAAACACAAAAAACAGAAATCTTAACTCAAGGAGTTTACAAGGGACAAGATGTATCGAGACGCTGATAAGAGGGTTAACTTATGGAACTGAGTTTTCTTATTTACTTAAAAACTACTAGCAATTTTCACTGCATAACAAACACATTCAAGTTGTTACAGAACAGAATGGCGATTTCTTTATAAATTAATGCAAACTGAATTGAATAATTTGAATGAATTAAATTTGGTATTTCAAAACCAGTATTTACATGGAGAAAGTATCATGCCAAACACAGGGAAGTGATGCTCCATTAATATTCATTACATGTCAACACTAAATAAAAAAAAAAAAAAAAAAATGAGAACTGCCAAGTTTATTTTGGCAAAGCTGCATGACATGATTTGTATTCAAAGCAAAATTTATAAAAATGGTCTTTAAATAAATGCAAATCCTTTTCAATTTAAAAAGACCTTGTAAAACAGGGGGAAGCACTTCTGGGTGTTAGCCTAGCTTTTGTGGGGTGTTTTTTCAAAAACAAAACAAAACAAAAAAATGCTGTACTGTGCAAATTTCCTCTTCTAATAAACAGTAATAGGACAGAATAGACTGTCACAACAGAAGTTTCAGTTTAAACTAGACTTTTCACTTTCTTCTTATGGAAAGCACGTGTTTATAAAAATGGTTATAGTTGACCTAACCCATTCACTAACCATTGTTCTTCACGATGCATTGCACATGTCCATTCCACTCTTGGTATCTGTGAGCCCAAAGCATGGCCACCAAGAACATCTTCCCTCAGCAGTACCTGCTGGGCACCTCAAGTGTCCTCAGCTGCCACATGCCACTTTGTGCAGGTATAAGGAGCAGAGTCTCCCCCAGCGCCTTCTTGCTGGAACTCTGATATAGAATAGGAGTAGGTCGGGTCATGGAATGGACATGTACAACACGCCTTGAGGTACAACTGTTAACAAACAGGTTAGTTACTATTTTTAGTTCTTCGAATGGTTGCACATGTGCATCCCACTTTCGGTGACTCACAAGCTGTGAAACAGTAGGTGCGATTATATTTATCTAAACAAAGACTGGAGGACAACTTGCCCAGCTCTAGTATTGTCTCTCGAGTCCTGAGCTACAACATAATGGGAAGCAAACACGTGGACTAAGGACCAGGTTGCTGCTAAACGTCCAGAATTAGAGCATGTGCTAGAAAAGCAGCGGCGGCTGACTGCAATCTCATTGAATGAGATGGGACTCTGCTCAGCAGGGTGACATTAGCCAGGTTATAGCACATGCATATACAAGAGACTGCCCAAGAAGAAATTCTCTGAATAGAGGCTGATTGTTCTTTCATTCTGTCTGCAACTGTCACAAACTGTTCAGAGGACTTCAAAACTGCTTGGTTCTGTCAAGGTAGAATGCCAGAGCTCTTCTGACATCCAGCATGTGCAAATATTCCTCTTCCCTACTCAAATCTGATTTTGGGAAGAATGCAGGAAGTAAGTTTGCTGGCTGACATGGAAAGAAGCTACAATCAGTGGGACAAACCTCAGATGTGGGTGCAGATAAATCATCTTAAAAAAGACCATATAGGGAGTTGCAGACACTAACACATGCAGCTCTCTACCGTTCTGGTAGAGGTGCTGGCAACCAAAAATGCCACCTTCATTGACAGATATAGCAGAGAGAAAGTAGCCAAAGGCTCAAAAGGGGGACCCATAAATCAGGACAACACCAAATTTAAATCCCACAGAAGGACAGGATTGTGCACTTAAGAATACAATTTGACTAGACCTGTCAATAAAGTTTTTGACGTATTATTAGAAAAAATAAACCAATTATCCATTTTAGGATGGAAAGCTGAAATAGCTTCTAGATGTATTGAACAGAACTAACATCCAATCCTTGATGTTTCAGGCACAATAAATAATTTAGTATATATTTAATCAAAGGATGAGACGGCACTAGTCCAGAATGACGCAACCAGCTGGAGAAACATCTCCACTTAGAGAGACAGTAGCCCTAGTAAATGGCTTTCTACTACTTAGCAAAACCTTTTGAACCTCTTTCAAGCAAGACTGCTCCATATCATCTATCAATGGGGCACCCATGCAGTTAAATGAAGAGTTTGCAGGCTCAGGGGGAGTAGGTGACCACAATTTTGAGAGATTAGGTCCAAGTCTAGTGAAAGTGAAATTGGAGGTTTCACTGACGATGCCAGAAGAATAAAGAACCAGGGTTGATGCGCCCATCCTGGGGCTATGAGTATGACTCTGGCTAGTCCCATTTTATTTTCAGTAATACTCTGTGAATGAGTGGGATTGGTGGAAAAGCATAGAAGAGCCTGCCTTACCATGGTGATAAGATCATGTTTGTTAGGGAACCTGGGGAAACCCCCACTGTATCTGGCCACATTTGGACAAAGAGATCACTTGAGGTGACACAAACGATCTGCTCAGGTGATCTGTCAAATTGTTTTGGACTCCCTGTGGGTAAGAAACTTATAGATTTATTGAGTTGGTGATACAGAGCTCCCAAAGGAAAATTGCCTTTCAGTGAAGAGGAGAACAGTGGTTTCCTCTCTGCTTGTTGAGGCAGAACATTGCAGATGTGTTGTTTGTGAGGACTAACACGCTGTTTCCCTTGATCTACAGCAGAAATTCTTGGCACACCAACCTGAGAGTTTTCAGCTCTGTGACACTCATGTGTAAAGCTAAGTTCTCTGCAGATCATAATCCCCTGAATTTAAAGAGAACCCAGATGGACCCGGACCCAGCCCCAGCCCAGGGTACACGGATCTGTCATTAGCATGAGCATTGCATGCACGCAGGCAAATCAAACACCAACACCTACATATGTTGGATTTGTACACCAATATAAAGAGGTGAGCATATGAGAGTGTGTCCTCACTACTGAGTCTATAATTCAAGGGTTCTCACACAACAAAATTTTTGGTGGCCTCAAAGCGCGGCTACTGACTCTTGCTGGTGGCAGCACTGACAATTTTTCCTAGAATACTTAAGTAACTTTACATGTCCAAATCATTGTAATTTATTTATAGAGCGTTTTTTTGCAGATTCAGTAATAAAAGATAATGTACAGTTGTATTTTAGTGCTGTGACATTCCCCTCTGGTGTTGTCTGCACCGGTGACCTGCTAGGTCACTCCAATCCTTGATTCTGGGAGCCAGCCCTACACTGCTCTGCTGCGAGAACCCAGACTCCTGGGTTGTTCATGCACAGCCTCTGGCATGTAAGCTGCTCCTTGGACTGTGCAACTGAATGACACTAGCCAATATCTCCAGTCCCAGACACAGCCCGTCCATCTTGCAGTGTTCAGTTATGCCTGCTGGACGCTGCAAGCTTATATGAGTTTGTCAATTCAGCAAAGAAATTGATATGCACCAGGCTTGTTATCTCAAGGGAGTCTCTATCACGCTTCAAATCAAACGCACTGCTTCAGGTAGAATAAACAAATTTATTAACTATAAAGATAGATTTTAAGCGATTATAGTCAAAGCACAACAAGTCAGATTTAGTCAAATGAAATAAAAGCAAAACACATTCTAAGCTGATCTTAATACTTTCAATGTCCTTATAAACTTAGATGCTTATCGCCGCAGGCTGGCTGGCTGCTCTTCAGTGCTTCAGTCACTTGGTGTGGTGTCTGTACATGTAGGTGGGAGAAAGAGAGAGAGAATGGCAAATGTCTCTCCCTTTTATCATGTCCTTTCTTCCCCCTTGGCTTTGCCCTCCCCTCCCCCGCAGAGTCAGGTGAGCATTACCTCATCGCAGTTCCAAAATGACTAACGGAAGTAGAATGACTCCCTCAGGAGACTAACAGATTCTTTTGTTGCTGTCCAGGCCAGCATCCTTAGTTCCTGTGAGGCTGGGCTGGATTTGTCCCATATATGCCCTGAAGAGGTGTGAACTGCACCTCTGCTCTTGAGAGTTTTTGCATGGCCTTGCTTTAAGCCATGAGGATACATTTCAGCCTCGTAACTACATACATGAAATTATAACCTATAACATTACTGTAACATTACAGCAACAATTAGTATAACATCACTATAACAACCATGCTCAGTGCATCATGAGCCTTCCGAAGACACCCGGCATGACAAACTTTGCATTGGATACTACACAATCATTTCACAAGGATGAACATGGGGGTGTTGGGTGTTCCCCCAAGGTACAGAGTGTCACAAGTGTCTCTTGCCCCTGCTGGCCCCCCAACCCCATCCTCCGCAGATTCTCCCTGGCCCCTGCTGCCTCCTCCTCCCCATCATCTCCTCCCTGACCCCGCTGCTTCCTTCCCCCCATTGCCCTAAGCTCCCTTCAACAGTCTCACCCCACTCCTTGCCTCTTTACCATGGCACCTGGCAAGACCGCCCATGCTGAAGCCCAGAGACAGAGTCCTACAGCTGGAGCCAGACAGGGAGCTGAAGCCCATCTCCGGAGTCCCTTGGGGGAGTGGGGCTGAAACCCATTCCCAGAGCCTCTGGAGTGGAGGAGACTGAAGTCTCCTGGAGTCCCACAGCTGAAGGGTGGGGATAGGGGACTGAACCCCTTCCTAGGAGTCCCAGCGAGGCTGCTTTGCTTCCTTCGCCTTCTCTGCCCAGGAGGCTGTCATGATCGCAGGAAAACCTGCTGATGGCTGCACGTGGCCATGGTGGCTGCATTTGAGAAACGCTCGTCTGCATGATGACAGCTCAGTGAGCAGACTAAGGCAGGCCAACCCTGCCAAATCCTGAAGCATAGTCTGGCATACTTGACTACGTAACATACACAAGGCCATATGCCCCAGGAGCCTCAGTTTTGTGCTATTGTGACCGGGTAAACTTTGAGGTCTACAACAATTGATCACATTGTCTGAAACCCTGAGTTCAGAAGAACAGTTCTGGCTTGAGTTGAGTCAAGTACTGCTCCTATAAACTCTATCCTGTGGACCAGTGAGAGAAAAAATGTCTCTGTATTTACTAACAGTCCCAGAGCACTGAATGTTGACTATATCAAAGACACACTTGCACCCTGGATCAGCCCCTGACAAGCCAATCATCCACACAGGATAAACTTGCACTCCTGATCTCCTGAGGAAGGCAGCTACTATCACCATAACCTTCATAAAATACCCAGGGAGCTTCTGACAGGCCAAATGGTAGAACAATGAATCAGTAATGATTTTGATTTACCACAAATCTGAGGTACTTCCTGTGAGCTCAGTTGATCACTACATGGAAGGAGGTGTCTTGTAAATCGAGGCTGACATATCAGTGTTCAGGGAGGGGATAACAGAAGCGAGGGTGACCATGAGGAATTTTATCTTTAACAATTTTTTGAGTTGATGCAGCTCTAAAATAGGTCTGAGATTGCCCTTTGCTTTTGGGATAAGGAAATAGTGGGAATAAAGCCCTTTCCCTCTGTGATCCCGTGAAACCTCCTCCATGGCATCTGCCTGAAGAAGAGTCTGTACCTCCTGGAGAAGATGCTGCCTATGACAGTGGTCCCTGAAGACGGTCGGAGAGGGAGGCTGGGTGGAAAGAGGTAGAAACAAATAGGTGTGTATATCCCACCTCCACAGGGCAGGCATGCGAAAACCTAAGGACTTCAAGATCACCCTTGAGTTCTTCAGGCCATGGAGCTTGCTGTCTGTCTGCTCTGAGAACAGAGAAGGACCCTCAAAAGGCAAGTCCTGAATAGAAAGCCATAGTCTTAGCCACTGAGGCCAGGTCTACACTGCGACTTTAAATCGGTTTAATGGCCGATATACCGATTTAACGCTGTATCCGTTCACATGACGTCGTCATTAATATCGATTTTACCGCCTCCTTAAATCGATTTCGGAACTCCTCCCAAACGAGAGGAGTAGCGCTAAATTCGATAGTGATAACTCGGATTAGGGTTCGTGTGGACGGAAATCGACGTTATTGGCCTCCGGGCGGCATCCCAGAGTGCAGCACTGACCGCTCTGGACAGCAATCTGAACTCGGATGCAGCAGGCAGGTAAACAGGAAAAGCCCCGCGAACTTTTGAATTACATTTCCTGCTTGCCCAGCGTGGAGCTCTGATCAGCACGGCTGGCGATGCAGTTTGAAATCGAAAAAGAGCTCCAGCATAGACCGTACGGGAGATACTAGGTCTGATCGCTGTATGGGGAGACAAATCTGTTGTATCCAGCTCCGTTACAGAACACGAAATGCCAAAGCGTTTGAATAAAAAACTCCAGGATACACAGCGCTGCGTGACAAGCGTAACGGGAAGCCAGAGACTCAAATGGACGCTCATGAAGGGAGGGAGGGGGTACTGAGGACTCCAGCTATCCCACAGTCCACAGCAGTCTCTGAAAATTATTTGCATTCTTGGCTGAGCTCCCAATGTCTGTAGGTTCAAACACAGTGTCTGGCGTGGTTCAGGGAACAGCTCCTCAGTTTATTTCCCCCCACCACCACGTGAAAAAAAAAAGGGAAAGATTGCTGTGCTATGGCGTTTGCTCAATGCACTCTACGAAAAAGGCGCCAAAGGGTTGTCTGCTGCCTTCACAAAGGGAGGGGTGAGGCTGTACCCAGCACCACTCGGGGCAATGTTTTCTGCCCCATCAGGCACTGTGCTCTCAACACGGAAGTGGGAACTATGGGATAGCTGAGGAACAGCTACCCACAGTGCACCGCTCCTTAAATCGATGGTAGCCTTGGACCAGGGACGCAAGCAATCGATTTTGTGATTGCACTGTGGACGCGCAAACCCGATTTTATAACATCGGTTTTGTAATATCGGTTTAAACTACTTCGAATTAATCGTGCAGTGTAGACGTAGCCTGAGTCTGCTGCGTCCAGCCTAACCTGCAGCCAACTTCTCACAATTAATCTGCCCTCGTTCACCAAGGATGAGAACTCCTGCCTAGCATTCTCAAGGAGCAGAGTAGAGTACTATGTCCCAATAGTCCCTGTTGGTTGGCAATTCTAAACTGCAAGCCCCCAGTCAAATAAAAGTTTCTGCAAACGAGGCCATTTTCAGTTACCTCTCTTGATTTGGTAGTGGCAACATGATACCCTGGCACTCCCTCTCACTAGCTGCTGCAACCAAGAATGATCCTGTAGGGGGGCGTGAACTAAGTTCCCTCTAAGCTGCATGGCCATACAACTGTCTATTAAGCCCCTCATGGAGGCTCAGGGCTGCAGCGGGGAGAGATGCCTTTTCCCCAGCATGGACCTGCTGCAGTGAGGACAGGTGCCTCCCCCAGCCTAGGTGCTGCTGCAGGGAGATAGAGCTGGGGGGAGTCCTTTCTCCACACTGTAGCCCCTAAGCACCCTCCTGCACCCCGAACCCCACACCCACAGATCCCTCACCCCCCACATCCTAACCCTCTGCCCCAGCTCTGAGCCTCTCATCCCCAACCCCACCCCAGAACCCCAATCCTCTGCACCACCCCTGATTCCCCCCGCCCCCCAAGAACCGCTCGGCCCCACCCCATCACATGAATTTTCTTATGTGCACCAATGTGGAGGTCATGTCACACATCACCCCCATGTTGGTGCACATAACAAAATTCATTCCATGCATGGGTGGAAAATATTAGAGGGAACACTGTGGGTGAGCACAGATAGTCAAACCCTGGGGAAGGCTCATAGTACTTGCATTCTGCATGCTTTGAGGTGGGAGGTAATGAATATGGGGTCTGCCATAGCATCTTTATAGGCTCCAAAACTGCCTCATTGATTGGCAGTGCTGGACATACTGTTGATAAAATATCAATCACGTGATGAGAGGACTCCCTGACTCCTCAACTGTAAGGCCAAGTCTGAAGCCAGCCTCTCTAACAATTCCTGATACATGTCTTGTAATCATGAGGACAGTGTCTTATCTGCTCTGGCACTGGTGTCATTTGTGCTGACTTAGGCAATGATTTGGAGGACGAGTGCTTAGATTTTGGCTATCCCGTACTTGAGTCCCTTTCACCCTGCTTTCCAGGTTTGGCAGGTGGAGATCTTCCCCTGGTCAGAGCCTCTCTGGAAGACTTATCATTCCTAGGCACAGGTGACGGTAATCTGTGTCAGGACTCTGACAATCTTTGAAGCATGCTTCTGACTGAAGCTGCAGCTCTCAGCACTGAGCTGCACCGTGACGGGCCCGTCGGTGTTCTCAGTGCTGTCTCTATTAGGAACTTCAGTCTAGCCTCCCTAACCTTTTTAATCTTAGGCTTGTATTTCTGGCAAATCTGTGACCCGTACTTCCAGCGCATTTTGTCCAGGCATTTAAGACTATTGGCATGTGGGTCACTCACCACGACAGGTTTTGAGCAGAAAGCACACAGCTGGAAGCCTGGTGACTGAGACACGCTTCAGTGCCGGTGAGAGAACCCCCCAAATGGAGAAAACAATAAAATTCCATTTTTTTTAAACAAGCAAAACCAACTAAAACATACTAACTGTAACGAGTATACACACTGAGCTGACAGAACTGTTTTAGCAATGAACAGGGGTTCCAATGACCGTCATGGATGGCAAAAAGGAACTGAGTGGCACTGAGGCAGCTTTGCCCTGTAGACCTGCGCGCTGGCATGTGGCAACATACGTCGCTCAAGCTGCCCTACAGGTACCATTGAGGGCAAAAGTTTGACGGCCATGCACTCGGGACACAGACACCAAGAGTGGAACCACTCCAAGAAGAATAAGGGGGCTCACACTGTTCTTTGGTGCCATTGTTATTATAAGTTACCGATTATTAAAGCTCTTATCTTTTCTCTCTCCCCCTCTTTTAAACCATATATGGTAAAGAAAAAAAAATCCTATCTGTTGGAGATCCTGTGAAAAAGCCAATACAGAGAAACTGCCATGGTTATGTGGCACAAGGGACTGTCTACACAAGGAAGCTGCAGCTCTCTGCACAGTGGCAGCACATTCTACAGGAGTAAAGGGTGGATAGATTCATGCACTGGCCTAGTCAGTGGCAGGTAAGGGGCCAATAGGACTTAGAGCGTCCCAATCTATCACTCAAAAACGTCATGCATGGGCCATAATGAGCTACTGGCCATTGCTAAGGGCTGCGTCAGTAGCAGATCAGTTGCATAAGCTGTGTTTAGAATGGAAGCCAAGATTTTGCCCTCCCTGTGCCCTAATGGCTCCCTCAGTTTACTTGAGCTTTGCAGGGGAGCCAAGAATTTAACCTAAAAGTTACAGCTACTAGTAAGAGAAGAAATACAAAGCACTCTATTCACATCAGCTGAGACTCTACCTCTATGAATCTGAAGATATAGGTTCTATTTCTAGATCTGTCACACAGACTTCTTGTGTAACTTAATATCTTTGTGCCTCAGTTCCTCCATTTTTTACCGGCGCTATTAATACTGAAGGATTTTGTGAGAATTTGCTCTATAAAGCACTTTAAGGTCATCAGATAGAAAGTACTATAGTATATTATGTGACTTCATTCTATTTTAAACATGCTAGGTTAGGTGAAAGGTGCGTTTTAAATTACTAAATTTTTGAGTGGACACTTTCCTCCACATATTTGAATTTTCTTCCATTTTTGAAACAATGATTCAATTCACTAAATCTTAAGAGGACCACAGAGATGAAAAGCTGGTGTTATTATGAAGACTAACAAAACAGATAATTTGGTTAAACATTGCAATCACTCACCTAATTTTTAAGCAGACAATCTGCCAAAGTTATTAACCAAAATTAAACATTACTCAGACAGACAATTCCAGTAGCTCAGTAACTTCCCCTTTAACATCAACACCCAATTAAAACAATTGAACAGACTATTAAAGAGTAGGTGGTCTAGAAAATCCCACACAACAACAACATTTTGGATACTAAAATTTTCTTGTTGCTTCACAGTTTCTGGCTTAGTCAGGTCCAATGGTTTAATTAAATGAGCATTTAGGCCACCTCTTCTCCTCACAATTAAAAACTTTTGGTGCTTTAAGAAGAATGCCTATCAGAAGGTGACAAATCAAGTTTCAGAAATCACAGCAAAGTCACCACACTGGTCCAGGTACAGTTTAAAAGTAGTAAATATACGGAAAGAAGCAGAATGACAGGTCGAGATGGGGCAGAAAGGTTACAGGCATGAAGGCAAAGAGTAAGAATCACAGGAGGAGGTGAGAGACAACAGAGGGAAGGAAAAGAAACAAGGAGAGTCAGAAGGTGAAGAAAACAGAAACAGGGTGAGAAACAGGGAGAAAAAAGGGCTCGGGAAAGAACGTAAACAAGAAAAAATAATAAATTAGGTCAAAGAAAGAGTGAAAGTGAAGTTCCTATCATGCACAGTGCTCCAACCACTCTGGCTCTTTATTTTGTCTTTATTAGGACCTGCTTGATAAAACCACACAGGCACCAACGCTAAATACAGACAGACACACACCATGCAAAGTACTGACATAAAATTCACTTAGGGATCTATATTGACTGCTGCGGAAAAATTTCACCAGTCTCTCCATGATGTTTCGTGTGTGTGTGTGTGTGTGTGTGTGTGTGTGTGTGTGTGTGTGTGTGTGTGTGTGTGTGTGTGTGTGTGTGTGTGTGTGTGAGAGACAGATGTTGGTAGCTTCACCTTAATTTGAATTAATTTGTATAGCACCAATAACATGCTGAGGCTTAACATTCATAAACACAGAAACATTGCCTGTTTGAAAGACCTATATCATCACCACCATGAATTCAGAATTATGCCAAGCTCCTCTTGAAAAACAGCTAAGGGCAATTCCAATGCCCCAAAGTTCATAAGATACATATTAGAAAAGTAAGACACAGATTGACAGCGGGATTTTGGTTGTTTTGATTTTTCAATTTGAAACTGCTAAAATACTATTGATTTTAAAAACCTTTTAAATTCTTCTGAAACTTCCACAAATAATTAAGAGTTGATTCTCAACTCCTTCTCTGCTCCATTTGTGTAGCTTGGGTGTCAAAAATGGAGCAGACACGAGCGTAACTCTCTCATTGGGGATTCTCCTTCCACAGGAGAGTCCTGACTCCTCAGTGAACACACAGCTGCCTCTTCTTCAGCAGCAATCCCCACAACTCCATAGGCAATAGCTTGTCAGAGTGGGAAGAGGGAGCAGCAATGCACTCCAGTACTCCACTGCCAATTGGAGTAAATTACAAGAGCTCCTAGATTGCTCAAACTTGCACCTGAGGCCAGGCAGAGAATCAGAAAGCCATAGTCTACTTCTCTGGCAGCCCTACTCTTTGCTGCACCCAGCATAATATGGGTGCAGCAAAATATCTGGCCAATTAAAACAAGTCTTTTATTTAGATTCATAGATTCAATTAAAAAAACCCAAAATTGCTAATCAGTTATTACAATTCTAAGATTAATTTTGGTGTTTATATTTCAAATTTTAATTAATATTGTGGAAAACATTACACAACTGTGGAAAGATCCCTCCTTCTACACCCAACACTTGTGACTAGAGATGCAATTGTTCAATGACTCAGACCATAAACAAATAGAATTAACTTCTGCTAAGAATCAAGAAGAAAGCAATGCTCCAAATTTAAGAAATTGTACAGGAGCTCCTTGTCAGAAGTGGCCAGAAATTTGAGAAGCATTCTTGTACTTACAATTAGTCTACAAAAAGATGCTCTTGGGTCAAGAGTAACCTGAAATGCAACTGCATGTCAACATGGGTCAAAAATGTAAATATCGCAAATGATCTGGGAAAATCAGTACACAGTGAGGTGGCAAAGTTTGAAGATGATACAAAATCACTCAAAATAGTTAAATCCAAAGCTGACTGTGAAGAGTCACAAAGGATCTTATAAAACTGGATGATGGGGCAACAAAATGGAAGATGAAATTAAATGTTGATAAATGCAAAAAATGAACATTGGAAAACTTAACCCAAACTATACATACAAAATAATGGGGTCCCAGTTAGCTTTTATAACTCAAGAAAAAGATCTTGGTGTTATTGTGGATGGTTCTCTGAAAATATCTGTTCAATATACAACAGCAGTCAAAAAAGCAAACAGAATGTTAGGAACAATTAGGAAAGGGATAGATAATAGCACAGAAAATGTCATAATGCCACTATATAAATCCATAGTATGCCCACACCTTGAATACTGTGTATAGCTCTGGTTGCCCAATCTCAAAAATGCCCATCTCCTCTGGGGACAGCGCCTCCTGTTGAGCCCAGGAGGTGAAACGTTTTCACTTGGCCTGGTAAAAACATCTAGTGAACATCTGCCTGCTGCTCAAGAAGATTATTTGCACTTCTGACGCACAAGCCCATTCTAGAAAAGACGCCCATCCAAATGCCATGCTCTGAGGTGAAGCGTCTCTGGATTGAGATGTCAGATCCTGATGTGGTGCCACATCAGTAGCTCAGGGGAAGTGGGGATGGGAATTGGGTGATGGGCTGACATGCAGAGGAGTTTGGGAAATTTAAATTGTCTGGGCCAGCATGGGGAGATCAAGATGACCGTCACTCTGTCTGATCATGTAGCATACTTATAGCAGGAGAAGAAGAGGAGGGAAGGTAGTGAGGTATAAGAGCATTGCCTTGAGAGTGGGGACCAATACTTCCCCTGGAACAGTATGGATTACATTTGTTGTTGGCAGAGGAGGCAAAGAGGTCCCTGGTTGAAGTCCCCCATTGATTGAAGATGGTGCATACTACGGTGTTGTGTAATTTCTGTTCATCATCAATAACAAACCATTTGCTGGGTGAGTCTGCAATTTTGAGTCCCTGGGAGATAGGCTGCCGATAACAGGATCTGGTGGGTGATGCACCAATTCCAGAGGTTGACCACCTCCATACACAGAGGAGTTGATCTCATGCCCCCATGTCTGTTACTCCAGTAAACAGTGGTGGTGTTGTCAGTATGATAAGAACACGATGGGAACAGGTAGCTGTGAGAAATGCTTGGCATGTTTTCTTATGGCTCAGTGTTCTAGAATGTTGATGTGAATCTGGATTTCTGAGGCATCCATGTTCCCTGTGGCATGTGATCTCCCATGTGCACTCCATACTCTATGAAGGACATGTCAGTGATCATCATCTTGTCCAGGGAGTCTGAGAGACAGGAGATCCACACACATACCTGCCGTGGGTCTGTCCTCCACTATAGGGAAGAGAGCACCATGGGGGGGAATTGCCAGCATAAGGTCCACGGCACAGCATGTGGGTGAGTAAATTCTCTGGAGTCACATCAGGAGGCTGCGAAGATAGAGGTGAACGAAAGCAGTGATGTATGTGCATGGGACTATGTGGATGAGGGATAGGAAAGTCCTGGCCAGGAAAGAAGGACTGTTGACTATACAGGCTCTGAGTTCTTGCAGAGTCTGGAACCTGTCCCTCGGTAACTAAGCTCATGCTGTGACTGAGTTGATGGAGGCTCCTATAGAGTCTAGGGATTGTCTGAAACAGCAAGCATTACACACACATAAACCCCTTCCCCCTCAGGAAATGAGAAGGTGTAAACACAATGATTAGTGTTTAATTTAAAAAACAGATGAGAGAAAGAAGCCTTAAAACTAGGAAAATTGTTCACTTATATTCTTCCAAAATATATGCCACTATTACTGATGAATTTCTCTTATAGTCTCCAAAAGTATCACAGAATCATAAAATTAAAAACAGAAAAGCCTTATTGAAGTTTCCACATAGTTAGGGGATGAAAAAAAATCTGTCTGGAAGTGTGAATTTTTTTATATGTTCAAGGGTAAGAATGTGTGCATATGAGATCACACACACACACACACACCAACCTCGGCAATGGAGGTTGTTCATACCTGAACAAAACATTATGGTAAACTTTTGAAAGAACAACTGAACATTGACTTAATACAGATTTGACCTTTACTATGCAGAAGAAAAATGCTGCTTTTAATCATCTTAATTTAAATGAAACAGCACATAAAATTTCCTTACCTTGTCAAATCTGTTCTTTTAAACTTTTGTTTTATATTTTGTGGTAGTTTACATTTAACACAGTACTATATTGTACAGTATTTACTTTTTCCCACCCCCTTGCTGCTTGATTCATACTTCCGACTCCACATGAGGTGTGTGGTTGACCGGTCAGTTCGTAACTCTTGAGTTCGTAACTCTGAGGTTCTACTATATAAAAGGGCCTGATCCAAAGTCCACTAATCTATGGTGGTCCTTCTATTGATTTCAGTGGGCTTTGGATCAGGGCCATATAGACTGGAGTGTGGTCCAGTAAATAGGACGGTAGATCTGGATTCCACTCTAGCTCTGGCACTCATTTCTGTGTTACTTTGACCAAGTTACTTAGCTTTCTTTGCCTCAGTTTACCCATCTATAAGATGGGGATAATGATACTTCTCTTCTTTGGTAAAGCACCAGGAAATCTTTGGATGAAGTGAGTTGTATAAGAGCTAAATGTTATTTATCTTAGGGAATTTTGTTTTACTTTTGACTTGAAATATAGTTTAAGGAGGCAATAAGAACCACAGCTAGTGGTTTATTTTCCAACCAGTAGGACAATTTTCTATGATAAGTCTCAACTCCAAGTTTGAGAGAGAGAGAGAAAAGACACTGTTGCTCACTAACTGACACTCAACGAGATATTTAATTTGTTGTAATAAAGCAAAGAGAAAGTAGCTGTCAATTAAACTGCCATTTCTATCACACTTTTTAATAATACTGCTTCTATAATTACACTGTGGTTCTTTCTAGTTATTCAGTAAAAGCTAGCTTAGTTTTAGCATAGAAAACAATTTATGAAATTATCGAAACAGACTGAACACAGCAGTTCATTTGTTGAGGCAATTATCCAGATCCTTGTCAAAAAAGAGAGAGTAAAGATTGTGATGTGCAAAAAATGTTTCCAATTCTATGCTATAATACATACAATATGTCTGTGGTTGTGTTGAATTATGTTAATAAACTGCAGTCGAAATATATTTGTCACAACACAAAGGAAGGGCGCTATCAATCGTCTTGCCAGATATTTTAAATTAGTCACCAAAACGTCTAGCCAGGGTTTCCTCTATGACCCTCAGATGAAGGGAGAGGCTTATTGGACAGTTTTTCCTGTGGGACTAGACAGATTTTTCTAATGCTCAAGTATTTTGAATAATCTGGAAAATAACTGTAAAATGAACTGCGGCATAGTTGCCATTTTTAACAGACGCATACAATTCAACCCTGAACACAAATCCAATGTTGTTTTTGGCTGGTTCTCACACAGAGACCAGTTTCCCTAACAGTTCCTAACACAGGTTTGTTTGGGTTTTTGAGGGGTGTGGGGAATGGGGGCATTGCTTGTTTTAGGTATGGCTTAGCTAATAAAGCAGTCAAGTAGTGCCGAGATCCATATATACAGAGTCCAGAAAAGTTTCAAGTTTAAAAAAAAAAAAAAAAACAACCAAAAAACAAAACACAGACTTGCTTGATACAGATTCAGGAAGAAATCTGTTGCTTATTAGAGTGCAGTCATTTGTATAATAAGTTGGAATGAGAGCATCTTAAAACAAGCTAGTGCTCCAGAAATGCATTTACAACAGACTGTGGAGTAACTGTCATTGAAATGCACCTCTTTTTATAATTCTCAACTTCTTAATGTCAAAAAGATAATTGTTCTTTCTTACAAAATGTTTATTATTTATTCTTAAACATAATATTTATAAAATCAGATGTAAAGTGGTTCTCAGGGACTTCTAAATGGTAAACAGTAGTAATTTTTTTCTCTTTCCACTGACAATGCTACAGCCAATTTCTATTCTTCTGTTAGAGCCCTCGAACTTCAGCAGAAAAGATTGCTGAAAGCCGCTGTTTGTATTTTAATTTTCAGTTTGTCAGACAAAAGGGGGGGAAATGAAGTGCAAGTGCACAGGAGAAGGAGACAAAACAAAAACAACATCCAAACACAGATCGTGATTTGTGAAAGTGCCACAAAATACTTCATATGTATTAAAAAGTGAACGCCGCTTCTTCCTTCCCCACCTCCCCCAACATCTGGAGATAGTTTGGTGGAGCAATTTCCAGAAACCAAACAATATCTCTTACTAGCTCTTTTCATTTGCAAATAAACAATTAATGGAATGGGCAACTAATTTTCAAAGTGTTCATATTCATTAGCTGTTTCCTGAAATTGAGTAGCTGTTTCATGACACAATACTGAATGCATATACAAAATGACACTCCTACCCTTTCTGTATTTTTATGAATTATCTGTTCACATTTAATGGTTTTCCTCTACATTTTAAAAGACATGAAATGATTGTAATCTGAAAAGTATAAATTTATTTATTAAAAATGTAGAAAGAGGATGAAAAAAGTAATGAATATTCAACTAGACACATACTAAAAATCATCTTTAATGTTCTCATCAAGGCAGAAAAATCCAGATTGTGCTCTTTTGAATCAATGTGTGCATAGCTTGAATTCAGGATTTTCTACCTTTGAGGCTATATAGCAGGGTCTAATGGGCATTTCAGATGCATTACTGATTTTTTTGTTTTGTTTTGGGTTGGAGTTTTTGGGGTTTTTCTCTCAGCACATTGAGTAAGCTAGGAAAAATCCTACTGTATGGCAGCCTGAAATAAAACAAACAGCTAATGTGGACAACTGGGCATTTAGCCTGAAAATATAGGTATCTGCTGGATCAGCTACATATCTGCACTTAAATATCTTGGGTATGTTTTCTGACTAGCATATCTGACCTGAAGCCCCTACTGGAACCTGCTCTCACACCTCAGATTCTTTGTAAACGCTACCCAACGGCAGAAAAAATGGATGATTTGCCCACCTGATCTACTAGCCTGAAAAATTCCTCCTCTGGATCCAATCATTCCATTGTGTCCCATACTGAGCAGTGCACATGGTTAACTACATGCACGCACTCTCTCCAAGAACAGGTCTCATTCAGTTCTGTTTCTAAGGCCTTGGCTACACTGGCGCTTTACAGCGCTGCAACTTCCTCACTCAGGGGTGTGAAAAAAACACCCCCCTGAGTGCTGCAAGATACAGCGCTGTAAAGCGCCAGTGTAAACAGTGCTGCAGCGCTGGGAGGGCGGCTCCCAGCACTGCAAGCTACTCCCCATGAAGAGCTGGAGTATGTGCAGCGCTGGGAGAGCAGCAGCGCTTTGAAGTTTCGAGTGTAGCCAAGCCCTAAGAAAACTTGAGGAGTAACAAGAGAGCAATGACAATGACCATTACCGAAACACATTTATACAGTGTAGTAAATTCATACAGTGCTTTACAAACTGAATCCCCTATCTTGCAAACACTCACCACCGGGCATAGTGCTTGCTATTACAAATAGCCTCATTCACAAGTTAATTATTATTATTATTTACAGAATCATAAAAATGTAGGGCTGGAAGGAAAATTGAGAGGTCATCTAGTTCAATTCCCTCCACTGATGCAGGACTAAGTATATACAGACAAACCCTGACAGGTGCTTGTCCAACCTGTTCTTAAAAGTCTCCAATGACATGGATTCCACACCGTCTCTTTTAAATCTATTCCAATGCTTCACTATCCTTATAGTTGGAAAGTTTTTCCAAATATCTAACCTAAATCTCCCTTGCTGCAAATTAAGGTCATTACTTCTTGTCTTACACTGAGTGAACATGGAGAACAACCCTATTCTTTATGACAGTCGTTAACATGGTTGAAGACTTATCAGGTCCTCCCTTAGTCTTCTTTTCTCAAGATTTTTTTGCTAATTTTTTTTTAAACCCCCTCTCATAAGGTCAGGTTTTCCAAACCTTCTATCATTTTTGTAGCTTTCTGCTCTATCTGTCCACATCTTTCCTAAAGTGTGGCAACCAGAAATGGACTCCAGCTGGGGACTCACCCGTCCTCTTTGTTCCCTTTTTAAAAGACAGGTGCTATGTTAGCACTGCTCCAATCCTCTGGAACCTCACCCGTCCTCATATCAGACATACATGTTCAAGATCCTGGCTGTCTTTCGATAAGTCACCTTAAATGTCAAACCAGCCTGAAAGCAACGTATACTTTTTCACCTTACAAGGAGAACAGAAGTGCAAATTCACATGCCCTATTTAAGTGCATTATTCTGCTTCCTATAAATATACAGTATTTTTAAAAGAAATCTGGAAGACTGACCTGGGCAATCAATACATTCAAATGATGAGGGGGAGCTAAGCTGATAGAAGTTGGAATTCTGAAAAAGCTTACAGGAGGAGAGAGTTGGTTTGGTCACTTCAGTTGCATATATGCTAAGGAGATGTGACCTGTTCTCGTTGTGTAACAGGAAGGTGCTGAGAAGTCATTGAGTCCACTCTGTTTTATGGCTGAAGGGAAGCTCACTGTAACTCTGGAGAACTCTGACGATGGGAAGCCAGAGTTGAGTAAGAGTGGGGTGCCATAAAGGGAGACTCTTGAAAAAAGAAATTGGAAAAATAATTTAAAACAAAAACATAGTAAGGTCTTGTCTACATGGAGAAATTAACCAGCATTGTTACTGCAGAATAAGCTACTCTAGGATACTTAACTGTGTAGATACTATCAGCACTGTAATGACATTCAAAAGCTAAAGTATAATTTAACTTAATGTCCTTAAAGTTTTCTGAGTGACTTTGGGCAAGCCACTACCCCTCCCTGTACCTCAGTTTTCACATCTGTAAATGAGATAATGATCGTGACCTTTGTAAAGCACTTAGAGATCTACCAATGAAGAGCACTATGTAATAGCTGGTATTATTATATTAAAGGAACACTATAAACCTATGCAGTAGTAAAAACAAACTATCTTTAAAGAAAGGTAAATCCCATGTAACAGCCTTATGGGGATGTTTGTTGTATAATTAAAAGCACTAAGTGTGTGGACTTTTTTAAAAAGAAAAAAATCAATTTAAATCCTCAAGATCTAAATATTATTGTTGAGAACTAAGACAAGAATTAATTCTTTCAAATTTGTGAAGTTTTCTAAATAAAAAATAAAAGTTTAAACCTTTCTTTTGGGGGAGGGGGCAGGGGAAGGTACTTAGTATGAGATGTTGTGAAAGCCCAGAAACCTTCACCAATAAGTATGTGTATATGCACAATTTGCACACAGAAATACTATATACTGTGTGAGCAAAATGAGTCTTTAGCAAATGGACAGCTAGATATCTAGGAGGATATAGGCCATTATCTGGCTAGCTGTTTAGGCATGTGACCACAGACAGGTCTCTGCTTCTGTCTTTCTCAAGATCAGGCCCTAAAAAATACATTCTGCAGAGTTTTGTGTGAGATTTACCTTTTTTTTTTTAAAAAAGAGGGTAAATTCGGTGGTCTGAGATGGTTGACAGTTTCCCTTTGACCATGTCTATAATATTAGATACTTCAGGAATCATATAATTGGATTGTAAAATGAGTATTGTAATATCTTCTAATTCCTGGAATTGTCTACGTGTAATGTAGTTAGTGAAAATGGGGTTGTGAGATTAAATAATGTATCTGAGTAGGAATGAAAAGGTTTCCAAGTTGGAATACATTGCCTGTTGTCAGCTTGAACTTGTGGTTCTTTTTGTTCATGGACAGGAAATACTGCTTGATTTAGTAAGGTCCACAAATTTGTAAGATAGAAATTAAAAGGTTATGATTCTTTAGATACCAGTATAATGATTTTGCAACATTAAACAGTGACTTTCCAGGCTGTAAATTACACCTGGATCTAAAAAACACAGCACCTAAGCGACTGTAGTAGATTGTAAAAGCATTTCAGGGGGGGAAATGCCATCATGCACTTTAAAACTTTAGTAGAAAATGCCAAAGTAGTTCAATTTTTCAGATCTGAAACTATTCTTTCATGTACTTTGCATTTCTGTTTTGCAATCATATTTCAATTCACCCTCAAAGACCACAACACATGTGCAACCACAACAGACTCTGCTTTAGGACAATCTTTTCATTAACAAAACTTTATTCCTTTACTGAGGTGATTTGCTGAAGGAAACATGCACAGCAAGTGGTGTTAGCAGACTCAAGCACTGCACTCTTGAAAAGATAACATCAAGTATCACTTATGAAGAGGGAATATAATAACAAAAAATTACAAATCCTAATTTCAAACACAACTGCAATTAATTTTTACTATTAAAGCACTGAATTGGGTTTCTATTAATATTCTTCAGTAATATAAAAAAATTAAACAAGAAAAAAATCCCTTTATAAAATGAGTATATATGGACACCTGAAATCAATTGATGAAAAAACACTTATAAACTTTCAGAATTAAATTTTCAGATGAGCCTCTGAAATTATGGCTGTAATTCTGAACTTAAATTTTGCCCGTGTATTTTTCTGCTTGCATAAATATTAAGATTTAGGTGCATAAATTGTATTTATGCACGCTTGAGAAACAGAAAATTATGAATTTGTGCAGGTATAAAAATTTAAATATGAAAAACTGCAAATTTAGAGGCTGTTTTGAAAATATGACCATGGGACTAACCTACCTGCATAATATATTATGGGTTAATTAGGCTTAAATACCTACAATATATGTAACTCCCTTTGTGTTAAATTGATAATGCACTCTCTTTGAAATCTTTTCGTATATGTAGTGGTGACTTTTTTACATATGCACTGACCTCGTGGCTAAGTAGTAAGGAATTCTGACTGGGTTTGCGCACAATCAAGAATCTTTCTCCATTAATTGAGAGAAACATGTCGACTGAATCATGCGGTTCATCTCAATGCAACAGAAAGAGGGAGGGAAAATGTTTCTGCTCAGCAACCTCCAACACTTGCCAACTAATCACTGAGTACTGACTGAATATTCTGATTGTGGAAAATGTCTGTGTCACCCTTCCAGAGGATAGTATTCAGGTGGATGGCAAATGAATGATGGAGAAATAGACAGAGCAAAAAAAACAAACTATGTAACTGCAAGACTGGTCAGCTCAAGAATGATAGGATGTGTAGATGCCTCAGTGTTATCTTCAGGCAACAAAATCAAAAGTAAAACACGAAACAGAACAAAAAACCCCACACCAAAAATCTCCCTTCTGCTACAAGCAAATACAAAACTAATAAGCAAAGGTCTGAGAACATCTGCCACGTTTGTCAAAAAAAGAGGTGCCAATCGTGGGGGGGGAAGGAGAAAGCTCTCTAATAGTCAGCTTTCCCTAATTGCCTAGTGAAAAACAGAAATATCAAAATCCAGTTCAGAAATACTGCAGGAAAGGAAACTTCCCCTAAATAAAAAAAACCCAACAATGATATTCTATGGCGATGTAAACTCAAATGCTCTTATCTAGGGATTAAAAACATATGAAATCCTTAAATCTGTGCATGTAAAACTAAAACTCTTTGACATTATTATTTTAATACAAAGACTCTCTTTCTTCAAATGTTTATAGCACCATACCAGTTGCTTAGACACAATGCATTTTAAATGATCTAATACTTCTTGACTTACCAACAGATTAGCACATGATTAGTTAGAGTAAAAGGATTATTATTACTGCTGTTCTAAGATATTAACACTTTTGGTAACCCATACTAAGGATGCTGTATACATGAGTGAAAGAGGAGGCTGAAAACATAAGCTTTTAGTTACCCTAAGGCTATCCTGCACTGAAGTAACAGGAACTTCTTCTATTTGTTTTGTCTGTATTTCGCATGGTTTCAGTGGACTGCACAAACTGATTAATGGTCAAAGTTACAGAGTTTGTCATAAATATGAACCATAAATATAACTATGCTTAAAGAACCATGCAAGCCAACCTTGCCTATAACATCAGGTTCACTAACAACCCCTCCCTCCCCCCACTCTATAATGAGCGACTAGTTCTCATGTAAGGAATAACAGAACACAGCATTAATGTACTTAACAAGACAGAGTTAAATTCAATTAAGCCTGACACCATTTATATGAAGAAGGATTACATTTGTTGGGATGTATGGGGGGAAGGAAAGAGAGGCAGGATTCAGGGGACAGCTGAAATGTGAAGTGATCTAGCAGTTTTTTGTTATGGTTTAGACTTAGCTTTGGGAATGAAACAAAACAATAGCTACAAATTTAGCCCCTTGACACAGGCAGGCCAGTCAGCCTCAAAGTTAAGCACTGATGCACTGAAATCCTAACTCTCATTACCAATAGTTAATAGACAGGGAACTTTTACTTCAGACCTTCTCTTGTCAAGTCGACGTTCTTGAGGCTATATTTCTGCTTCATGCAAATAAGCAGTTTCCAAAATGTACTCATCCATGTGTCACTGGATGGCTCTATTCTCTCAATTCAAAATTGAATGTTCATTCTGTTAAATTCTGCCAGTCCTTATAGACTAAAAGATATGTACAGACTATAAAAATAAGAATGAAACCATGAAGCAAACTAGGGAAGGGGTGTTATTTTTTCAGTCATACTGCATTTATTAGCCTGTTATACAAAAAACATAATCAAAAGACAGCAGACATCTTCTCAAAAGTTGGGGTGCGGTGAGGGAGGGAAAAAATTTTATATGAATGTGTTAAAATGAAAGCTCAAGCAGAAAGCTGATCAGAAAACATTTACATTCCTTAATCCCTGATCTTTTAGTCACTTCTAAATTCAGTGGCCTGGAAGTATGGAAAAAAAGAAAAGGCAACAACAGATGAAACATCTGGGCTTCGAAAACATTTGTTGATTTTGGGAGGCAGACCGTGGTTTTTCAGCTTCTGCTAATTACTGCTGGTCAGGCAGGCAACAAAACAAAATTTATGGGACAATTCCCCCCCCCCCCCGAGTTTGATAAGATTTCTTGACTTCTGCAGGATTATTTAAGTACAAATTCTGGTAACAAAAGCTAGAATTACAAGGTGAGATAAAATTTACAAGATGGGAAAACTCTGCTTTGCTCTTGTCTCCTACGCATTATCTGGTTCCCCCTGTTGTCATATAGCCAGGGAATAAAGCACTTCCAGAAAACTCACCCAAGATCAAACTGTGTCTGGTGACAGCAGTGTCCAGGTTATAAGTAATGTTCAAAGGATTCAACAATGCCTGCGACTGATCATTCTTTTTCCCTTGCCATCACCTGCTGATTTTGTCCAGGTGTTTTATGGCTATCTTGAGGCTCTGGAGAACAGACAGAAAGAAGACTTGGCCAATTTCTTTTGTCTGGGATTGCGAATTCCTTACACAGATGGTGGACAGCCACAGGCTGGCCAACACCAGGCTCAATTGCCTTCACCCTCTGAAGGAGAGAATGAGAGCAATATTATCTTCTCCCAAAACACTGTCTGTAATGTGTCTGTGGTTAAGGAATGAGGACAGGGTGGCTTTTCTCCAGGAAAAAAAGGGTTTTTTTTTCACAGGATCAGGAGGAATACCATGAAAAACAAGCTGGGGCTTTGTTTTTTTGTTATTAAACTAAGCATTACTGAGCAATCCAGGAGGTTTGTCTAATAAGATGATCTCGTATTAACATGGTTTTACAGAGTGTGTAAAAATACATCTAAAGTGTTCCAAATACCTAGTTATTCACACTCTCACTCACTCATCAAAAATGATCATTCATGGCTACACTTTCTAAAGGGCACCATGAGAGACCGCCACAAAAGTTCTTATTTGCACGTAGAATTGCACAATGGCATATGCAAATAGTTCCTAAGTTACTCAGTTTCATTGTGCAAATGCCTCTTTGCAATTTTTTGGGAGGTGGGGGCGGAGGAAGGGGCTGGTGTAATGTAAGAGCCCAGTTTTGACAACTGGATATTTCAAGTACAGGTCAAACACTCCTAATTTAACATCTAAAATTGTGAATATATATTGAACCATATAGGGTATGTACCAACACATATGTACAATACTTTAGGCATAAACTACATTTTACAGTGAGATCTGTAAACTTGTATGTGTCGCTCTGTTCCCCATAATAACAATGCATGGGGAAATATATTTATTTTACAAGTGTTTAATTATGAAATTAATGATGAAATCAATTATGAAAACTAATGACAAACATGACATAAGTGTATATAAAGACACAAATGTTATGTGGACAACCTTCAACTTAGTACTTTCAAACACAGAGAAAAATTATTCTGCATGCATATATTTAACAAGTTTTTAAAATGTACATTATGATATAAATAAGATTTGAGACTTAAAATAAGTAGATCCAAACAATGACCATGGAGGAGAAAGATTCTGATATAATATAGACTGTCCATTTTTTGCCCATGGGCAGGGTGGATAAAAAAATGATGATTTTTAAAAAAAAAATAAAAATCAGATTTTTTAAAAAATTAAATCAGATTGTTTGATTTTATTATTTAAATTATAATATGTTTTTCCTTTTGAAAATACCTGTTTAAAATGAAATCTGAATTCAATACACAATATGTTATGGCTTAAACTTTTTATAATCTCTTAACACATTTAAAACAAATGCTGAATCCATAAGCCTTTATCAAAAACTTCCAGTTAAAGGTTGCTTTACTATATAAAGAATGAATCAGTGAAAAACACCTATCTTTTGAGGTCACTTATCTTTATAAATATGGGACAAGAGGTCATGTACTGTTTTAAGGGCTTGCTTTGTTCAATAAAATAAGTTTAAAATGATTTTTTGTGTTTAATTAAATCAGTTACCATCCTTATACACCTTGACAAGTCATGAGAAAAAAAATAATTATCTGGTAAATAAGCAATATATAATTCACCATGTACTAACATACTAAAATGTAAAATTAAGTTGTATAATTGCTTAAGTAAATGTATATAGTTATAGTGTACCCCCCTAAGTAGCAAAAAACAATAAAAGTGTACCAAATCTAGTATAAAGTTTCTATTTAGTTGAAAATCAACATTTTAATGATTATATCAAGCAATAAGAATATGCCTTTCTTTAGAAATACCTGAAGTATAAACAGAAAATCAAGGCAATTTAAATCATGATTTTAAATTGAGGATTTAAATCAAAACTTTCCACTTGGTAATTTAATCATGCCGTGTGGAAAGGCTTGATTTAAAGTAGTGGTTCTCAAACTTTTGTACTGGTAACCCCTTTCACACAGCAAGACTCTGAGTGCAATCCCGCCTTATAAATTAAAAACATTTTTTAAAATATGTAACACTATTATAAATGCTGGAGGCGAAGTGGGGTTTGGGGATGGAGGCTGACAGCTTGAGACCCCCACATAAAAACCTCGTGACCCCCAGTTTGAAAACCCCGATTTAAATCGCTGATTTTAATCATGATATAAATCTCCTTAATTTAAATCAATCCACCCTACCCATAGGGCAGTGGTTCCAAACTTTTGTACTAGTGACCTCTTTTGCTTAGCAAGCCTCTGAATGCGACCCCCGTTATAAACTAAAAACACTTTTTAATATATTTAACACCATTATAAATGCTGGAGGCAAAGCAGGGTTTGGGGTGGAGGCTGACAGCTCGCAACCCACCATATAACCACCTTACAACCCCCAGAGGGGTCCTGGCCCCCAGTTTGAGAACCACTGCCATAGGGTATGTGAAGGAGCCCTCACTCATGAAAACATTCAAGGCAAAATTCTTCCCCCAGAGCCTCATGGCACATCAAGAGACTGGTATCCTGCTCTCTCTGCACAGGGCTCAATCTCAAGCATATACGCAGGAAGAGTAGAGTACTGGAGCAGAGATCACCATACAGATCTGAAAGCCCAATTTTGTCCCACTCTAATTTGTTTACTTTAATGGTAAAGGGTGCAACGTGTGTGTGTGTGTGTGTGTGTGTGTGTGTGTGTGTGTGTGTGTGTGTAAAAAGTACCTTAGACCTTAGTCCAGAGGTGGACAAATTACGGCCTGTGGGCCACATCTGGCCCGCGGGAACTTCCTGCCCGGCCTCTGAGTTCCTGCTCTGGGAGGCTAGTCTCCGACTCCTCCCCTGCTATTCCGCCTCCCCCGCAACCTCAGCTGACTGCGCCGCTGGTGCAATGCTCTGGGCGGCAGGGCTGCGAGCTCCTGGGGCAGCGCAGCTGCAGAGCTGTGGCCTGACCCGGAGCTCTGTGCTGCATGGTGACTGGCTCCAGCCAGGCGGCGCGGCTGCCTGTCCTGGTGCTCCAGGCGGCGCGGCTGTATCGTCGCCAGCCATTGGTGCTCCAGGTAGCATGTTTAGGGGCAGAGAGCAGGGGGGTTGGACAGAGGGCAGGGGAGTTCGGGGTGGTGGTCAGAGGACAGGGGTGTGGATAGGGTTCAGGGCAGTCAGATGGCAGGGAACAAGAGGATTGAAAGGGGGAAGGGTTTCCCGGGGGGCAATCAGGAATGAGAGGAGGGGTTGGATGAGGGCGGCAGGTGGCAGTCACGAGCAGGGGTTCAGGGAGGAAGGGGTGGTTGAATGGGGCAGAGGTCCCGGAGGGGGCAGTCAGGAATGAGAGGAGGGGTTGGATGCGGTGGGGGGGGGCAGTCAGGGGCAGGGGTTCTGGGGACAGTCAGGGGACAGGAATGGGGGGGTTGGCAGGAGTCCGGGGGGGGGCACCAGGGGGCGAGATGCAGGAGGGGTCGGATAGGAGCTGGGGCCAGGCCATACCTGGCTATTTGGGGAGGCACAGAATCCATTAACCAGCCCTCCATACCATTCTGGAAATCCAATGCGACCCTCAGAGCAAAAAGTTTGCCCGCCCCTGCCTGAGTCCATCCCGTGCTTTGCTGCACATTGGGCTATCCACATTTGTCATCCTTGCCTGTCAAAAGTACACTCAGCAGTTATAGAATCATAGCAGTTATAGATGGAAAAGACGTTTTCCATCCTTCAGTCCATCCCTTCCCAATGTGTATGGCTCCTGACTGTACATTTTCTAGTCCTATGCAAAATGTTTCCAGTAACAATTCTGTTATTTTAAGCTCCCAGAATTATATCAGCACTTTCTTTAAAAAATAAAATAAAAGTATGTGTATAAGAAAATATAATGATCATAAAAGGTACAAAATACACAGCCTTGGACTACAGCCCTTTCCTCACCAACAGAACAGGAGCACCTCCATAGGTAGCAGCAGCAGTAAAATCTTCCAATGCTACTCACTTCAGCAGTGTGCCACAACCCTGACCCAGAGAAATCAGCTCTAGGAATGTAAATGTAGTTCAGTCTCCATAGCCCATTCAGTCTTTAGCCTCTTGCTGAGACAGCTGATAACGTAGTCAGTGTATTTATTTATTTTTGTGTGCTTCTTTAGCATACACACATCCAGAGTTCTTGGCCGCCGTACAGTTAACATCATTAGCAAAGCCATACACACTGAACCCACATCCAAAAACTAAAAGCCATCCAAAACCGTCTCCTCTCCCACTCCCTGTTCGATCATTTCTTCATGGCCTTCCATGATTATATTAGGGCCCCAAAATAAAATCTCTAGTGCGCCCCACCTCCCCCAATCTGATAAAATAAATTCCCTCATTACATCCTACTATCCATTTACCATTTCTGCTAGAAAAAATCTGGGAGAACAGCAAGTCTTGCAGCGTGGACTGCAGCCATCGATCCCAGACTCTGGCAGCCTGTTGCAGGTAAGCGAGCTCCAGAGAAAATTATCGCCCCAAGATCAAACTGCTTCCAGACACCTCCCATCTAAGCTAGACAATTTAAGTACCTCAGCCAAGTTGCTTAGGGCTTGACAGCTCAAAACAACGCAGCTGTGGTAGTGGGATTTTGTCTGTATATTTTTTGGGGAGTGGGAGTTGAGATGCACATTTGTACTCTGGGATCTGGACTGAGACTACCATGCTACCATCAGATGTTAGCAACAGTCTACTGATGGCCTAGACTGAGTGCAAACAAGAGCAGAAAGGCCCAATATCTCACTAGCAATCCCTGAGCCATCTAGTCCCTCAGTACTTTTAATCACAAAATAAAAGGTACAGTATTCTCCTCTACAGTTCTGGGTACTCAAACACCATATTTAAGAAGCTTGTGAAAGAATAGCATTTTTTTTCCAAATGGCAAAGCTTCTCTTCTGACTTCAGGGCTAAAGGTTAAAAATAAAAAACTTGCACAATTCCCGACTAACAATTTACACACAAACGTGTTTTCTTCCCCATTCCTGCTGGATAACTCTTAATGGTCCAAGTTCCCTCTGTTCTATCTCATGAATTGGCTTTTTATTTCATTAGTAGGCTTTTAGGATTAAAAGTTTTACTGGATATTTATTCAGGAAAAAAATGACTGCATGACTAGGTACAGCACCATTCTTGGGATTTAATTATGTGTATTAAAAACATAACGAGAACACACATCAGAGTGCCTCAGCTCATTGGATGCCTCATGACATAACCTCAGCGGCTGAAGAGTTACAGTTGTTGAGCTGATAGCACGCGGGAAGGGAATGTGGCTGCTTCTCTGAGATGCTTAAAGTCATATAACTATGGTATGCGGGAGGGAGAGGGGTAATAAGACAGAACATTTCCTTGATAAAATTAGCTCTTAATAAATAAATAAAGAATGTTTTATATTTTTAGCCTAGGTATTATTTACAGGATATTATTATTACTGATATACTTTTCTATGTCACCATCATAGTCTTTGAGCTCCTCGCCAACATTAAAAAATGAGGTTAAGTGATATGCCCCTGCTCAAACAGAAAATCAGTGGTAGAGATGTAAATAGAAATCAGATTTTTTTTTTATTCCTAGTCCAGTGCCTTATCCACAAGATCATACTACTTCTCTGATGGGCTGCTCCATGACACATCCTTGTTCAACAGCAATAATCCTTAATTGAATTTTGTTTAAAAAATGTATTATTTTGCACAAGTAACTTTTTTTAAAAAAATACCAGAAGTAGGTGGACCATACTACGGACTGACAATCTGCCAACATTTTTTGTTTTTAATTTAAGCCAGTGTTGAGTTTCATCAGCGGGGGGTGAGGAACGTTCATTTTATTTTCCCCCCATTTACTCAATTAAAAAAAAAAAAAAGATAAAAAGATCTGTTAAAAGACTGAGCCAAAGAATATTTGCTTCAAGGCAGATATTTCTTTATGTCATGTTTCAGCCTGAAGCAAAGCTTTACACACAGCTTGTAACTCTGAAAAACGGGATTTATTTTTCAAGTGTTACTTATACGATCAGAAGTACAATGCACCGCTTACACCTTAACTACAGCATTGCAAATGAAATAAACCTCATTTTCTTTCTTGTGTGAAGTTCTCAGCAATCATTAAAGTATTCTTGCCCTCGGTATGTTTGGGACTGGTCTGTCCATAAGTGTATTAATAAACCATGGAAAGGTGCAACAATGGACCAAGTATTCATATTAATGAACATCTCATGAATATTCAATTACATGTTGACTCTTACATCAGAGAACTGAGGGAACCAAAATCTGGCCCAATTCTATTGGTCAAAGCTTCCATAGCTGTAACAATTTATTTTGTATAATAGTAATCCAACTTCTTTATGCTACCGTTTATTCTGCTGAAACACTAAAGAAATATACTCTTACGGTAAACTAGAGAGGAGAGAGGGGTTAGCTTTTTCTGGAAACCCGAAACACATGCTACACAAATTTAAGTATTTATTTTAGCTTTGGCTAAATAACCTATAGTCAACCATCCAAATAAATTTAGCATTAAAATGATATGAACAAGAATAGATGCTTATGCTGCCTCCCATATTATGCTCAAAACCAAAACGTTATCAATGAAGCACTAATCCCTTTCTCCACACCCAAAACCTATGCCGTGTACATACCATTCAAAAAACACTGCAACTGTTGTTTACCCTCTCACTAAATAGCTTTTATAGTCTGGTTGAGTTTTATTTCTGCCTTTTCCATATTTTAAATCGGAATTCCCTAGTTACGGTGAGTTACTTCAACAGCATTAGAAGATCATGAAAGCTACAACAGACGGTTCCAAGTGAAAGTCATAAATTTTCTAACTAGGGTTTGTTTGACTGGATTATTGTCTCATTTCAGTATTCTTTTTCATTTTTTTTAAAAAAGGAGATTTCTTTAAAGAACAGTCTTTATGTGGTTGAAATTAGAATGCACACTCGATAGTCTTTCAAGGCCAGCATGTACTTCCTCATCCAAATCCCCCACTTCCTTTGCTAGCTAAAGTAACTGCTTCAAATGTGTACATCCTTTAAAAAGTAGTAGGGAGCACCCTTACATGTAATAGCAGGCAGCTGGGAAGCCAATAGGTGCAGGCAGAGTGCACATTTTAATAAGCAGCTCTTTAACATTCAATAAGTATGTGGTAATTGAGCACAGAAACATAAACTGTCAAAGTGAATCAAAGCCCCCCTTTGTTTTTCAGGGCATTATTTTTAAGATTACACTAGAATTAAATTTGAACAAGCATCAACCCCTATGCATTCAGTTAAATTATGACAAAATATATATGACTGTGATTTCCTTTGGATAAAATTAATGTCAGCTTTTTGTCCTTAAACCAGAGCCAATGGGGAAACAAAACATGTTTAGGCCATAAATAGTTGTGGTAATTCAATCCCTGCACTGTACTCTCTTTATTTTCTTGATGACAAAGAGAAACTCCCAACTGGCAAGGCCACCTGCACTGATTACTCCTCCATCCACACCCACGGAACATGAAAATGAGCCAAAGATCATTAACCTTAATTTCTTCTAACATAAACCTCGGCTCTTTCTCAGTCTTGCTTCTCAAGAAACTCCCTTGAGATTGGGGGGGGGGGGGGGGGGGAGAATACCAGAAAGAGAGGAGAAAAGCTCAGAGCTGGGTGGGAGTGGGTGTGAGGGGAGAGAAATAAAAAGAATTCAGTGGCTTTTTTGTGGTTGTTAAATTTCACAGCTGGCTTATTATAACTTCACAGCACTCAGATAAAGAGATTTTGAGGCATTATTTTATCTCTTGATAGCAACTTCTTTCCTCCCTGACCGACTCTCTCCAAGCAAGGAAGATAAATGCTTGCTTGCTTACTTATTTCAAAGTTATTTCTGCGTACAGATAGTTGGCAAAAACAAAGATGGGTCTGGACATTAGAAATGTAGGTGTGGCTGTATGTCAGGACCAAAGGGCCAGCACAACTGGTTGGGATATTTCCAGCGTAACTACTTCAACATACAGCAGAGAAAATGCATCACACCTTCTGGTCATACACATTCAACTAACTTCAACTGGAATTATTTTTGGTTCAAGCTGTGTGGGGCTAGCTCCCACTGGCATTACATCATCTTCTAATGGATAAGGAGCTAGCTTGGGTCCTCAAAAGAATCTAATGCAAATAAATAAAATAATAACACTGTAGAAATAATGGTCTGTTTATCGCAGATGTGTATATTGAAAAAATAATGGCACATACCCTATTATTTTGTTGAGTTTTCATGCAGACCTAGGTAGACCTTAAGCAGCATACCCACAAGGATTATATGACTATGAAACACTGAGAACATATCAATTCATCGATACGCATGTGAGCGCATCATCCACTGCTTAAGCAATCTTTATTCTGCAAAGAATTTTAAAATTGTTATGTTGCTAACGTAAAAGCAAAAAAGGTTTCAATATTTTTGCATTAAAATTATTGACTGCAAAAGCAAATAGATTTCAAAGGATATAACAAAAGTGTGATTGCATTACTTTCAAATACATTACAACAAGCTGTTTGTCACCAACCACCACATACACCAGGACTTCTGTGGAGACCAGGAAGCAGGGAGTAACTTTGATCATGCAGACATTCCTCATTATTTTAGACCTCAAATCAAATAGCAACAGTCACGGGGAAAGGGTATGAGATTCAGGGGGCTGATGGGGAGGAGATGGAAAGCAGATTGCAATTCTGTATCAGGTACGGCATCCTAATTTAAACAACATCAGGCTGTTGGTATCCCTCTGCTACTCAGCCTCTTGTGCTTCACTAAAAATGACAAGCACATTTCTAGGTTCTGCTTTTTTATCAAGCTGACAAAGGTCAACAGTACTAGTGCCTCAGGTCATCCTAATAGGTACTGGAGGGACTCATTGCAATACAGCTGTAAGCCGTGATGGTAGGCTCTTTAAGTAGCAGCACTTTGCACATACACAGCCTGGTTAATTTAATACAGTACCTGCCTCTTGTTTGCAAAAATATTATTGGCATATTTGAGAACTTTTCTGTGGGTGACTGCTAACTGACGGAATTCAGTCATGTAACAGATGCGCCTTTTTATGCTCTGTTAAACCATATTACAGATTACAGCCCCTAAGTGCATTCCTTTATTGATGCCGCAGCCAGATGAGCTAATTATCAGAGACAGACCCAATTCCAGCTCTGCAAAGTCCAGTGGCAGTGGGAAAGATTTCTTCCGAAAGAACTGGCCCAACCATAAGCTTTTGAAGTCATCATACAATTTCATCTCTGTAAGTGGTATGTTTAGGGGAGGAGCTGTATTAGCAATTTAAGAATTTAGTAGTCATTTTTAGTATAAATAAATTAGATACTAGAATTCATTTTTTAAAATAAATATATTTAAGACCTAGACAGCTGAAAAATAGCTAAATATAGATTAAAACTAACTCTGTTAGTAGCTATCCAGTGCAACCCAAGCCTCTGTTGCTAAACAATACATGAAGATGCCCCTCAGGTAAGCCAATAAAACCATATTAATAATATAATAATTTTTAAACCATGGTGCATTCTGTTCACATAATTTTAGTCTGCTTTATTATCCATGGGCAAAGAACCCCCATTTATTGTTCTCTTCACACCCAATACTGTAACAAAGTTCCCTATCAGTAATTACGCCTTGCTCATATTTTATCAGTAGCAGCAGCTAGCTACTTTCAAAATTCTTAGCCTGTCTTGGCCATTTTTCACCAAATGAATGCCTCTTTCTTGCATGACTTCTCCCTATATTAGAGTTTTTGGTTAAAAAGATCATAATACGTACAGAAAGGGAAGGGGGAGACTTGATGTTGATAATTTTTACTACTTACGACTAAATGACCTCAACTGAAGAATGAAGAATTAAGCCATTTGTATTATGAGCTATGGTGCACTTTTTATGGTGTACAATTTAGCTCATAACTGGTTGGGGCCAATCTTTAACAAGTCACATATTTCCATTGTCCCTTCACCCCCTGCTTATGCTTTTACCACATCCTAACAAAAACATGACCAGAACTGGTGAAAAACATACGGTTCCAACTAATGAATCACATACTTTCCCGCAAGTGCAGTAAGTACTACCAGCTGTGACAGTCTTGCTTTGGCAGCAGAACCACTGCGGAACAAGGCCGACACATCTGAAACCAGCTGTACTGAAAAACCACAAGCAATCTAAGTCCCGTCTGCTTTCTCAGGGGCTTCTTTGTCTTTGTCTCTGTCTCTGCTCTGTCCCTAGAACATGCCAGCCATCTTGTTTTGACAGGACTCAGAGTTTCAGAAGTTTCAAGGGGGAAAAAAGAATCTGCTGATTCAGGAAACTGGGTTTCAAGAAAATGATAAGGAAGGCTTTGTCAAGTGAAAGTCCATGTCAGGAAATGTAAAGAGACAGTGTATGTATCTACAGGTCTTTTATGTTTGTACCAACCTTTGCAATGCAACGTACAGTGTACAGAAATATATATATACATATACACACAAACATGTCAAAGATACACATGTGCGTATGTGAATACACAGACTGAGAGTGTATGCGTCTGTATTTGTTTAATATTTAGCATATACATGTTGTGGTGAGGTTTAAAGATTTTGGCAGCCTCAGTTTGAGTGGGTCACACTATCCATAAGTGGCTTCAGACATCCAAAATGAGTGCTAATAAATAACGTATACTGCTCCACATAATACTGCATTCTATATATGCCACATGTCACAGAAAAACTATTTTAGGAAAAGTTGGGAGAGATTTAAAACATTACATTGGGACAATTTCTTGAATTCCTCAGCCTGCAAAGCCAGGTGCCTTAGTTACCATGAAATGTGCAGGACTCAGAAGGAGTGAAAAATAAAACTAATAAATGTAAAACACTTCCAGAAGTGATCTAAAATAGCTTTTCTATGTATAAAACTGCCACAAGATTCAGGTTTCAGACCCAGCTAGGACTACAGGCAAGTACTGTATGTCCCATTGGAAAGCTCCTCCTCTGCAAAAGAATAAGCTCCTGCTTCTAGCCCTGAAGAGATATGAAATATAAGCCGTGATATTTTCATTATATGCTTCTCCACACCTCACATGTGCGTGTGTACACACAACCAAACTAAAGCCAAAATCTTGATAACACTGCATCCCATCACAGTACACATATATACACCGCTACCTCAATATAACATCACCCGATATAACATGAATTTGGATATAACGCGGTAAAGCAGTGCTCCAGGGGCAGAGGGCAGGGCAGGGCTGCACACTCCGGTGGATCAAAGCAAGTTCAATATAACAAAGTTTCACCTATAACAGTAAGATTTTGGCTCCCAAGGACAGCATTATATCAAGGTAGGAGTGTATCTATGGAAAGATCCACACCGTAATAGCGTGTAGTCCTATCAAGGTGTGCGCCTTCACTTATGATGGGCACATTATTCACATGTAGTAAAGCCACAACTGAGTAATTCGGCGCATGCCCCCAAAAAGTGCCAATACAACTCTGATGTGGTACCAGACCATCTTGTATTCTGTATGTGCCACATATTTTGTATGAAAAATTATTTCAGGTTCTAGCCCAAGCCCAATTGTCTATGTCACACCACAGGCCGAACTGGATCTCAGGTCTTCCCAAGATTCGAAGGTTGTGGGGAGTGAATAAGGGTTGCAGACATCCATCTTTATCCTTTCCCTTCTCCTCAGAGTAGTTCTGGCGTACCTCAGTATTCATCTCAAAATATCTACATATGTAAACTGTGCTTTTTGTGAGTAACATGCAATAAAAAAGTATAATTATAAAAATGGATAGACAGTCTTGCTGGGATAGTACACAGTACCCAGCAGGAAGAGTGTACCATGGGCATTGCAGTCTTTAATGTGATTTTTGCTAAGAACATACTACAAGAAAATTATGAACTAGAGCCCTGTGTACTTTTATTAACTATAGGACAGTGGCCAGTTTCTTTTAGAATTTACTATATTATCTAGAAATGGTCTAATAAAACATAGTTCATAACACAATGAAAAATAATATGAAGAGAGACTGTCTGTTTCTACCTTACCAAAGTTGCACTTGTATTTTTTTTTTCTTCAAATCAGTCAACTGTGGGTCATTAGAAAGAGTTAGGAAGATATCAAACAATAGCTGTTCAGGACTAACATGAAAGGCATGTCTTTTACACTCTGTCCTTTGTCACCTAATTTATAAGCACATAAATGATTCCAAATCCATTCTGAGGGTGATTTATTCAGCAGTACTTGAATAGTCATACCAATAACACCCCTATTTTTGATTTCTTAAAATGGGCATCGCTTCACAGCAACTGGTATCCAGTACAGCAATTACTATTCAATTGGTTCTGTAATTAACACTCTAATATTTATCCTTAGAGTTAGCTGAATAGAGCAAAAACCTGCTCATGAAACTTCAGTGAATTAGAAATTTCGTGCCAGTTTGGCCTCCGCATACACTCTTATTATTCACTGTTCACAATCACTGAAAATTTTTTCATTCAAATATTCCCAGACATCAACATAGCAGAGGTGAATTGCTGAGATTAGTATAACCTGGAAATTAAATTTGTTTCACATTTTTGGAAGCTATGGTTTATAAATTGTGCCATTCAGTCAGGGAACAGAAACAATGCCATTTGAATTAGGCAACCAATTACAACGTTTACACAGTGAATTCCAAATATGGAATCCTTCTGAATATCAAAACTAGAATACATTTTTACAATCACAATCTATTTATGGAGTATTTGTGAACACAAAAGGGCTACATTAATTGAATGAACTGTTTGGACTGAATAGGTTGGCCAACCTAACTGATCATTTTCAGTAGCGGCCACACAAACTTGCCAGCTTCCTTTGGTAATTAACTAAATATTTGCTAATAGATAAGTTATTTCCCCTGAGAAAATATAATGGAATATTGCAGATGGAGAGATAGTCATAAGTGAAACAGCACATTTTTTCATGGACCTTAGCATGACAATAACATTTACTGATGCTATTGGGGCAGATGTAATCAGTGGTGCTGGAACACTTTAATAGGGGGGTGCTGAAAGCCAGGCCCCTTACCCCTGCCCACGTTCCCCACCCCACCCCCAGAGCTATGGCAGGGAGCAGGGCCATGTCTCCAGGGTGGGGGGAGGGGGGCAGACCCGGACAGGTGTAAGGGAGCCAAAGCTGGGGCCACAGCTGCGAGCGAGCACGGGGACCCTGGGCCAGCAGCCGGGACTCTGGACACGGAGCCAGGAGCCTCGGGAGCAGGACCAGCAGACAAGGTCCTGCGTGGGGGGGACCAGAAGTGGAGCCCCAGCTGCAGGGCTGGAAGCTCATGTATGGGGCTGGGAGTAGAGGTCAGGCGTGGAGCCAGCAGCCAGGACCCCTCATGCAGGGCCAGGAGCAGAGCACCGCATGAAACCTGGGCATGCTGCAGCACACCCTGCAGCCCTAGCACCCGTGCCTATGGATGTAACAGCAGCTCTTCTGATCCTAACATGGTTGAGAAAACCAACCCATCCCAACTTTCTAGATAATTATTTAGATGCAACTGAAGTTCCCTTGGGAACAGGGATATCTCCATCACAGACAACAGGACCAGCTGAGGAAGGAAAAAATGCTTTGAATCATAGAATATCAGGGTTGAAAGGGACCTCAGGAGATCATCTAGCCCAACCCCCTGCTCAAAGCAGGACTAATCCCCAAGCAGATTTTTGCCCCAGATCCCTAAATGGCCCCCTCAAGGATTGAACCCAGAATCCTCGGTTTAGCAGGCCAAAGCTCAAACCACTGAGCTATCTGTCCCCCCACTAAGGGTTGCTTCCCCAACTCTCCCAGGCCGTAAGAACTGCACAGAGGCCTGGTGCTCTGGGTGTGGGACCAAGGAGGAGATAGAACAGAAAGGGGAGATTTTCATTAACCCTTATGGGACCATATAAAGTAGCTGTCACAATGGGAACCATGGTGCTAACATAAAATTAGCTTCATATTTGCATAATATTATTTTATTTTTAGATCACATCTTTCATGTAAAAGAATCCCAGTCAGACAGATTTTGTTCTCAGATAGATGTGCACAAGTTCCACATATTTCAATAGGACTTTTGTGATCTTATCTGCGCACACAAATTAGCCCTAAATGTACATGCAGGAAGGAGTTGCTTCATCCATCACCCGCCACAAGTGGCAACTGGTACCCAGAATAAGAGGAGGTCCTACAAGTAGTTTCCACACAAGGCTTAGCACATTGATATTTTTAAAGTGACACTCACAGACTCAGAAAACACCTCTCCACTCCCCAACACACACCCAACTTTACCCCCTACTGATACACACCGAGCACAGAAGCTCTCTCAGCTCAGAATTCTTCCTACTGAACTGGTGGCTCTTGAAACATCAGAAGCAGAAGGCAACATGTAGATGTGAGCTGGAATAGCTCATCAACCCCCCCCCCCACCATTCTCTGCTCTTTGCCTCTTCCCTGTTTTGCAGAGACTCTAGGGCTGGAAGTTACAGAAAGCTAGTGTACACTGTTTTATATGCTATAACCATGGGGCTCATCTCACCAAAACTGATATTTCCTACTCTGTGCATCCTTCCTTTGCTGTTAACAGTTCGTGTTTTATGTGGTCAGAAATCTCCTGGAAACAGCCAAGTGTACTCCATCCAGTCCTCCAGAAGCAGCAGGAGATACTACACCCTACTGTACATGAGCCAAACTACACAGTTGTGACATTTTATTAATCTTAGTCTCATTAATCCCTATGACCAGACACTCCCATACATACCCCACAGAATTCCAGTCACTTCTGGAGTAGAGTGTAGCAGGTATTTCAACAGTACATGACAACACGACACAAAATCTTCAGAGGGAGTGTGAAGAATAGCAGCATATATAACTGAAATTACAGGAAACTATAGGGAGGCAGAGTGTACGTACTTAAATGGAAATAAGTCTAGGAGCAGCTAATAACTTTGTCCTTACCAAATGATGCCCCGTTTTGTTTTAATTACACTAATCCTCTTAATAGAAATATCTTTTAAGATTTATTTTAAAACAAATAGTCATGAGAAATGCATCTTACTTCGGGCTTCTGGTTTTGGTGGTTTATTGATTTCATTTTTCAGGATATATTTTTAGCAATTTTTGAGTTTTAAATAGCTGTCCAAAAATAAGGGTTTTCAGGGATTTCTCTATCAGTAGGCTCTACTCGGATCAATTAATGTGCAGCATGTTAGTCTCCTTAGTCCACATTACCTTAGTGTAGAGAAGCCCTTGGATACAGGTAAACCTTTCTGGTGTTTTTCTGGAGTTTATGGGATAAACCCAGATTTCTTTTCTCTCTCTTTTTTTGTACCCAGATGTTTTATCAATTAAAATCTGAAATCAGTAACATCTTGGGCTTCTGTGTTGATGTAGAGGTTCGACTGGCAACCATTGATACACCACTTTTCACAGCACCTAGGGATTTCCTTGAAGGTTCCTCACAAATACTGACCTCTCCCAACCTTGCTTAGCTTGTAAGAACATGAGAGTGACCGTACTTTAAACAGACCAATGGCCAGCCTAATCTAGTATTCTGCCACAGAGGGTGGCCAACAAAACTCTTTGAATTAATAAACAAAGCCGCAGGAAGTAGGTTACATAACGGATTACAGCTGAGCAAAATTTTGAATTTCCATCCTGTGAAATTCAAACAAATTCAACCTTTGGTTTCTTTCTGAAATGAGTCCAAAAGTTGCAACATCAAAATTTTCTGTGGAATGGAAATTCCACACAATTTCAAATAGAAAATGTCATTATCTTTTGTGTTGACATTTTTGATCAAAATGAAACATTTCTACATTCCTGAAATGCAAATGTTTCATTTTGATTTGTGGGACCACATTGCAACAGTAAACTGCATTTCCGTATTGCTTTGTGGGACTAGTCATTCCAGCCCCATTCTCTCCTGTGGGCCAGGCTCCCTGTCTGGACTACATCTTCCTTAATGGTCCTAGAATAATGTAACTATCATGATGCTCCACCCATCAGAAATTAATTAAGTGATATGGAGCCCAGACCATAGGAGAGAATGGGGGCTGGAACTTACAGTAACCAGATCTCCTGATTTTATAGGGATAGTCCCGATTTTTGGGTCCTTTTCTTATATAGGCTCCTATTGCCCCCCATCCCCTGTCCTATTTTTCACATTTGCTGTCTGGTCACTCTAGTGGAACTACAACTTCCATAAAGCAAAGTGCCATAAGTAAATGCAATGTAATGAGTTTAAAAAAAAAAAGATACAAAAGGAAAAATTTCAGGTCAGTTCAAAAATGATATACTCTAATTCAGGATGAACTGTTCTTTCATGTTGATTTTTCCTATAAGAAAATCAAAAATTTCCAGAAAATGCATTTTCTGTTGAAAAATCATTCTAAAGGAAAATTCCCAACTGGTTCTAGTAAGCATTATAATCCCAACATTACAGTCAGGAAAACAGACACAAAAAAGTTAAATGACTTGCCCACATGGCATCAATAGAGCCAGAATTAGAAATCCAGGGCTTTTTGTTCATGCTTGTCCTTGCTGCTTAAGGAATTGTATAAATAGTATTGTTAGGCCTTTCTGAAATTCTATCCTCCATAATCTTTTTGTGCTTAGTTAGCAAATTTTATTACACTGATATTCATTCTCTCTTTGAGCTCGTTAATGAATATACTAAACACTACAAGTCCTATCACAGATAGTCAAATCTGAGAACTGATCATTTATCCCATGCTTATTTCTTAAGCAGGTTTTAATCTATGACAGGACTTCCCCTATAGCTCCAGGTTACCAAGTTTCTTTAATAGCCCCTTAGGAAGGACTTTGTCAAAAGTCTTGTGGAATCCAAAACAGTTCTCCCTAGTCCATCATTTTGTTCACTCTTTCAATAAATTCTAACAGGTTATAAAAAACCACACTAGTTTGTCCCTATCACATTACACTCCTTTTAGAAGCTTTAACATTCTACTTTTAATCATTTTCTCTTGATACCAAAAATAATATTCACTGGTCACTATCTTTAGGATTCACCTTTAAATTAAGGGTAAGGTGTTTGGCCATCATCCTGGAAAACTGGCTGATTTGTATTGAGATCTTTAACAGTGGTATTCTGGTTAGTAGCTCAACACCGCTGGATTGTAATTCATTCAAAACTCTCACATGAGTGCCATCTAATCCCAGTGATTTATTGCAATTTTATTTCTTCTCATACCTCTATGAGCTCCATCAACATCTCAGCCTGACATAAGTTGTATAATGGCACCAGCAATGGAAATATTTGCTTGAAAAGTTTCACTAGCTCAGAAATACCCTCAATTTACTTACAGGCAATCAATATAAACAGTTATGCTGGATTTAGCTTATATTTAGTACCACTTGATAAAAAACTATTACCAATGTGGTTTACATAAATTAAATAAAGGATATTCCACATGGAAACGATATTTTAGCAGCAACCAATGTTTCATAATGAACACACTGACTTGTGCTCTCTGGGGCAGGCCTTCTCTTGCCTTTCACTGGCTGCACTATTCCTGTGATTTGTCTGCTAATATACTTAGCTCATGAAACCCAAGTAATTTAAATATTCTCACTGTAGTTAAAAAGGGATTAATTTCATCCCATGTTGTACTGGTAACAAGATAATTGGCCTCTTAGAAAAGTAGTACAATAAACTGCCCGCATCTATAAGTTATTCCAAACATAGGGTGACAACAGTTAATTCACGGCTTGGACATCATTGTTTGTGTAAGTTATTAATGTGTGTTTGTCTGTTTTCTTTATACTGTTTAAGTCCCTTTGCTTTGATCTCTGTCATGTAAAATTAATTAACCAACATGCCACAAAGATTCATCCTCTAAATAGTTTAATATTTTATAAAACCTTTGAGTAATATTGAGTGCTTTTCTGTTTTAATAACTACGGTGTCTTTGGGTATGTGTACACTGAAATGTAAACCCAGGGTTCAAACTCAGGCTCCAGGCTAACCCTCCTTCTAGCTACACCCATTTCGTGCTAAGCCAGAGCTCAGACCCAGGATATCAATACCACATGGGGGTAGAGGGTCCAAGGCTGAGTAAAGCTAGGACTCAAGGTTCTAGCCCTATTGCTTTGAAGTACAGACACAGTCCTCACTGGACTTGTGCTCTTGAAATCTGCCAAAATTATACCACAATACCGTGGGCCAACTTTCTTTGTCCTCTGTCCAAGTTTTCCTACACGGCACCATGAACAAAGGCTAGAACAGCCACGTTTTGGGAGGGTGCTAGGACATCTGGAATACGGGTGGCTGGACTCAGGCCTGGATACTGCAGTGCAGATACTGAAGCCCCAGGTTGGAACAATTCCTAACCCGGAGTTACAAATGAGTGTAAATGCTCAAGCCTAGGTTAACAAACCAAGGGCCTGCTAACCTGAGTTCTATCATCTCTGGCCTTATGTTACACTGTAAACATATTCTTTATGTCTATATTCTACTAGAATCGATAAAAGGTGCAAGTTAAGCAAAAATCACTTAGGTTTATGAACCAAGAATCTGAATGAATATCATATCGCTTTCCTCTAGATTTTAAGTTTACAAACTTGATAAAAATTTAATTAGATGTCCAAATAGGCCAAGGCAAGAGAGATAATTTTGCTAACAGGTCTTAAAAAGATTCAGCACGAAATCCTGACCCCTTTGAAATCAATGAGAATTTTGCCATTGCTGTCAACGGGGGCCAAGAGTTAACTTTCAGTTATGTATAAAATACACTCCAACAGGGAAAAAAGGCTGCTTCTGAAAAGAACACAAAAGAAACTACTGCAACAATAGTAGGTTTCCTCTCCTTCCGGTATTCTTTATTGAAAGGTTTAAGAGATAGGAGCAAAGCTTGAAAACTTTGCCTACTAGCCAGTGGACTGTGTCCAGTACCAGAGATTAAAAAATGATAGAAAGCCAGTACCCTCATTGTAGGTCCCAAGAAAAGTGCTCAGATGAGAAGTCTGCCTGAGTGATTTCATAGAAAATGACAACTTTTTAACAGAATTTTAAAACAATGTTACTGAATTTATAATTATGTCCCTGTGACAGAATTCTAGAGAATGGTTCAAAAAAAAAAAAAAATTTAGATCGTCTAGAAAATATCACATTCTCTATTAAATTCTGTAAGTTTTCAGAGTAATTTTTCAAGATCCTCATTGGTTTAACCGCAATTACGTTCCATAGAACATTTTCATCAGGACTAGCAATGCCAACTCCCATGTTCCTTGATACCAGTAGGAATCACACCCAGTATTTCCTACCAGAGTGCAGTCTCTGCAACCTGCCTTAAATCCAGATTCCTATACGTTTGATAAATCTGTAGCACTCCCTAACCCTGGTAGGAGCAAGAAACAGGTCTTTTGAGGTAGATCCTCAGCTAATGTCAATTGCCATAGCTCTACTGACTTCAGTGGAGCTATGTTGCATGCAGTGCTGTTGTAGCCATGTTGGCCCCATAGTATTAGAGAGACAAGGTGGGTGAGGTAATCTCTTTTATTGGCCAAACTTCTGTTGGTGAGAGAGACAAGATGTCGAGCTTACACAGAACTCTTCCTCAATGGAACTGTGACAGGTTATATCAGCTGAAGATCTGCCCCTCCCTCTTTACTCCACTGCTCAAACTTAAGGTAAACTTCCAAACATCTGGTGAATTTCAGTGCTTTTCAGAACTCAGTAGTGAAACTCACCATATAATTGTCAGTTTGACTATTTCTATCATCTCTGATCCACTCACTAGATAAAGTTTCCGACTCGATGCTGGCGAGTGCATTTTTCAGCCTTTGGAGAGAAATGGGATCAAGTGGCCTGAAAACAGGGCAAAGAGCCAGAAACTCCTACTTTCTAATTTCAACTTCTGTGGCTTCTGGCAAGCCAAGAATGCTTTCTGTCTCAATTTTCACCCTCTCTAAAAATGGCGATATTTACTTACCTACTACTCAGAGTGGCTGAGAGGATTAATTGCCATAGTCTTTACGTTTGCAGAATTACTGATGTTAAAAATTGCTATACAAGTGCTTAAATCAAAATAATTTTCAATGCTACGCTAGTGTCTAAATATATACTCTTCAACTCAGATCAGAGAACTGTAATGGAAAAAGAGTAGATGTGATATTTATATTTGGACAAGAGACATGTAGCTTCAGAATGGACAATATTTGTCCAGAAATTGAAAAGAGTAGTTCCACTTGCCAACCAGTGTAATTTCAGATAGCAGTTCTATCCTTTACCCACAAAAAGTAATCAGAAAGGTAGTTCCATTGTAATCCAGCATACCAGACTGGGATAGTCTTGTCATGTTGTCCAAATCATTTGCATCTTTTTGCAAAGCTTAGAAAGCTACGCTGGACTTGGAAAAAAAAAAAAGAACCTAAGAACTTAAATTCAGAACACCTTTACTTAGTCAACAAAGTATTCCTGTTCTTCTCACATGCATCATCAAATCAATAGGAACAGTTTTCCAGGAGCAAGCACTTTGTCTGTTCCCCAACTCTGCAGCTGCAGGATGTAGAAGGCTCTGTACGAGGTCCTGCTCCTAATGCTGCTATATTGACGTTTTGCCTCAGTCTGTTCATAAGAGAAGTCCAGAATGTAGTTGGAACAAGTAGGTTGTTTTTGTTTCTAAATTTTACCATGAGGTAAACTAAGTTAGGTCAATTCCAAGCAGGGGAATAGGGCTGCCCTCAGTGAGGCTACCTCACAGTTAAACAAAAGTGCCGTGTCTTCACTTTCTTTTTACTTCAGGATAGCTCACATACAGTAGTCACCCCAAGGGGGGAAAAACATCCTTTTTTTTTTTTTTTTTTAATCAGTGAAGGCGAGACCTAAGTTGACTATCTCCATAATAGCTGAGCATCAAAGAAGCAGGTCCCGCCCAAGCTACACATTTTAACCACAAGGTAACCAAGGCAAAGGATGCGTTGTAACATAACACCTCAGGCTCACTTGTTTTTGTAGTGTTCACAGACCAAGGCTTTAGCATGATTCAGGAATGTGGTTGCAGTATCATCAACCGTACAAAATGGAACCACACTGTTAAAGAGATCTCTGATATGGCTGTAACTGTACCATAGATGAGTCCCTGGTAAACTGGAAAACATTTTTCTCCATTGATTCTGGACGTAATGCCTTACCAAGTATTTAATGTCATCCTAGATCTCTAGGCCTTTTATTTTTAGGGCCATGAAAAGCATACCATTCCAATAACGTACAGGAAGCTCTCTGTAAATATCCAAAGCACTTCTTAGTGTGAAAATGATGCAGTGGAGAAAAAAATGGAAAGAATCCCCCTCTCCCTCAATCCTGACAATTTCAGTACAAAGTAATTATTCTTTGGGGTGGTATTACAAGGAGACCTCAGAAGCATTTTCAGTGAATGGGAAAACTAATGTAAATAACTATATTATAACAACAAATGTTTCAATTCTAGAGCACCTTTAATGAAAGGTGTGTAAAGACCTTAAACTAGAGATTGTTATTTCCAGTTTACAGATGTAGAAATTAAGGCACACAGGGTGGAATCTGGCCCCACTGAAGTCAAGGGCAAAACTTCCAGGAAGTTAAGTTGCATGGCCTTGGGCAAGTCAAAATTGAATGACACAGAAAAGCTAGGAACATGACCCAGGATTTGTAACTCTAACATCCTTTTCTCTAACCACTAAACTAAGGGTACGTCTACACTATGAAATTAGGTCAATTTTATAGAAGTTGATCTTTAGAAATCGATTTTATACAGTCAATCATGTATGTCCCCACTAAGCACATTAAGTCGGCGGAGTGCATCCTCAGTACTGTGGCTAGCAGTGCAGTGCACTGTAGGCAGCTATCCCACAGTTCCCGCAGTCTCTGCTGCCCATTGGAATTCAGGGTTAAGCTCCCAATGCGTGATGGGGCAAAAACATTGTTGCAGGTGGTTTTGGGTACATGTCATCAGTCCCCCCTCCCTCCGTGAAAGCAATGGCAGACAATCAATTTGCGCCTTTTTTCCTGGGTTATCCATGCAGACTCCACAGCACGGCAAGAATGGAGCCTGCTCAGCTCACCGCTGCTATTGTGAGCATTGTAAACACCTTGCGCATTATACTGCAGTATGTGCAGAACCTGTCTAAGAGAAGGCAGCACGAGGATGATTGTGAGGAGGACATTGACACAGATGTTCCTGAAAGCAGGGGATGTGGCAGTTGGGACATAATGATGGCAGTGGGGCTGATTGATACAGTGGAATGCCGATTCTGGGCCCGGCAAACAAGAACAGATTGGTGGGACTGCATAGTGTTGCAGGGATGGGATGATTCCCAGTGGCTGCGAAACTTTCGCATGCATAAGGCCACTTTCCTGGAACTCTGTGAGTTGCTTTCCTCCGCCCTGAAGCGCAGAAATACCAAGATGAAAGCTGCTCTGACAGTTGAGAAGTGAGTGGTGATAGCCCTGTGGAAGCTTGCAATGCCTGACTGCTACCGGTCAGTTGGCAATCAATTTGGAGTGGGCAAACCTACTGTGGGGACTGCTGTGATTCAAGTAGCCAATGCAATCACTGACATTCTGCTATCAAGGGTAGTGACTCTGGGAAATGTGCAGGTCATAGTGGATGGCTTTGCTGCAATGGGGTTCCCTAACTGTGGTGGAGGGATAGACAGAACACCTATCCCTATCTTGGTACCGGACCACCTTGCCAACCAGTATGTAAACTGCAAGGAGTATTTCTCAATGGTGCTACAAGCACTGGTGGATCACAAAGGATGTTTCACCAACATCAGTGTGGGATGGCTGGGAAAGGTGCATGATGCTCACATCTTTAGAAACTCCAGGCTGTTTGAACAGCTGCAAGAAGGGACTTATTTCCCAGACTAGAAAATTACTGTGGGGGATGTTGAAATGTCAATAGTTATCCTTGGAGAACCAGCCCACCCTTTGCTCCCATGGCTTATGAAGCTGTACACAAGCAGCCTGGACAGTAGTAAGGAACAGTTCAACTATAGGCTGAGTAAGTGCAGAATGGTGGTAGAATGTGCCTTTGGACGTTTAAAAGCTAGCTGATGCTGTTTGCTGACTAGGTTAGACCTCAGCGCAATCAATATTCCCATTGTTATTTCTGCTTGCTGTGTGCTCCATAATATCTCTGAGATAAGGGGGAAATGTTTAGGTAAGGCGGGGTGGGAGGTTGAGGCAAATCGCCTGGCGGCCGATTTTGAGCACCCAGACATCAGGGTGGTTAGAAGAGCACAGCAGGGCACGCTGCGCATCAGAGAGGCTTTGAAAACCAGTTTCATGATTGGCCAGGCTACTGTGTGAGAGTTGTGTGTGTCTCTCCTTGATGCAAACCCACCCTCCTTGTTGATTTTAATTCCCTGTAAGCCAACCATCCTTCCCCTTTCGATCACAGCTGGCAAAGGAAATAAAGTCACTATTGTTTTGAAACCATGCACTCTTTCTTTATTAATTAAAAAAAAATGAGATAATTGACAAGGTAGCCCGGGTGGAATGGGGAAGGAGGGAAAGACAATGCCACATTTCCTATTGTAGCCACACTACAAATCAAAACTGTTTGAATGACAGCCTTCTGTTGCTTGGGCCATCCTATGGAGTGGAATGGTGTGGCGTGGCTGGGTGCCTGGAGCCTCCTACCACCCCCAACCCCACCACCCCGATTCTTGGGTGTCTGGGTGAGGAGGAGACGGAATTGGGGAGGAGGGCAGGTGGTTCTACAGCGGATGCAGCGGCGGTCTGTGCTATTGTTGGCTTTCTTGCAGCGCCACCAGACACCTGAGCATGTCCGCTTGTTCCCCCATGAGCCTCAGCATCGCATCCTGCCTCTTCTTATCATGTTCACTTAATGCTTTCCTGGACTCTGCCACAGAATGCCTCCATGCATTCAGCTGTGCCCTATCAGGTGCAGGAGGCCTGCATGAGCTCAGAAAACACGTCACTGCGAGTGTGGTTTTTTTCACCTTCTAATCTGTGATAATCTCAGGGACAGAGATGATAGGGGGAGCATAGAAACATTTGCACCTCCAGGGGGGATAAAAAGGGAGAGTAAAATTTAAGATGATACATGACTGAGAACAAAAGGGTGACTCTTTCACAGTGAATCAAGCAATTCACAGTAGACAACACGTGTTTTAGTTACAAGGTCGCATTTTGCCTTTTATTTTGAGTGCCTGCTGGTATGGTGACACATCACACATGGCTGGGCAACAGAATTCGGTTTCCAGGCAACCATGGTAAGCCAAAGGGTACGTGGGGTTGGCTTCCTTCTGCCTTCGTAACATGTGGGAATGGCTTCAAACTGCAGTGCCCTCCTTTCCCATAGCAAGCAATGCCAGTTGGGTTTGCCATTTAAAAGGAGGGGCTGCGGTTTTCGGGTGGATGTGCAGCAAACACCTCTCCCCACCCCACTGTGTGACTATTCTCTGGGATGATCCATTTACCTCTCCCCCACCATGTGGCTATTCTCGGGGATGATCCCTTTTAGCCAAGTGCAAACAGCCCAGCATGAACGAGGTCCTTTTACTGTTCCCTTACACCAATTCCCCTATTTCAACCAGGTGACCATGAATGACATCACTCTACTGAGGCTAACACAGAAAGATATGGACCAAGTATTGCTTGAATGCGACCAAAATCCAGGACCATTTGCTGCCATGCTTTGTGCTACAATGATTCCTGACTACTTGCTACTGGCTTGGTATGGTAAAGTGTCCTACCGTGGAGGACGAAATAAGGCAGCCCTCCCCAGAAACCTTCTGCAAAGGCTTTCAGAGTACCTCCAGGAGAGTTTCATGGAAATGTCCCTGGAGGATTCCTGCTCCACCCCCAGACACGTTAACAGACTTTTCCAGTAGCTGTACTGGCCACGAATGCATCCCAAGTCTTCAGGGCAAATCAAACATTACACACTATTGCTTTTAAACCCTGTACTGTAGTTAGAAATGTTCACTCACCAGAGGTGCCTTCTCCAGCTTCAGGGTCGGGGATCCCGCCTTGGGAGGGTATTGGCTCCAGGGTGATGAAAAGGTCCTGGCTGCTGGGGAGAACGGATTCACCACTTGCCTGCTGCGCATTCTCCTCCACCACTTCCTCATCCACAAAATCCTCCTCCCTGTTGTGTGAGACTCCCCCCTTGCAGGTGTCCACGGACAGTGGTAGGGTAGTAGTAGAACCCCCCGCCCCTTAGAATGCCATGCAGCAGATCATAGAAGCAGCATGTATGGGGCTCTGACCCGGAGTGACCGTTTGCCTCCTTTGTCTTTTGGTAGGCTTGCCTGAGCTCCTTAACTTTCACGTGGCACTGCTGTGTGTCCCCGTTGTAGCCTCTGTCCATCATGCCCTGTGTGATTTTGGCATATATATATTAGCATTTCTTCTTTTTGATCAGAGTTCTGCCTGCACAGATTCTTCTCCCCATACTGAAGTCAGATCCAGTGTCTCCTGTTCGGTCCATGCTGGAGCTCTTTTGAGATTCTGGGGGGACCGCATGGTCACCTGTGCTGCAGAGCTCACCATGCTGACCAAAACAGGAAATGAAATTCAAAATTTCCCAGGGCTTTTCTGTGTACATGGCTAGTGCATCAGAGTTGAAAGTGCTGTCCAGAGCAGTCACACGGGAGCTCTCTGGGATAGCTCCCAGAGGACAATAACATCGAATTGCATTTTCACTACCCCAAATTTGACCCAGTAAGGTTGATTTTAGCACTACTCCCCTCACCAGGGAGGAGTACAGAAGTCAATTTTAGGAGCCCTTTAGGTCGCCAGAACTTGGTTGGTTGTGTAGATGCATTCATTATAAAATCAACCTAATGCGGCTAAATTTGACCTAACCCCGTAGCGTACCCCGTTCCCTCTCATACAAAGCTGGTACCATGTCAGGCAAGTAGTGCAGGATAGGCTCTGTTAAAATACGAAGGTTTTAACTTCTGACTGTAACTAGTACTGGGTAAACAGTTTGCCACTTCTAGAGGTGTGTCCAATCTGAATCCAAAGCTAACCTCTGAAACTCTTTGGTTGACAAATGAGTCTGGAAAGCCTACAAGAATAGACTCTTATGAGATTTCTAATAATTTCTCATCTCAGGCAGGGCTGAAAATATCATAAATGCTTCGGTTTAAGTCTGTTGAACCTCTGGCTTCTTCTACCAGCTCAGAAATGGTTGAGATGTCAAAGGCTCATTCACCCACAAGACAGCTTCCAAACATGCTCCAAAAATATTTGGGTTCAGATAGAGTTTCAGGTCAGTTCCTAGTTTATTTGAACTGTTTCTGCTCTTTGGGGCAAGGACAGTCTTTTTGTCCAGTGTTTTGTACAACACCAAGCAAGATACTCCTGGTTCATAATAATAGTAACAACCTGTTGACAGCACATACAGACAAGACATTTTAAGCTGCCTTATTTTAGGGCTTACAATTGTTTTCTGAAATTTTTAAAATTCAGAAAAGTTTCACGGAAAATGTTTTGCCCAGATCTAGTTATAATGGAAATGCTGACAGATCTCTAATTATAACAATGTTATTGTCAGAGTCTGCTACTACTGTAACAAGATTTGATTACGTTCATATTTTTCTAACTTTAAAATTTCAATGTTCTGCTACTAATTACAAATGTCAAAAACAGAACAAAAGCTCACTTCCTTGGCTTGTTGACTTCTGCACACATGTCAAACACACAGAGCTCATTAATGATTTCAAGGTTCCAGAAATGACAGCAATCTCTAAAGCAGCACTGTTGATTATTTTATTATTCCTTTTCAGATTAGCATCTTTCTGTACTGAAAATACTGCTCGGTTCAATTTCTTAATTCACAATACATATCAAATAAATAGCTTTACACTTTATGAAGTGTAAATGAAAGTCCCATAAAGCTATCTGGGTTCTATATTTAAAATAAAACAAATAAACAAAAAATACTAAGCCCTAAATTAAACCAAACATAAGCCAGTTTCCCTGAATTGCACCTCATCAAGCTATCATTAAAAACACAAACTTAGCACGCACACTAACTGGAGGTAGTTAAAAAACAGCAAGCTCCTCTGAGATAGAGAATGAAGACCTCTGTTCTTCTCTCTCCTCTTTACATAAATATGTCTTTTCTGGGTGAGAAAAACAATAGCAAGACAACAAAGAATAACCAGCTGTCTGTAAAGAACAAGAGAAAGGTGTGATTTCTACAACAAAGTGTAAGATACAAAATAGAATGTGCATAAACATTTACTGAACACAAATAAATAGCCTGTGTATCAATTACTGTAATTTTGGTAATAGTCAGATGTAGCATTTCTCCCCCATCACCTTGTTTTGGTTCTGTGTGAAAGGCCCTCCCAAACAGCAAGACACACCAACCACACACAAAGTGGCATCAAATGCACAAAGTGAAAATACAGAGGAAAATACTTTTTCATTTCTAGTTATCCAAGGTGTAACTTTTAACAATAGCAGGAAAACCATTTTCAGACAAAAGTGTGATTGATGTGGACAGAGCAGCAAAATGAGGACAGACTCATGCATGGAATTAAGTGAGAATCCACAACTTTTATTAAATTTTAACACAAAGCAGGGGTGCCACCCACTCATTACCCATAATCTCCTATGCCAGGCATTTAATTGGTTCTAGTACGGCGGTTACAGGGCTCCTTACCATATAACCTGTAACTGGTGCCACAGCTACTTACCATATAACCCATAATGTGGGGTAGGCTCTCCTCAATCTACTCGTCAGAACTCCACTCTCCTGAGCCCTAGCACCTTCTCTCCTCCACAGCTGGGACAGAGGGTGCAGCAGGATGGGGACCTCAGCCCACAAGGTTTGATCTGGGCCCATAACGACTACCAGGTCTCATTCTATCACCTGAAACCAAGGCCCATCACAAATATACCAGTTCTTTTACCTCTAGGAACAGTTCATTTTATTCTCTTAACCACGCTGGAAACTGGCCTCAAGTTGCGACAAATAAACACCTCCACCCCAGTCAGGCACTAAGCATATTCCTACTTAATTTGCTGTGACTTGCAGGTGCTGCAAGGAAGGCAAAAAACACTCTAGTCCTCTGCCAATTTGGTACATGGGAGAAAAAAATATTTCCTGAGCCCCTAAACAGGCAGTTCGCTAGACTCACAGCATCTGTCAGGTTGGGTTCCCATTCCTAGTTAGAGTGGGTATGGTGAGTTGCTGGAAAAGAGCTGAAAGACGGTTCAAATGGCTTCTCGCTGAGCTCCATCCTTGGAGCTGCAGAATGCCGGCCAATGAACACTGCAGCTGGCCAATGGGCGCCAGAGACTCCCGGGAAGAAGTATCTCCCTCCCTTGCCACTGCGACTGTCCCTGTTTCACCTGCACATTGATGCAGATGGGTGGCCTTTTTAAGTACACAGTACCTCATTAACTTACACAACAATTAAAAAGACCAATTCTTGACGATACATAAGGACTAGCAATTACTAAGGGGAACTACTTTTATGCAAACATACTGGAAGTCGTGGGGTATTTGAAGCTGGTACCTGGATTGTTCTTCCAGTAAATGTAAACGTTGTTAAGGCAATTTGTGAAACTGTGACCACACTGTGCATGAATAAAACCCCTAGAATTATTTAACTTCTGTTATAGGATCTAATTCTGCCTGTATTCCTACTGGCTCACACAGAACTCTTGCAAGCAGACAGTTGACATTTCCTCACTTAATTTTGATTCCTCTCTACAACACATGAAGAGACTCAGCTTTACAAGCTCCTTGCCATGCAAGACATAGAACTCAGGACAAAGCCTAGAGGACATTTAATATGGTCCACATATGTCCCTCAACAAGGCAATGGGAAGTGCACACTCACTGTCACACAAATTATTTATGCTCATGATGGGAATAATCAATGAGGAGTAGGAACATCTGTAGTCAGAATATTGTTACGTGTTAGTGATGCCTTTGCTGTGTTAATGCACATAGGTTCTGGAATTCTTTACACAGTAGGCCAGAATTGGGTACATAATTTTCACAGAAAGCCAGATTACTGTAAATTGTACCAATACTACGAAAATTTTTTCAACAACTTTGGGTTTTTTCTCAGAATGTTAAAAAATACTCTCATGTTTAAAAAATATTCTTCAGATACCCCAAACTGTAACATTTTAAATGATGTAATTAGTCTTGTAACAGCAACATATAATGCAAAAGAAGAAATCTAAGAGTAATTAACAACTTAACCACCTCTTCCTTTCAATCAACAGATTGAAAGAGATACTTAGTTTTCTGGTTTGGTTGGGGTTTTTATCCTCTTTTTAGAAAAAAAAAAGTATCCTCACTTTGATGGGGCTGTTTTATAATAAGAGCAGAATAAAGTCAGCTGTTGATAAATTAATCTTTGGACCGATCAAGAACTGTGACTCAGATCCTCCTCCCCCTGCAGATAAACCTGCAGGAAGACATTATGGAGGTTTCCCATCCACAGAGATTCCCTCCACTATCATAATCTCAGTAGAAGGGCAGATTTTCATCCTCATGGAAGTGTGAAGAGGCCCTTAGCATTGACAATGCATTTTCCTCCCTACCAACAGGTGGCTATTTTGCAGCCATGTTACTGGGACCTTCTCCAGACAGAAAGTACTCCGGGACCCACAGGACTGGAGAAGGGATTACATACAACCACACCAGTTCTCATCCTCTCCACCCCCAGCTGGCCTACTCCCCACCACCTCTCCTAGCATGGAAACAGGACCTTATGGGGAGGACCCCACAGGAGAATATAGATAAAGATGGCACTGTGGAAGGCTGAGCCCCAATTCTCTGTGTAACATTATGGGTGGGGGAGTTATTCTGCTTGGGGATCTGTCTCTCTGTGGCTAACAGAAGTAAAATACACCCCCATATACTCAGCAGCATTTAAGTTTTGAACAAGGTTCTCTCTACTTTCTAAGCAGAATAATATTCCTTCCTTTGCTTAGACACAAATATAAAAATCTCAAACTCAGCCATATCTGCCTATTTATTGGAAAAAGTATGTATTCCCTCACCATAAGCAAATACTAAAAGTAGCCGTTACTAAGCAACGTTTATCATTCAGTTAAAACCTGCTCATTGAAGTTAAGACTTATTATAACGTTTCATAAAACAAGATAAACATTGACTTTACATTTATAGCACTGTTTTTACAAGTTGTTAGTAGAAGAGCACTGATTACTTTTGGGAATATTACACGTTAGCATAGCTGTTTAACTTCTCTGGTCTGCTTCTATGATTACGTATTCCTACACTTTTGTAGTAGAAAGAAAAGTAGAATTACCTAAATGAAGGAGACGCACCAAAATATTGAGTAAGAGACAAAAGACAAAGGACTTGACTTTCAAAGAGGACTGGTGACTTTCGGTGCGCTTTAAAAGAGGATGATTTTTAGAGATCAGATACATAGCACTGTCTGAAAATCAGGCCCCTTTAAGGCTGAAATTGGGCATCAAAAACCAACTGGTCAGTCTTGAAAATTTAGGCAACAGTTCAACAAGGTCAAACAAATGGTTTTCCTTTTTATTAAATGTATAGATTCTGAGCAAAGGTACAGCCACAATTTCCTTTTGTCCTAACTTAGAATATAAGAATATAAGAACGGTCATACCGAGTCAAACCAAAGGTCCATCTAGCCCAGTATCCTGTCTAACAACAGTGGCCAATGCCAGGTGCCCCAGAGGGAGTGAAGCTAACAGGCAATGATCAAGTGATCTCTCTCCTGCCATCCATCTCCATCCTCTGATGAACAGAGGCTAGGGACACCATTCTTTACCCTTCCTGGCTAATAGCCATTTATGGACTTAGCCACCATGAATTTATCCAGTTCCCTTTTAAACATTGTTATAGTCCCAGCCTTCACAACCTCCTCAGGTAAGGAGTTCCACAAGTTGACTGTGCGCTGTGTGAAGAAGAACTTCCTTTTATTTGTTTTAAACCTGCTACCTATTAATTTCATTTGGTGACCCCTAGTTCTTGTATTATGGGAATAAGTAAATAACTTTTCCTTATCTACTTTCTCCACATCACTCATGATTCTATATACCCCTATCATATCCCCCCTTAGTCTCCTCTTTTCCAAGCTGAAGAGGCCTAGCCTCTTTAATCTTTCCTCATATGGGACCCTCTCCAAACCCCTAATCATTTTAGTTGCCCTTTTCTGAACCTTTTCTAGTGCAAGTATATCTTTTTTGAGGTGAGGAGACCACATCTGTACACAGTATTCGAGATGTGGGCATACCAGGGATTTATATAAGAGCAATAATATATTCTCAGTCTTATTCTCTATCTCCTTTTTAATGATTCCTAACATCCTGTTTGCTTTTTTGATCGCCTCTGCACACTGTGTGGACATCTTCAGAGAACTATCTACTTAAGTGGATGTTTTTCCTCAAGAAAAAATGGAGTAAAAGACTCAGTTGAAACCTCAGGATATGGTCCAGTTTTCACTTGGTTGTCAACACTCTGATGTAGAGTTTCAGACCCACGCGGTCTGATATTGTGCTAAAGCACATGAAGCTGAAAATGAAAGTGACTAATCTATTAACTTTGACTAGGCACTGAAATGCCTGGAGTAATAAAACAGCACAATTGGTCAAAAAGAAATTAGATTTTTAAAATTATTTCATATTTAATAATCTCTGAAGTTATTAATAATTAAATGTAGTAAGAAAATATTTAAAATGTGCATATAATATTCAACTTGGCATTTCTTTGAGCGTTTTGTCTGAGTGAGGGAGAACTGAACAACAGAATCAGTTAATATCCCAGGACCTTTTGACAATATTTGTCAAAGTGCATGATGGCAATAGGAATAAGGACCTCAAGATTAGGCCCCTGGTAATCAATAGGAATAGAAATGGTTGATTATTTCTTCTAGATTTTGTAAATGTTCCCTAAAAAGCTCACAAGTCTCATCACTTTAAAAACAAAAACCTCTCAGACTTCCAAAAGCAGGAAGTGACATGTATGAAATCAATTACTCTTCTAGACACGATCCTTTAAAGGTCTCACCCTATGGTGAAATTCTGAGAAGTTCTGAGCATTTCCATCTCCCACTGAAGTCAATGGAAATTTCAGCTGGTGCTCAGCAAATCTCGGAATTTAACCTGACACAATTAGGGGCAATATCACAGTACAATGTGAAGGCTATGCTGAGCTCAGCTACCGAAGGACATAAAGGTAAGGGTCAAATTGTACTTTCCATTTACTGCAGTGTAACAGAGCAGAATTTGGTCACAAGCACACAAATGTTGTCTATATCTAAATATGTTTTAGCAAAAGCAAATGAGAAATTGCTAGGCCTTTTTCGTTCAACTTGGTAATTGGTGCACATTGCAGTAATATCCCAAAGGCCCTGTTAAAGATTGAGGCCCCATTGTGGCAAACACTGTACAAATACGTAGGAAGACACAGCTCCTGCTCCAACCTTACAATTGGAAAAGACAAAATGCCAACAAAGTGCCACTGTTGGCAAATGTCACGTTAGTTCTATTGTTTTATATTATATATTAAAAATATTGGAGGGTGGGGAGGAGAGGGAGAGGAGGAGGACAGGACAGGAGCATGGGAATAGGAAAAAAAAGGAACAAAAAACGTAAGAGGGTGGGGGTAGGCAACACAGACAGTTGGGAGAGAAAAGAGGCTATGGAAAGACAAGAGGGAGGGACAAAGAGAACACTGAAAGGCAGGGAGAATGAGGCCAGCTGCAGAAAGATGCTGATTAAGAGGGGAGAGGAGAGATGAGCAGTCAGTCAGTCATCAGCAGAAAGGGAAGAAAGAATCTCCACAGATCAAAATGAAAAACGTGAAAGTCTCTTATAAAGGATGGGAGTAAAGGTCTGGCTCCACCCTCGGGAGCATTTCTCTTCCTGCCCCAGTGCACGTGGCTGGGAGAGGCATGGCTGTTTCCTTCTGGAGCAACCCCTTCCAGAGATAATGCCTCTTTTCTGGGACATCAAATACTGCCCTCGCTCCTGAAACCAAGAAGATGTGCACTTAAGCACTTACTACATATATGTTCGTATGGGAGGAAACACCTTTACATTCCAAAGTCAAGGTCCTAATATGGACCTGAAGTATTATATTTTGGTTGTTTATCCACATCTATCAAAATATATTATATTTAACAATGGTTAAAAGGTTTGCATTATTACAGAATATAACACTATAACATTCCTTTTCCTGGTAATCTAAGGATTAGGATCAGCTGTCACAAAGTGAACAGTCACTGAAAGCAACTGGATTGCAGTAGCTCATCACAGCATAATTAGTAACAATTTTGCTAAAAATGTGTAGTAACAGTTACTATGAATCCATCAACTAAACTGTTATTAATGGTGTTATTTGTCAACTGTCCAAGTATTGCTGGAAGCCCAAAGAAGAGCCGAGAGCTACCTTCTTATTTGCTGAATCCATACAAGTGATCCTTTAGCATGTATTTCTAAGGGGATCAGTTTGGCAATCCTTAGCACACTAAACTCCCATTTACATCAATGGCCTGCACGCACACACATACACAGCAGCAATGTCCTACAGCATTCTGTTAAACAGAACTGGACAAATATCTAAAAATATTTCTATGAATATTTGCTCAACCAAAATACTGAATTTACTCTGCACATGTTGGTGCCCCTTTCATATTCGCTTTCTGTGGACATTCTGGTGATTACGTTTTCTGGCAGGAATACTTGCAGAACAGAGAACTGAATAGGAAGTGAATGTTGGTGCTCTAGAAAGGAGGTCCGCAAATGTGGGCTTTTTTAATATGGCATTGCAACACAATATAGTTGTGCCATGAGGAAATATAAGATTCAGGCTGCTGAATTTCCTTACAGTTTGGCATCTATCAGCTTACCTGAACGTGATTGCCTCAGATGAGCCTGGATCATTTCCCTGAACCATAAAACCTAGGTTCACCCCCCTTAAAACGATAATGTTTCTATACCATCAGCCAAATAAATGCTAGAGGAATATAAGTGATGTATATATACACACTACATCTACAGTCTCTGAAGGATTAAAAATGGTATTTTTCATTAATATAATGCCTTTCATCCCAAAGTATTTCAAAGCTTTTCACAGACATCTGGATCAGACAGTACAAGCCCACCTAATAAATATATCACTGAACAACAGAAGGATTAGACTTAAGCTTGGCCGAGGACAATGACTCTTATAAAATGTACCACTGGATCTTTGCACTTTATTCTCTGAATCAGGAGCATAAACAGAATTACGGTAAATGAGCACAGCACAGGTGTGGGAAGAGAATCAGGGTCTTAATGTCCACAGAAACAGGTAGGGGCTTATTTTTAAGGTCTCCTGTGAAAAATTTCCTGACACAGTAAACTGCACAGTACTCAGTTCATCTACTCACTGAAGGACTGAGAGAGTGGATCGTGCTGTGATTTGAAACGGCAATTCCAGGGAATACAGACATTCTAAAACTCAGGCTGAATCCTGAACTCTTTTCGCAGTCCTTGCTCACGTAACACCCTGGCTTCAGGATTTGGTCCCTGTTGTTTAGACCTGTAAGTCATCTCCCTTCAGGTTAGTCTTCTTGTGTTCTAATACTGTATGTGCCGTAAACCAGAGAGGAACAGAAAATGTGCAATGCCATTAGAAGCTGCAGAATCTCTTAAAAATCCAAAGCAAAAAACTGATGTGTGTAGATTTAGAACAACAGATTTTACTTTCCAGCGATTTTTAATGGGGTACATAGGGTATTAATGGAGCCGTCTTGTTTAAATTATGTGAAAATCTGAGATGCACAGTGCATAAATGCAGGTAAAATAAGGCCCCTATAGATTAGTGCCAGTCACTGAAATGTTTACACATTCCAGGTAAAATATTCCATTGTTATAAATTCTGTAAAGACTAATTAAAGAGTTTTCAGAGCTTTACCTTCCAGTCAGTGTAACTGAGACTTTTTACGTCTGACCTGCAGGAATAAAATATCCTTGACTGCTGAATTGCCTGCCTTCACAGTAGAAAAATATTATTTTAAAAACTAGATTAGATGTCTTTATAGTATGCTAATAGCTAAGACATTCTTAAATCATAAAAATGGCTGTTTTCAGGTTTTAGCCTGGTTTCGGAAAACCTCTAGAACCTTTTCATTTGGGTGGATCTATTATGCAACATGTTATAACTAGCTCTTTTTATTTTACAATCAACTTAAAAGCTGGGTTCAAAGTTGGCTTTAAAAGTTCCATATACCAAGTAAGTTACTCATACAATTGTGTTTATTCAGAGACAGATTCTGTTCTCAACTGCAGTTTAAGAGGCTGGAATAACTCTACTGAAATCAACAGGATTATTCTAGATTTATTTTAACTGTAATCAGAATTTGGCTCAATGGATCAAATTCAGAGGTGACAGAAATGGTGGAGAAAGTTTCATGTTGTAAGATGAGCATGAATGTTTTAAACCTGTCAGTGTGTACGTCTACAGTGCAAAAAAATAAAAAAATCCCACAGTAGCAAGCCATAGAGCCTGGATCAACTGATTCGGGCTCGCAGAATGATGAAAAAAATAGCACTGTCGATGTCCCTACTCAGGCTGGAGCCCAGGCTCTGAGACCCTCTCCTTCTTTCTAGGTTTCACAGCCTGGGATCCAGTCCGAGCGGGATAGTCTACTCAGCTATTTTTAGCCTCATAGCACAAGCCATGTGAACCTCTGGGAGTCACTGCCATGGGATTTGGGGTTTTTTTTGCTGTGTAGATGTACCCAGTATTAGTTACATCCTGAAGGGAGCAGAAAAACATTGGTAGCAGCAAACAAATCAAAGAAAGATGGTGTAACAAAGTGCATTAGAGATTGCTTATTTATACATTCCTATTGATTAGTTTTCCTCCTACAGTCCTCTTCCTTCATTCACACTTATACCAACTTACTCTCATACACTAATTTACAGATATGTGATTTATATCACTAATTATATCATAAGCATCACGTGTACAACTTGCCCAGCACAAGATAAGAAATTAAAATTCTAATTTGCTGAGCTTTTGTACATTGGGGGGAAGGGCAATCATCATTTTAGTTCCTTACATATTGTAATATGACTCTTTTCAATTTGTTTTTATATATTTCATAATATAGATATTTCAGTCTATTTCTGAATGACTTGAACACACTAGCATTTTCCACACAGAAACAGAGCAAATGTGACATGTGCTGTGCTCTTTTTCATATCACAAACCAAATTTGACCCATGTTATTCACCTTTCAACTTTTATAACCTGTAGGATTCAAACTTCTGATTTCATTGTATTGTTATTTTGGGTTGATAGACAATATTTTTGAACAAAAAATGCCACTAAACTAGGGAGACTTGGAATTTATCATTTCCAACCACCTACTTGGCCAATGAACTAAACAGAATTCCCAGTTCCCTGGCAGATCATGGCAGGTAGCTCATTAGATTGTTCTTCACGTTAAATTACTGAAAAGGGTGATGTATTTATAATACCTCTTGCAATGCTATAAAATGGCTCATCAATCTGTTTTATTCAAGGAAAGTCTACATAAGGCCACTAGTCTGTTACTGGCAATAAACCTTGGGTGCATTTTCAAAAGACCTGCATATTAGATAGTGATTTATAGTCCCTGTCCAAGAAATCAAACATGACACTAACAAGGCACGGGATAACTCAAGTGACACTTTCAAAAGCAATATAATTCAGAAAGTACATCATCTGAGTATTACACACACTGTGAGAAGGCAAACAGAAGAATATCTTATTTTTCAAGAGAGCATACACTTGGAGGAAAAAATAACCCCCCACTCATTTTTATATCCGTTTCCTTTTTGTTTTTTAAAAAATATAATATAGTATCCCACTTGGTTTGCTGTAGTGTGTTAGGCTTTCTCTGCACCATCAATTGAATGACAAAACTTTTGTAGTTCACAGATGCTTAAAAAAGTCCCCCCATCCTGAAAGACAAAAGTTTTGCCATGGCGAGTGGCAGCGTAAACAGCTTGTTGTCAGAAGGAGTGCAAACCCCACTTGGAGCGGATGGAAGTATTTTGTCAGCAAAAAGTACCAACAAACAGTGTTTACACTGCCTGACTTTGTGTGGACAAAGCCTTAGATGCAGATTGCTCCTACTGCACTCCTCCCTATCTACTTGTGACTTCACAGCGTACTGTCAAAAAGAAACGGTCGTATCATCTAGTTACTGTCTATATCTCTGTATCTCATACAGCACTGAGCACATCATCAGGAGCTTAACAAACAACAACATGGTCTGCTTTTTAAAGAGATGCTGACAGCTAGTTTAAAACCAAAATGCAGGTTTAAAGGGGTTTTTATACAGCCTAATATAAATATAAATGCTTCCATGTAATTGTTTTTTCAGTGTCCGTGCAAAAATTTTTTTTTCCTATTTAGGTTTCCAACACTACAAAAAATATTTAATGACAGTAATACTGCGCAGGCGTATGAAGAACAGAAAGGGAAACTCCAGTTTAATTATGCTCTCTAAACTGAGTGAAGTATGAAAAATAAACAGCATAAACAGGAAAAAGGAAATCTTTTCCCCCTCTAGCTTTAACAATCTAAGTGGCAATACTGGTGTGACACTACGCCCCATATTCTTCGTAGAAATATAGTTATAATATGCTTATAGCATATCTAAGATGTATTTTATGCAAGATGGGTCTTGTGATATATCACTGGAAAGGTTGTGATTTACTGAATATGATTATCCTATTTGTATGCATGTATCATTTTTGTATCTAAAGTTAGGAATATTGACTATAACAAAAAATGACAGACAATAGACAATAAGACAATAACAAAAAATATGGAAATGGCAGAGGTGCTTAATGACTTCTTTCTTTTGATTTTCATGAAGGGTGGTGGTGATTGGATGTCTAACATAGTGAATGCCAGTGAAAATGAGGTAGGATCAGAGTCTAAAATAGGGAAAGAACAAGTCAAAAATTACTTGGACAAGTTAGATGTCTTCATATCACCAGGTCCTGATGAAATGCATCCTAGAATAACCAAGAAGCTGACTGAGGAGATATCTGAGCCATTAGCAATTATCTTTGAAAAGTCATGGAAGATGGGAGACATTCCAGAAGACTGGAAAAGAGAAATATAGTGCCCATCTATAAAAAGGGAAACAAAGACAACCCGGGGAATTACAGACCAGTCAGCTTAACTTCAGTACCCTGAAAGATAGTGGACCAAATAACTAAGCAATCAATCTGCAAACACCTAGAAGATAATAAGGTGCTAAATAACAGTCAACATGGATTTGTCAAGGACAAACCACCCTGATAGCTTTCTTTGACAAGGTAACAAGCGTTGTGGATAGGGAAGTGGTAGATGTGGTATATCTTGACTTTAGTAAGGCTATTGATACTGTCTCGCATGACCCTTCTGCTTAAACTAAGGGAAATACAACCTAAATGTATAAGGTGGGTGCATAACTGGTTAGAAAATTATTCCTGAGAATAGTTATCAGTGGTTCACAGTCATGCTGAAAGGGCATAAAGAGTGGGGTCCCCAGGACGTTCTGGTCCGGTTCTGTTCAATAACTTCATCATGATTTAGATAAATGGCATAGAGAGTATACTTATAAAGTTTGTGGATGATACAAGCTGGAGGGGTTGCAAGTGCTTGAGGATAGGATTAAATTCAAAATGATCTGGACAACTGGAGAAATGGTCTGGAGTAAATAGGATGAAATCAATACGGACAAATGCAAAGTAGTTCATTTAGGACGGAACATCAGTTGGACACATCCAAAATGGGAAATGACTGCCTAGAAAGGAGTACCGCAAAGCGATCGGGGGTCAAGTGGACCACAAGCTACTATGAGTCAACAGTGTAACACTGTTGCAAAAAAAGCAAACTCATTCTGGATGTATTTGCAGGAGTATTGAAGCAAGAACGAGAAGTATTTTCCTCTCTAATCCATGCTGATTAGGGCTCAACTGGTGGGGGAGGGGATAAGCTCATGGTTTGAGCATTGGCTGCTAAACACAGGGTAGTGAGTTCAGTCTTGATGGGGGGGCATTTAAGGGATCTGGGATGAAATCAGTACTTGGTCCTGCTACTGAAGGCAGGGGGCTGGACTCAATGACTTTTTGGGGTCCCTTCCAGTTCTATTAAAAAAAAAAAAAGACTATTGTGTCCAGTTCTGGGTGCCACATTTCAGGAAAGATGTGGACAAATTGGAGAAAGTCCAGAGAAGAGCAACAACGATTAAAGGTCTAGAAAACATGACCTATGAGGGAAGATTGAAAAAATTCAGTATGTTTAGTCTGAAGAAGAGGGGACATGATAACAGTTTTCAAGTATATAAAAGGTTGTTACAAAGGGGGGGGGGGAGGAAATTGTTCTATCCTCAGAGGTTAAGAACAACAAGAAGCAATGGGCTTAAATTGCAGCAAGGGAGGTTTAGGTTGGACATTAGGAAAAAATTCCTGTCAAACTGGTTAAGCACTAGAATAAATTACCTAGGAAGGTTGTGGAATCTGCATCATTGGGGATTTTTAAGAGCAGGTGGGACAAACCTGTCAGGGATGGTCTAGATAATACTTAGTTTTGCCTTGAGTGCAGGGGACTGGACTAGATGACCTCTTGAGGTCCCTTCCAGTTCTATGATTCTATCTGTACTACAAGAGTCTTTGCACCCAGGGAATACCCACTTGACAGAACGCAATCAGTCTGGCTGGGGACAAGACAATGGACTATTAGGGAGGAGAACCGGTCTCTGAAGACGCTAACCTCCCACTTTTCTGTGATGCTACAAACAGCCTTTGACTCATGGCTGCTCTTACACTCCAGGGTCATGTGATCATGTCACCTGGTACTGGACTCCATAATAGAATACCAGTATTTTTCCACTGAGAGGAGGAGATGACTACACTTGAAAACAAAGGATTCCTGCCATATGTAAAGTCTATTTAAGGCAGGGGAATGACTTAATCACTAGTCATTCTTCACTGAATCCCTGCCCATGATGACTGCTGGAAACATCTAAGAAACAAAGACAAAGGGAAGGGGAAAGGACTGGACCCAGGCGAGAGGATGTCTGGCCCGTGAAACAAATACCAAATAGTTTTAAGCTGCAAGCAAAAGCAGCTTGTCTTCAAGAACCTCTGCAATCTGCCTAAAACAACATTTAGCGTGAGAAAATGCTAGTTATAACCAGTTTCTTTAATACATTAAGCTTAGCTTGCTAGGTAATCTGCTTTGATCTGCTTGCTATCCCTTATGATCACTTAGAAGCTGTCTTTTGCAGCTAATAAACTTGGTTTTTCTAAAACCAGTTTGTGGAATTCATAATGGGGGTGGGGAACAGGGGGGGGAAGCTGTGCATATCTTCCTCCACATTGAGGGGGGAAGCGGATTTCAATGCGCTTACGCTGTACAGTTATCTGTGCAGTGCAAGATGATATAATTTTGGGTTTACACTCCAGAGGGCGTATGCACTTCTCTAGCTGAGTCTTCCCATGCAGAGCGTTCCTATACAGAGCTGATTTCAGTGTCTGTGTCCTTCTCCAGCTGGGTGTATCTCTACCAGTGTGTGCTCTGGAGGAAGCTTGTGGCCCCGCTTCAGCAGGATACTGTAAGGGAGCCCAGGCTGCTGGAACAGGCAGATTCAGTGGTACCACAGTACATCAGGTGGCACCCTGGAAAGGGGTTGGGGGGGGAGAACAACCCATTACAAGCGGTAATGTCATTTCAGAATTTTTATTTTATATACATTTGTGCCCCTTCAAAAGTGAATATTTTGCAAAATGCCATAGAAAGTATTAATGGGACACAGCCATCTTGAAATCTAATCAAGTTCAAAAAAGAATAAAAATTAATTTCTGACACTACTCTTGACTCTCAGTGCCTCTGCCAATTTTTGCTTTTACAAACAGATTTTCACATTATTCTGATGTTTTTCTCTCTCACTTGTGTGAAGCAAGGAAAACTAACTAGAAAAGGGAAACACTGAAACTGACTATACAAAAAGACCTTTCGAATGCCTAAAGCAAACAATCTGAAAAAGAGCAAGTTTCCTCCAATATTTTTCAATAACAGCAACCACAAACTTAGATCCAGCAACAAGACTGGACTCTTGTGCCCATAAGGAGCCCTAAAGGATAGGGACCTTTTGTTTTACTTGTAACCACAGTTTGGATAACACTTTCAGAAAGAAGTGTGATTTTTCATATGACAAACTCTCTTTAAAGGCACTGGTAAAACACTGGATTGAACAAAACATTCCAATACCTACTGGATTAAGTGATGTCAGATGAAGTCCAGATTTCCAATGTTGATGGGGTTTTTAAGGTTATTCTGTATAAAAAAAAATATATCTTCACCTTACAATGCTTTCCATTTTGAGTAATATGCTCATGGGGTAACGTTCTACTAGGAAGAGAATCATCATCTGGAACCCTTACTACTTATCTTTAAATTACATTAAATACATTATCTTTGCTAAGAGTTGCAGCAACAAATATTTTATAAACCACCCTCTTGTCACCTGCTAAGATGCTCAGGCCATATACAACAACTTCAAATACAGCACAGTACCATAGATAAAGATGGATGGATGGATACCAACAATGGTAACCAAAAAGGGGAGTATCATTTTCAATGGGGATACTGTAGAACCTATCAAGGGGCTCCCAAGCTCTCTGGCAACCTTCATATTCTCCTCTCCCTATCTGCCTCTTTGGCTTTTCTCCCATCTGCTGATTGTGATGTGTCATGTTCAAGATGAAAGTACTTTAGGTCTGGGACCATTCTTCTCTCCAGTCTGTAATGGACCTAGCACATTTTAGGAGATAAGTAAACAATAAAATTGATAATAAAATACCTAATAGAAAAAAAGTGTAGTGTTTTAACATGCTTTTAAAAATAAAAGATGATACAAGATAAAGTAGGTGATGTCCAGGGAAAGTGGGTTCTACACTCTAGAAATTGCCAGAGAAAATGCACAATCACTCAGTGACCCAAAGCACAATAGGGCCCATTGTCTGTGAATCCCACTGTCAGAGCATAGATACATATCAGAACTTGGTTTAAGGAGGTGACTACAAATTCAATAAAGGCCCATGCTGTTCAGGACTTTAAAAAAAACCAATTGCACCTTTAAAGATACCATCCCCCAAACTTTGGCATAACAGTTTGACTCACAGCACCTTCACAGGAAAAGCTTAACCTAAAATTAGGTGAGTTGACTGTTAAAACTAGGTTTTCTTCTCTCCTTCCTAGGGGTAGTGGGGGAATCAGCATACCAGAAAAAGTAAAGAGTGAACTCTACAGGCACAGTACACAAATCACTTGAAGTGCAACATGGTAATAAAATGTAACAGAATGTTTAAAGTCAAAACTCAAATATTTCTCAGAAAAGTGGTCATGTTTTTACATGCACAATATGCCTGGGTCATTTTACTACACCACCACAAATAATTACAATCCCATTAAAACGTTCCTGACTTGGATTAGGGCAGGTGGGCTTGCTTCCCACTCCCCCTCACTAGGCCCATAAAAACAGAAAACAACTTTCTCCTTTGTAAGAAAGAGATGTTTTTTCTATTTATTTTCCTTAAAGTAGTTCTTAACTTCTTGACCGATTAAGTGGAATTAGTGTTTCTCTTGAATTTTGGGGCAGTGGAAAAATCGAATTCTCTGTCATATGGAATATGGTGCAGAACAGCTACCATGGGCCTCTGGGGAGAGAGACGGGAGTTGTTTCGGCAGGCATGGGTTTCTCTCTGTTTATGTGAAACAGACATTGGCATATCTTGCCTGCACTTTTCCTGTGGGGTTCCTCTGGTAGGCAGAGTGGGGAATAGTTGTCTGAGCCATACCAAGGTCAGCCTGCTACAGCTGACAGTTTCTGTCTCTGTACAAAGAAAAGAATCAATACTTTTGGACTACGGCTGTGCCCTCAGTGTAAAACAACAAACATGCAGCGTCTGACATGTTTCTAGGTGATTTGTGGCAGAACCTCTTGTCTGATCTGTATCCAGGAGCTGCTGTGTTACTGCTCTTTGCTTTTCTCCTCTCCCTCCCTAACTCTGTGATGTCTAATACTTTACTCAGGTACAGAGGCATGTGTTCTACCCTACAGCTACTTGTCACTCAGTAAATCACACCTACAAGCATAGTCTGCACATAGTGATCTGGGCTTTAAGGAAGGATCAGAGGGACAAAGTGCAGGCAAGATACTGTAATTATAACAAAAATAAAACATTCCATGAGCTGTAGGAAAGAGACAGGCTCTAAGGCACTGATAAAATGTCATTAAAATTGTAGTTTTGTTTTGGGCTTTGGATATTCATTTTTAATCTTTTTCATTGTTAGATTTCTCTTTTTCATAATGTTCCCCAAATATAAAATAACCTGTAAGAAAAAAGCTCTATGATCAGAAGCTCTGGTCTCAGATAATAAAATGATCCTGTGTTCGACTATGTGAATGACAGTCACTTTCACTTAGTACTCATATTTTTTCTTAAGTTCTTTCTTTATCTGAGTATTTGTGCACATGGGCTAGTAATGCTTTAAATCTTATCTAAATGCAGAAACAGTACTAACAAGACAGCTATTAATTATGACTGAGCATAATTATTTGAACAGTCTTGAACCAACCTAGCTTTATACAGTATGCATTTGTTTTGTCTGACAGTATAATTTGTGTAGAAACATCTCCTCAGTAAAACTAACATATATCATGAAGCCATATTTGCTTTGGAAACAATTTTACACTGAGGCTGTTCTCCCCACCTAAATTATTTTCCAGCAGGTAAACCATTAGCCAACTTGGATCTGAGGCTATGGACAGTGTTGTCAGTTCTAAAGATTTTAGATGCATCCGTTTGAGTTAACTTAGCAATTTCGATCAAATAAGACACCTCTTCATATAAGGTAAGTGATTCACCATCATGGAGCTTTTGCACAACCCTACTGCAACTGTTGCTGATGAAAAAAAGTGGGTTGGAATAGCTGTACACTTCCTTCCCAGTCAATCAATGACTGACAGGACCAGTTCCTTCAGCCATGTAAGGTCAACCGTGATGAATCAATAAGTGGTTTAACAACAGGGAGCCACCAATCATTATATGAATGATTAAAAGTAGTTTATAAGCACACGCCTTTTCAAATAGACTGGGCCATAAGACCAGAAATTTGCTAGGTTTTGTTTTATGTTGGAGGGAATCTCACAGACAGAGCAAAAGCTACAGCCAGAGGAATACAACAGTCAGAAACACTCTTGGCCTAATTCTGCTCTCACTTGCACATTTTACACTAATGTTAACCCACTGACATCTGAATTACACTCTTGGTTTATACTAACGTATGAGAAAGTGGGATTGAACCCAGCATATTTGTCCCACACTTTCCTACCTCCTCTTCAGCAGCGGCTGACTCCCACACCCCATCCCCTTTCCTGAATTTTATTAAGCCTGTCTCTCAATACTAGTGGAAATAAAGGGCAGCTTTACTTGTACATTAATACAAAATAAGCCTTGTTTAATCATTACAAATGAAAGTCATTTTGATGATCTCACAAAGGGTCAGTGCTTCCTCACTGGGAATAACTGACCTTCTTCCCATACAACATATGCTGATTTCCCCCACTGAGAAAAGGGAAGGACTATTGCACAGGCCTGCCCACAGACGGCAGCAATGATGTCACCCTCCCTAAACAGCCATATTTCCTTGAATCACTTATTATCAGAGACACTAAGACCACCCTGGATAAACTGAGAAAAAACATGCTATAGCAAACATCAGAAGCTTAACAACAGTCCTGAGACTGCTCAGCAACTACTGCTGGCCTGAATAACCCCCAGATTGTCCAAGAGAATATCACTTTTTGATCAGCTAACTTATTTTCAAATATCCCAAAATCACAATTAGAGCGCCTAATGTAAAATTATTAACAAGCCACTTAGCTCCAATTGTTTACAGATTCATAAAGCTGGAAGGAATGTTGGAGTCATACCTGCAAGGCTGAGAGCGTGCAGCAGGTTGGCCAGAATTCTGAAGGCTATCTACTGGGGAATGATTGCAGTTTGCCATATAACTGTACTCCAAAAAATGTTTTAATGAAATAAATAAAATAATATTCCAAAACTAGACATCTTATGTTGCCAAATGAAATAGTGATTGTTTAATTTTGTCATGAAGCCTAATGGAAGTCAAAAAGCATGACACATTATAAAGACTGCACGCAGAAAATCCAGGTAATAATTTGCTTTTGTGTTGACACTATCATTGCTACCAACATTGGACATGGTACAATCCACTGGCGTATCGATGTTCACAAATCAGAATCCATTTACTCCTTTGGGCATCTGCAATTCCCAACAAATGCCTCTGAAGGAACAATGGCCTGGTATAGCTAGAAACGAGGCAGAAGCAGAAGAAAATGCGATTCTTCTTTACTGAAGTGTCTTCTAGCTACCTGCTTACAAATTTTTTTCCCCCCTAGTTTATGTTTCCAGCAGAAGTGCTGGATCTGAAGATGCCACTTGTCTTCTGCTTTCCCCTGCTACAGACTATGGTCCACAGAATTTTCTCTTATGTCAAAATAATCAACTAGTACAACCAAGGGACACTCCAAATTCACTCCAATCTCCTCTTTGCACCCTTCATGCATATCAACACTGAGAAATATTTTTAAAAATACACACAAAAACAACACTATTTTAGAAGATTAATAGAAAATTAAATATCACAGGCAATAAAGACTGTACACCAAGTCCAGTCCTGCAGTCTTTATTTCATACTTATCCTGTGAAAACTCTATTGCAGTCAGTGGGAATTCTGACAGACAACTGCAGGATTTTGCCCTTAAATTATGTTATTGATTTAGTTATAAAAACCTTTATGGTTCATTTCAAATCACATCAGTTGAAATCAGGTCAGTTTTTAAAAAAAAAAATTAAAAAAAAAAAGTTAAACCAGTTATGGGTACCACACTTGCTCCTGAACCCCTGCCAACTTCAATTATTTTAAAATCATAGTATCCTATTTTTAAAAGGTTTTTCTCTGCTGTGATGCTGTGAGAAAGACCCATATGCACAACTGGGAAGATGTTGGAAGCATGTGCAATTTTTAAGTTGAGAGTGCACCTTTAAATTGTTACCGGAGTATCCAACAGATACTCACTTCATTATTTGATGATACAGTGAAAGAATGTGTTTGTAAAAAAAAAAAGTAAGTTGCCAAATTGCCACTGATTTTTATCTATTGCTCTCCATACTGGTCAGTGCATATCTTTTAGGAAAGTACTACCTGGAATACAATGATGATGTCCCTTCATGGTTTTTTTAGGCTCTTTGTAATTTTGCCAGAACCCATATTAAACCATTCATTCATTAATTCAGCTCTGTTTACAGAATGTGATCACAAATGTTTCTTCTCTCATATTTCAAGTCAGTCAATACTATATGAGAATGTGGAAGGCTTTTTTAAAGCAGTAATATATATGTATTAAATATGTATGTAATACATCTTTTTAGCAATAATATGTATTGCAATATTTTGCAGTAAAGGAGGAACATGCTGCTGTGGGTTCCACATTTCCCCAGGTAGTAAAAGACACACTTTACAATGGCCTTTTAAGTCACAGCACAGGCTACAAAATGTGACAGTCTCATCCCACATTTTGTACTGTATAATACTGATAGGCATGGTTTTCAGGTAGGAGTGCAAGTAAATGCATATGTACCTACTGACCGAAATTCCAACTCTAAGCCGTTTCTATTCCAATGTGTTCTTTCACCTACGGGGTTTTGTAAGAATGGAATAAAGTGAAGATTATTGTTCTACTATTATTTTACCAATATAGATTCATAGACTCTAGGACTGGAAGGGACCTCAAGAGGTCATCGAGTCCAGTCCCCTGCCCTCATGGCAGGACCAAATACTGTCTAGACCAGCCCTGATAGACATTTATCTAACCTACTCTTAAATATCTCCAGACAGATTGGTTTGACATGATTTGTCTTTACAATCCATGCGGCTATCCCTATCACCCTTACACCTTCAAGTGTTTTCTTCCAGGGTGTTTAACTACCCTGAACAGATAGGAACTTTTTCCTACTGTCCAAAACTAAATTCCTTACCTGCGTTTTAAGCCCCTATTGCCTTCTTGTTCTATCATTAGAGGCTAAGGTGTAACAAGTTTCTCCTCTCCTCAATGAGACACCCATTTTAGATACCTGAAAACTGCTATCATGTCACCTCACAGTCTTACTCTTTTTCCAAACGAAATAAAACCAATTCTTTCAGCTTACTTCATAGGTCATGTTCTCAAGACCTTTAATCATTCCTGTTGCTCTTACTCCTGGACCCTCTCAATTATTTCTCCACCTCTTTCTTGAAATGCGGTGCCCAGCAACAAGGACCAACAAATACTCCAGTTGAAGGCCTAGAACCAGCGAGAGTAGAAGCGGAAGACAATGATATCTCTGTGTCTATGTTTACAACAACTACCTGTTAATGCATCCCAGAATCACTTTTACGGCTTCTTTTTGCAACAGTATCACACACTGTTGTTCATATTAGCTTGTGTCACTATGACCCTAGAACTCTTTCTGCCATATCTCCTTCCCTATATCAGTAATCTTCCCATTCTGTATGTGTGAACTGATTGTTCCTCTAAGTGGAAGCACTTTGTCATTGGTCTTTATTGAACTTCATCCCATTTACTCAACCATTTCTCCAATTTGTCCAGATCATCTTGAATTTTGAACCCGTCTTCCAAAGCAGTTGCAACTCCCTCCCAGTTTGGTATCGTCCGTCAAACTTAATAAGCGTACTTCTAATCCAACATCTAAGCGTCTGAGGATAGATATTTGACAGCAGCAACGTCCACAAATACAGACCCCTGAGGAACCCCACTTGGATAAGCCTTTCCAGCAGGACTGAGAGCCCATAATAACCACTCTCTGAGTAACGACGTTCATCCAGCCAGTTATGCAAACCCACATATTAGTAGCCCACACATCTAAATTGTATTAGTCACTAGTTTTCCATAAGAAGTACAATTGTGCGAGACAGTATCTAAAATGCTTTAACTACTCAAGTCTAGGTCACCACTACCTCATCCATTCGTTCACGCTTCTCTCCATTTAATCCACAAGGTCATTATCCTAATCAAGAAGTTATCAGATTGGTTTGACATGATTTGTTTTTAACAAACAGATTGGTTTGACATGATTTGTCTTTACAATCCATGCGGCTATCCCTATCACCCTTACACCTTCAAGTGTTTGGTACAGAAGTTAAACTAACTGGTCTGTAGTTTCCTGGGTTGTTTTTATTTCCCTTTTTATAGATGGGCACTATATTTGCCCTTTTCCAGTCTTTTGGAAGACTGGATGATGATGATACAACTATTAATATTAATCCTATCATATCTGCCACAAATTTAAAGATACATGCATGAATCACTGAAATCTACTGATTGATTTCTACAGTTACATTGTTTGGGGGAAGTGTCACAAATCCACTCCTGGCTGCTACATTTCACATTTGAGGTCTAACTGGGAAAAATGTCAAAATTGACATAGTCTAATCCCTTCTCAGGCTCAAGTGTAGAAGTTATTCCTTCTAAGTTAATTTTGATTTACGCTTACTCAACTGGCTCCAGCACTGGCTCCTCCTCCCCCTACCCCACCCAATATTGTAGGAAAAAGGGTTTTGCACAAAATTAACAATACCCCCAAACTCAGGCATGTGATAGTGAGAAGGATAAAAAAATATCCTTGACACTTAATGCTGAATTTGTTTCTAGTAATTGTTGTTTGGGTCTGCAAGGAAGATTTAATGTCAAATTCATCATTTGGTTATTAGCAGAGTAGAATCCTGGTTAAAAAAAACAATCATAACCCCATTACACAACAAATATTCTTTTACAAGTTCCAAAAGTCCTTTCCAGAGCTATCCTATTGCTTTATGTGATACGTTAACATTTGACACAATATACAGGATGTTGATTCCTTAGGCCCTAGTTCTGCAGACTTATGCATATGCTTAACTTTACGCATGCAAATAGTTTCATTGGGCTCAATGAGGCTATTCATGAATGAAATTAAACATATGTTATGTCTTTATAGAATAGAGGCTTTATTCTCTTGTTGAGTATTCTCTCTCTTTACATTTGGTTATTACATAGAAAATTTCCTTATACAGGTAAACTTGTATCACTGGACGTCCCCCTTGGCTACCGTGGGCCCCACTGCACCTTATTTCGAGACCCATCGCTTGAGATGTTTTCCTTCTTTTTTAGAGAGCTTAGATTTACATTTTAAAACAGTTTTTCTTCACTAGGGTTTTTTTTTTTTTAAATATATTTTTATTGTTCCATAATGTTTTTGTCATGAGTTATATTTCTGCACTGGAGTGCTTCTACTTATGTGTTATTCTCATTTTCTTCTCATCTTCAACTCTGTTATCTTTCCTTCAGGTAATTTTGGGATTCCCTTGATCTTTTGTTTGATGCATTCTGATATATCCTTATCCAATACAATACATACACGTAAAGAGAAAAGTAGATGGAAGGAGGAGCGTTTAAAGGGGAGGGGGAACCACACACCAAGACAATATTATTGGGAAATACTTTTCAATTGGCTGTATTCTACATTTATGACTGACCTACTACAATAAAGAGATCTACAAAGCTGGCAAAGAATGATAGGTATCTTTCAAAAACCACTGTTCATATATCATTATGGAACAGCACTGGATCACTGTGGATAATACTGGAACATGCACATGAATGATCTGATATGTCCCCTTGCTTTGAACTTCAAACATAAGTAACAGAATCTTATCTGTTTACCACCTGTATAAAAGAGAAACCAGAATAACCTATCCCAGAAGCCATAAAAACATTTTAAACATTTTGCTTTTTATCAGATGTCTCAGGTACTGTATCTATTTGACAGTAATTGATCAACAGCTGTCAGTCCAGACACAGTTGTAATGATATTTTTTTTAAAATCTCTCACTTGTTAAATTTATTATGTAGTTATAAAATGTAAATATTGTTATGGTGTACAATTCTGAAGCCACTTCTGATTCAGAACTTATACTGCAAGTTCTTTGGAGAAAGGACTGTCTTTTTGTTCTGTGTCTGTGCAGTACCTAGCACAATGGGCTCCTGGTCTATGACTGGAGCTCTTAAGCACTATGATAATACAAAAAAATATAACAACAACTTCTAGTTTTAGCTATAGGTACCTACCAAAAAGCCCACATAGGTCATTACAGGCAATAATTCAGGCGGGCCACAGATCAAGTAAACAGTAATGAGGCCATATACAGCACTCAAAGCATGCAAACTGTAAAGGTCTCCACCATAACAAAATGGGAAATGGAACTCACAAAATTGCAAAAAAAACATTGGTAACAAAGCTTTGTTTAGTTTTGCCCAACCTGGAAATGATTACCAGTTTAAGAGGTGATAAGTGTGTTATTGTGCCTTTAAGAAACATAACCTTTGGTAAGGAAGCACTAAGTAGGCTGGGGAAACAGTCAAGCTGTTTCGGTTGTTAGCATAAAGATGTTTATTTGAACTTGCTAGCACAGTAATACAAAAATGATTTTAGCCAATCTGGCACTATGAGGTTTTACTAAAATAAAATGATGACCAAGATAACTCAACCTTACTACATCTGTTATTACTATTGTTGGAAAACAGATGATGCTATGGTTGTTATGGCTTGCTTACTTTCACATGTATCCATCTGCTACTGGCCTTCATGTCTCTAATGGCTAAAAACATATCCTTCTGCTGCTTTGCTTTGGAACACACTTTTTGCTACACTGGAAATTGATGATAGCCATGCAGATGCCATGATGGCAATACTGCAGCAGCATTTTGGACACAGACCAGGAATTCTTTTGCACCAATTACAGTTTCAGTGAGAAGGCAGAGTAGGTTGGTGACTCAGTTGCGTAGTGCTGGATGGCAGAGCTGTGGAAACTTCTTCTACATCATAACTTCAATCAGGACCGCCCGGGGGGTGGAGGGCAAGCGGTGCAATTTGCCCTAGGCCCCACAGGGGCCCCTACAAGAGTTTTTCAGGGCCCCTGGAGCGGGGTCCTTCACTCGCTCTGGGGGCCCCGGAAAACTCTCATGGGTCCCGGGCCCCCAGAGCTTCTTCCGCTCCGGGTCTTCAGCCGCAATTCGGCAGCAAGACCCCAGACCCCCTGAATCTTCTGGGCGGCCCTGACTTCAATGCTGAACGACTGAACTGGTACAGAAAGAGACACCCTCATGAATCCCTATGACTGCCTGCTCATTTATCATGATTCACTCTCCATAACTCATGCCAGAATCGGTGATCCATTTGGAATGCATTGACCATCTAGTGGATGTCTCTTGGAGTGATGGCCTTGGGAGGCTTACAACTCGAACTGCCATGTGACTTGCCATGATTAGGGACTACATACCCTGTATTGTAGTGTTTCCATCATTTTGCTTGTCAATGCTGCTCAACACCATGACAGGCATTCATGAGCTCCTACTAAGATTGTGATAGAAGACAATCAACCAATAGCAGTCAACTATATAGGGCTATTCACCAGTGCATTTTACACTTGTTATTTACTGCCAATTCAAAGTGCCTTACATGTTCATAGTGAACAAAGAGACTAAATCACCAATATGCAGCCAGTGTGAATTTGCCTTTCATCTCCAGCCTACCGCAACCCTATTCACCAATTACTAGGTTTGGACTGTTGCTTTGTTCTGTTGTAAGCCAGATGGAATTGTCTGTGCACCACCAAGCATAGGAACCTCCCTCTTCTCTTGGTAGAGCATTTGTGGATGCTCATATTACCACTGCCCTTCTACTTATTCTGTGGCTAGAAATAGAGAATGTCAGTCTTCACAGTTGTCACTCAGCACCGTCAACGATAAGTACATTCATTTTTTTCAAAAAGAAAAAGACAGGAGTGACTTTTTACAGATCTAAAACAAATTATTCTGACACAAATCAGAAATGACAACTGTCCTCCAACTGCATTGTTAGGCATTGTTGTAATACTGATTTTATTTGCTGAATATAACTAACTATCTGGTTTTGGCATTTTTCCCTTGTATTGCCTTTCTGCCATAGGTCGTAAAACTTATTTTGTGTTTATACTGTACTTTTGATTGGAACTTGGATAGAGCTACTGTTGCTAGTCAGGATAAAGCATACACTATAATATTGTTGACATTTCTCATGTTGGACAGACTATAATGTAAATATACATTTTGCTACAGCTATAAATATGGTTTTGATAGATTCTCAGATTTTAAATTGATTGTAATTCAGAACAGGTCTCTGCCAGAATGAGTTGATAATTCACAAAGCAACTATGTGAATGAAAAGGAGATGACAAAGGATCAATCTGGATATGAATAACTTGACCCAGTGGTTTATGGTATTGCCATTTCCTCAACCCCCCCACAATTTTCATACAAAGGAAAAATCCCTCTGTCTGTGCTGAGGGAGTCAGAATTAGTCATAGTACTAACATTTTAGAGTTTTTTTTTTAAAAGATTTACAGTAAGTCAGCGACTCATAAACCACATTGCACATATTTAGGTCATAATGTAACTCTGAGGTGTGTAATATTGCATATATTGACTGAAGCTGATGTTTAGAATGGAAAACCATTACTGTACAGGTTAAAGAGCGACAGACAATGGAATGTAAAATGCATGAAGCCTTAGAGCCCACTTTTTCAATCGAAGAGGCAATAGTTTTCCATGTAAGCATAAGACTCCATCCGACATGCTCACTATGCTATATTGCAAGACTTTTTTTTTTTTTTAAAAAGTTTATTGCCCCTATGTGGGCTTCAGCCTCCGATTCAAGATAGTTAAGTGCAAAGCACACTGTGAAGAGTTACCCAGGGATCTCACAAAACTGGGTGACTGGGCAACAAAATGGTAGATGAAATTAAATGTTGATAACTGCAAAGTAATGCACACTGGAAAAACATAATCCCAACTATACATACAAAAAGATGGGGTCTAAATTAGTTGCTACCACTCAGGAATGAGATCTTGGAGTCACTGTGTTAGTTCTAGGGAAACATCCACTAATGGGCAGTGGCAGAATGTTAGGCACTATTAGGAAGGGATATACAGAAGACAGAAAATACTACTCCAACAACAACAAAAAACCATAGTACGCCCACACCTTCAATACTGCATGCGGTTCTGGTCACTTAATCTCAGAAAAGATATATTAGCATTGGAAAACTTAAGGAGTAGGACAACTAAAATGATTAAGGGTATGGAACAGCTTCCATATGAGGAGAAATTAAAAAGATACGGATTGTTCAGCTTGGAAAAGAGATGACTAACAGCGGGGATATGATAGAAGTCTATGAAGTCATGAATGGTGTGGGGAAAATGAATAGGGAAGTGTTATTTACTCCTTCACATAACAACAAGAACCATGGGTCACCCAATGAAATTAAATAGGCAGCAGCTTTAAAACAAACATAAGGAAGCGCTTCACACAACATGCAGTCAACATGTGGAACTCTCACAGGGTATGTTGTGAGAGTCAAAACTATAACTGGTTTCAAAAAAGAATTAGATGAGTTCATGGGGAATAGGTCCATCACTGGCTATTAATCAAGATGTCCAGGAATACAACCCCATGCCCCGGGTGTCCCTAAGCCTCTGACTTTCAGAAGCTGACACCGGACAACAGGGGATGGATCACTTCATAATTGCCCTGTTCTGTTCATTTCTTCTGAAACATCTGGCACCAGCCACCATTGGAAAACAGGATACTGGGCTAGATGTACCACTGGTCTGACCCAGTATGGCCATTCGCATGTTCTTATATTCCTTCTGCAGAAGTTTCTGTGTTGCAGCTTAGAGTCGTATCCCAATAGAAGAGCTCCAGTACTACTACCTTTATTACACCATTCAGTCCCACTGATGGAGACTTTGTCATGCCATAAGAATAGATTTGCACTAATTGCCTTTTTAGCTGGTCAATATCTTTCACTATGGAAAACTAAAAACAATCTCTAGCCCTCACTACTGACTGCAATGTAATTCCATCATGGTCAACTGAACTGTGTTTTCTTCTTTTGACATTCTGTCCTTGATACTTAGCTAGCTGGCTGCTTAATCTGCTTCCCTTTAACTTGCCACCAGAAATTTAAATGAAAATTAAATTAAGCACAGAAGTAAGTTTTAACTAGCTTAAAAAAAATCTTTTTCCTTCGGTGATATCCTTTTGTTATTTCCTGGTTCATTGAACATATAACTCAGGATTCATCATCACCAATACTACAGCTAAAGGGTGGCAATGAGATTTCCAGTATTTTTGATGCTCCAACCTGGGATCTCTTCATCAAACATGGGGGTAACAACAAGATTTATTCTGGGTTGGTACAGTGCCTAGCACAATGGAGTCCTAGATCATAACTGGAGTTCTTCAGCTCTACTGCCATACAAATAGTAAATAATCATTTCACCAAAGGAAAAAAGTTTTTATAAAAGTTAGTTAAAAATAATTTCTGTGGCAGATGTCTCTAATAATCAGCCCAATTAGTAGGGGTAAGCAGCATACACATTTGTTCGTGACTTAAGTTTTTTTCTTGCTATGACATTCTACCTTACTGTTAAAGATTCTGAATTCCTTCTGACAAACTACATGTTCAGGAAAAGGAGACAGAAAGGGTACACAGTGTAACTGAAGGAACTACTATATGAGCGTCTATGCATAAAAGAATTTAGCTGTACCATAGGGCCCTCAGCCTTAAACTTTGATGTTGTTTCATCTGCTTGTTCCATAACTCTTACCTTGTATTTTTTTTTCCTTCAAATTTGCTATGGAACCAATAAAAAAAAAAAAAAGGTAACCACAAAAAATAATCATAATGCTGCATCTTCTCTTTCACACACAGTATTTACCTAAAACCGCCTTCAAAGTGGGGATTTTGGAAAATTTAGTAGCTATCACCTGCCTTGGGATTCAGAAACACCCCCAAGATCCTTTCTGCTAGGTACTATAAGAATTAGATACACTGCTTACAAGCATGCTTCACAACCTCCACATTAGTTGCTGTCACAACTTCACCAAGAAGATAAAACTTTCTTCAAGAACCACATTCCTCCTTTGAAGTGGGTCTGTTCTTTCCTGCTGCCAAGCTGCAAGGCTCAGAAGCACCCCAGCCCCTGTACTACCTGAAATTTCATTTCTGAGAAAAAAAGGCTGATAACCAAATGGTATGTGTGAATCTGGTGAGAGGGGGCCCATACCAAAGGCAAATTAAGGAACATTCATTTTATCTATTTTAAATAGAAGAGGAACCAGAGGGAAATAGATTGCGAGGCCACGCAAAGGCAGTCAGTGGGTTTGGGAAAAAAGAAGAAATGTAAAAGCAGCAAGGATTCCTCCTCTTGTGTCTCCATTTTAAAGAAGTCTGTCATTTTTAATTCATATTATTTTCTCTTAGGCCTGGTCTACACTATGCGTTTAAATCGATTTAAAGAGCGTTAAATCGATTTAACTCTGTACCCATCCACACAACGCCCTTTATATCGATATAAGGGGCTCTTTAAATCGATTTCTGTACTCCACCCCGACGAGAGGAGTAGCGCTAAATTCGATATTAACAGTTTGGATTACGGTGTGTGGACGAAATCGACGTTATTGGGCCTCCTGCGGTATCCCACAGTGCACCACTGACCGCTTCTGGACAGCATCTGAATTCGGATGCAGCGGGCAGGTAAAACAGAAAAGGCCCCACAAACTTTTGAATTACATTTCCGTTTGCCCAGCATGGAGCTCTGATCAGCACGGGTGGCGATGCAGTCTAAATCCCAAAAAGAGCTCCAGCAATGGGCCAGTACGGAATACTAGATCTGATCACTGTATGGGGAGACAAATCTGTTGTATCAGAGCTCCGTTACAGAACCCACGATAAGGCAAAGGCGTTTGAAAAAAATCTCCAGGATACACAGCGCTTGCGTGAACAAGCGTAACGGAAGCCAGAGACTCAAGACGCTCATGGATGGGGGGGTACTGAGGACTCAGCTATCCCACAGGTCCACAGCAGTCTCTGGAAAAGTTATTTGCATTCTTGCTGAGCTCCCAATGTCTGTAGGTTTCAAACAACAGTGTCTGGTGTGGTTTCAGGGAACAGCCTCCTCAGTTTCTGTTTCTAGCCCCCACACACGTGAAAGAAAGGGAAAGAAATTCATTTCTTGAACTAACTTTCAATGTCACCCTATGTGTACTGAATGCTGCTGGTAGACGCGATGCTGCAGCAGTGAAGAGCAGTATCCGATCCCCTCCCTCTCCCCCTCCCCGTGGTAGACGGTGCAATAGGACTATAACTTGTTCCTCATGATATATTTTAACATGTTGACATCGAGGCAACATTGCTTGGTTATCCGCAGTGATAGGAAGAACGGCTATAACCAGCTTCAATCATAGCAAGTGGGGGCTTCAGCCCCCTCCCTTCCTGTTAAGAAAAGATTCTGTACTGGCCTGGACTGTATAGCAGCAGCATGCTGGCTCCTTCTCCCCCCCAGCAAACTGTTTTACAATAGTCCTGAGCGCTTGCCCTGGACTATCATCACGCGGGAGGCTGCCCCCCTCATTTTATGTCATTAAAAACACTCAAGTGTTTCTTATTCCGCATTCTTTATTACTTCATGACACAAGCGCAGGACACTGCCACATAGTACCCAAGAAGGTTGGGGGAGGAGGAAGCAACGGGTGGGGTTGTTGCAGGGGCACCCCTGTGAATACTGACACGAGCAGCTGTGCTCTGATACACTGTCTCTAATACACTTGCCCCTTATTCTAGCAGGACTGACTCTATTTTTAGAAAACCATAAGGGAGGGATTGACTCAGTCCCAAGTGAGTCAACCAATTTTGCTTTTGCGTTGCGCCCCCGGCCGATTTCAGCCAGGGGCACTCATGATAGCAGCGGACAGTACAGAGGAGGAGAGATAACCGTCATCTCATTGCAGTTTTCTCCGGCAGTAGACGGTACAGAACGACCGCTAACCATCTCTGCTATCATTGCAAAAGCAAGTGAATGCTGCTGTGTAGCGCTGGAGTATCGCCTCTCTGTCCGCGGCATCCAGTACATATACGCGCGCCGGAAAAAAAAAGCTGAACGGGCTCCATGGTTGCCGTGCTATGGCGTCTGCCAGGGCAATCCAGGGAAAAGCGGCGCAAAAGGATTGTCAGCTGATGTTTTCCCAGAGGAAGAATGACTGACGACATTACCCAGAACCACCCGCGACAATAATGATTCAACCCAGAATTCCAAGGGATGGGGGAGACTGCAGGAACTATGGGATAGCTACGGAAAGCTACCCACAATGCAACGCTTCAGAAATCGACATTAGCCTCGGACCATGGACGCACAATGCCGAATTACTGTGCCTAGTGTGGCCGCATGAAATCGAATTTATAATATCAGTTTTATAAAACCGATTTTAGCTAATTCGATATTATCCCGTAGTGTAGACGTGGCCTTAGATTTAAACAGTGGCTTCTATTGAACAATAGTGCCCTCCACCCATGAAGGAGGCATTGCCTACCCCCACATTTTGTTGTTTTCCAATGCATGAAGCTACAGTTTTCCATTATAAACCTCATCTTTAATCAATAGATTCCTATTTTGGTAAAGGCAGAATAATAGTTGCCCTGAATAACTTCAAGAAAACAGACTAAATCAAACTCAAATATGTCTGCATAGCTCAACTGTGACTGTGAAAAATTTATGCTTAGTAACATTGTCATGCTGAAGAGCTTTCAACAAAAGCCCAAACGTAATGCTTAAAATGTACTTTTACCATTATTGTGATGCGGTCTTATTCTCTGGTTTTTCTCATTAAGAAAACCGTGAACAAATCATTCATGGATAATTTGTCTGAAATCCTTCAGTGACTACTGATTCACAAACCACAGAAATAATACAAAATCTAACGCTTAGAAGAGGATGTCAGTATTGTAGGGATCACTAGGAAATAGTTGCTTCATTTTAGGAAATCAAGTGGAAGAGGTAAACAGTTTCTTCAAAATAAAATGCCTATGTTTTGAAATCACAAGTTTTTTTTTAAATTAACATTATACAACCAATTTTTATTCTTTAGCCTAGAATCAATCAAAATATATCTTTTCATTTTGTTATAGATGGAGTTCTACTCTCCCAGTTCACTCAAACAGTATAAATCAAGCATGATTCAAGGGTAAGTCTTTGAATGCCTGCCACATCATACACTAATAGCTCAATTCATAAAAATAATATTTGTGCATGAATTACATGGGTTTTGTGCTACTTGTTAATGCCATAGCGGGGAGCATATTTGAAATCCAGTTCAATCAAAGGAAAATACACACATTTGGCAGCAATATATTGGCAGGGTCTACCCAGACATACAAAACGCATACAGTGATTTGGAAATAGGTAAATATATTTTCCTTGATAATTTCCCCAGAAATCACACTTACAGCCTTTTGTTTGGGGTGGGGGTGTGAACTAAATCCTACTGGCCTGATTTTCAGAAGTGCCGAGTATCCAGAAATCTCACTGAAGTCCGTGGGAGCTGCAGGTGCTCAATACATTTGAAAAACCAGGACGTATGTTACTGTATCATTCTCCACTACAAAGTTAGGACCTGATCCTGCAGCTACTGCAGGTGAAAAATGTTCTATTATATACTTTAATGGGAGTGCCACACACCGAGGAGTTACATGATTGGGCTAATTGTTTCCATGAACACATTTTTCCTCTTTCTACTTTGCTGCTTCCCAATCAGATGACAACAGAATCACCAATTCACCTAACATCAAGGGAAGTTTCTTGAACTCTTAGCCACTGATTTTAAGAGGAGTACCTGTAAACACGATTCCTTTGAACAGCAAAGAAAACATCCTTCCTTTATATAAGGGATCCCCAATAGCTACATATACACCTATAAGTGATTTTTTTTTTTTAATTTGGGTCATAGCAGCTCAAGAAAACATAGCCTACAGACAGAAAGTAGCATTTCTAATTAACTTTGCTGTGGTTTGATAAAATAGTATCTGAAGTCTATTTATACTTAAGGGGGAAGTGAACAAGGAGTTAAAAGAATACAAATCCCAGGCTAAAAAAATTGCATTCCTTACTGAGAGCCAGGCTTACAATTCTTTTGCATAAATGTCTCTATGGAGGTACATAACTTCAGTGCAAGTTCTGCTCTAACTGATGACAAAACCATACCGAGAAACACTGTTCCATCATCACAATATTTCTGTTATGACATCATGAGCCTCACAACCAAGCTTTATAAAATAGAAGGTGCATTGCTATCAATACACATTTCTCTTCTGTACACAAACTTGGCTTGACTTTTCTGGCTAACAAATGAATTCATGGGGATGGAATGGCCTTTTTATGCCTAAAATCAAAGATAAGATCCTTTAAGCCTAATCTATTTAAAAAAAAACAACACAGTTTGCATTTTGCTGGAGCTAGCAGACAAATAGTTATATTCCTTGAGGACTGCCTTCCATTCTCTGCTTTTACTTTTACACTTAAGATGCTATGTTTTAACAACACCTGCAACAGTATCTGTTCACCCCGCAGTTGCGAATTCAGTTCTCTCCCCACTACCCTTCCAAAGCCTTAAAACTGCCAGAGGTTAACCCTATTATTTAACTAATTTAAAATGCATACATGCACACCCCCTGTTCTGTGGAAACAGCTGTTTGCACTAGCATGAATATACCATACACCAGTCTGGGATCAGACAGTTTTTATTTATACATTTTCTGGTGACTTTGCTGAAGGATTGTTTCTCCACAGCTTCCAGCAGCATGTAAACAACTGTGGCTAATGCACGGTGCTATAGATTATGGGGTAGGAAAATGATAGTCTGGTAGGCAAGCATGTAAATTAGCATAGTTGCAAGAGTTTTAAAAAGTGACTGCCCTTAATCCAGAAAGTGCATGGAGGTAGTATAGCATGGTGGGGAAGGAACTGGAATATCTCAGATACAACACACAAACATTTAAAAATAGAAATGGTATTGTCTTCAGTTTGCTTTCAGTAATATTCATCCATGCAGCAGACAAGCGCCTAAGTTTAAAAATGTAAAAGCCATGAAGCTGGCACATGATAGAAAGTGGTGGACAGACTGCACTGGGCCCTATCACAACTGTTGAACTGACAGGTGGCAATCAAAGAAAGAAGAAATTAATGTGGCCTGACTTCTACAGATACCAACCTCACCTGAGAATTCAATTGGAGTGGAAGGTGCTCGGCACTTCTGAAAACGAAGGTGTCTTCAAATAGCAGAGGTGCATAACTTTATGCACTCATTTTTTAAATGTCGGCCTAATAATGCTACAGGTTCACATTGACATGAAAATGCCTGGTTGCTGTCCTAAATTTTCTGTTAATCACTGCACAGCTCCAAAAGGACTTCTTGTGATCAGGTAGAAAGGGGCGCCTGATACACAAGTTATATATTAATGCAATTTTTTTAAAGCGTGCCAGTGCTATAGTCATCAATATTTTATTTTTATGTACAAACTTTCATTTAAGGAGATTTTGCTACTAAACCAGATGATTCCTCTGTCTGCAGAACATGTAACAAGAAGAAAAAGTAAATGCAACCAGTAACTGGAAAGGATTACACTGGTGTATGCTATGTATACTGGTGATCCGGATACTGTCATTTCTGTTGCTCAAAAGCATTTTGCCACCTCATCCTTTGCTGCTGCTACCACTGCAAAAATAAGACAAGAAACAAGGAATATATTCAAAATACATACATTTTGGTAGGAGAAATAGTTGTCAATAACTAATGAAGCTGATGGTGCAGGAAGTCATAAAACACTACTGAAGCTTTATGACATTGATATCTTTAAAGGGCAATCCAGGGGGAAAAACCCTGATTTAGAATACTATCCTTAATTCTTTCAGAACCTCAAGGTTTCTTACGAGGAACCTTGTCCTATATCATGAGAGGTGCTAAATGCCTCCCACTGGGAGTTAAGAGCACTCATGATGTTGCAAGCTAGAGCAACAAAATTGGAAAATGTTTGCTCAAGCTAAAAATAAAGATGTACTAATATAGACCAATCTCTGCTGTACCCAATTTCTGCTGGTCATGGCGGAGGGGATCAGTCAGGGACCCAGCCAGCACTATGCTGGCACCAGCAAAATTTTAGAGCAACCTCAGGGCTGCTCTAAACTGTGGCTACCAAAACAGGTAGACTGCTCAAATGGGGATAATTAGAGCACTGTGAGCTCTGGACACAACTCTTCACCACCCCACATGTTCCCTAATTGCAGGAACAGGAAACCAGCTATGCCAAGTCTACATGTCTCTGTACTGCCTGAGCACTGCATAATTGAGGGCCAGATAATCTGTCCCATAAATGTTAAAGAGAAGTACGTTTGTACGTAATAACTGTTCAAGAGAGTTTGACCTTGTGAAACTATTATCCCTACAATCCTGATAAAGGTCGGTGTCCACACGGATTGTCCTTTGTATAAGAACCGGGCAAGCAAAAGCAAATTCAGGGGTTAGATCTTACACACTCAATGTTTCCAAATCCCCCACTTCCCTTTTGTACTTGCACTGATGCTTTGTTTTTTGGATATAATTTTTAATACCATTGATCCATACAGAAGAAAACCTCATGTCGATCTACTTCTCTTCTCTGTATGTGAAAGTAAGACCTATGTGAAATTTCATAAGAACCAGTCTGATATGGGGCATTAGTCAGGTATTAATTACTTGCCAGTATCTCTGCTTCTGTCCAATTCCAAAGTTATTAGCCTGCTCAGTCATTGGCCAACACTCATGGTTTGGAGAAAAAAAACAAAATCCTCACTGCTTTACTGACATTTGCAGTGAAGTTCTCTACACAGGTATAGCTATTTATGAGCTGTATAGTAAGCAGATATTAGAACATTCTGGGAGTCTTTCACTTTCTGTTTTAGTCCTAAGTACAGCAGGGAAAATGCAGTACTACTCTCAGTTGTATCCATCCAACTTCACTGACTTCAGGTGTCAATTTAAGCATAAACTGATCTAAGTAACATAGCACTTTTCTGTATACTGATCTTCAAGTTCTTTCTTTGAATGCTGTTCTACACGATGTCATCACACTGTAACTCGTTTCATTTACAGTATCTGTTTCACTTCTGCTCACAAGCTAATATATTTCAAAAAAAAAAAATTAACTGCACACAGACTGCTCGACACATGTGCATGGCAAATGGAATCTGAACTTAGCTTAACAGCCTCATTTATTCCTGATGGTTTAAATTATTTCATCACAATTAATGACACCCCCTCCGCTTCCTGTGCAGCACTGCCAGATGTTCAGAGACCACAAAGCCACTCTCTTCTTTGACGGCTAGTGACAAGTCGTCCTCTGAAGGACGTTCCCTAGGTGCATAGGCCGGATGACACCTCCATTGCTTAGCACCTCTCTACCTCCCTGGTGAAGGAAGCAAGAAGGCATGAGAAACCAGCCAGTAAATTAGTGAGAACGAATTATGTGAAGTGTTCTGAACTTGAAGGATCATGTCTCCTCTTCCTGAGCTTCAAACCTTGTTGTTTTAGGAAAGGGTCGAGACAACTTTTTGCCTTAACCTTCAAAAATGTTAACTTTTCCTTGTGAAATATCTTTTCCTTCTATCCCTTGTTTCGTTGTCTTTTCCAAAAGGGTAAGGAGGTAACCACATGGGCAGTACAGTGTCACCTGCTGTCCTATCACTTCAGCCTCAAAAAAAAAATTGCACTTAGAGAAACCTTGAACATTAGAAATGTTTCACTCACTTGAGATTAACTGAATTTAGTTATTTAGCATGTTCCATTCTATGGGTGAAGGAGGAAGCTTCCTCCATGCTCCTGCCTTAATTAAAGGTTATCCCTAAAAGGAGCAGATGGGAACCTAAGAATACCCTAAAATTAAAAAAACTTTTTTGTGAAGCCTGTTTTGAGATTGAGGTTATGGACCTATTTCTTAAAGGGCTGGATGAGAAGTGTTAGTGCCAAATGAATGCTTCACCACTGTCACAGAAGAGAAGAAAGGTAAAGCTCTTGCATTCTTAAGCTTAAAAAACAAGTAACTATGTTCCTGAAGACAATTCTATCAGCTATTTGGAGCACGTATGGTAAACATTCTATTGATTTTTTTTAATTAAAAAAAAAATGCTGATCTTTGTCAAGGAGTCAGGGACTGTTAAGTTTGCCAAAAGCGTAGTATTAAAGCAGAAAGGCCACCTGTGTCAACCCACCCTACAGACAGGCTGGGAGCTGGAAAGTGTTATTTTTAAATATTTTTAAAGGGGAATTTGGAGAGGAGGGGAAAAAAACCTATTAGTACACATTCCAAACAGATGCAAAAAGAGAGACTCCTGTTGATGACTGTTTAGGTGTGTAGCCATTTCCAGGATTATTTCAGGTCCCTTAAAAATTAGTTCTCTCACTCTATTGTAAGATACTTCAAGAGAAACTTGCTCTCTCTCAAACCATCTTGAATACAGTAGCGGAGGGATCTTCCATAAGCTGTCGAAGGCTTATTTTCTCACCTATTTTTTTATAATCCTTTTAAACAATTGTTATGCGGCAGAGAGGTCATGTCTGCTGTTTATTTAGTTATTCATTATAATTGCTTTAGCAGAAGATCTCACAGAATCTCATGCCTCATTTTCAGGAGGAGGAGCTGTTTGTAAAGCCTAACAACAGGAACTCGCAAAGCTACGTCATACTTTTTATAGACACATAACTATAAGAAACTAAATAAAATAAACAAAATAGTAACATTACCTAGATGAAAGTAATTAAAATAAACAACTTATTCTTAATACCACTGAGATTTATGTCAAGTCAGAGACAACAGAATGAAGTCCATATGAATGCTTTACCATGGAGGTGGGGGTAGGGAGGACAGAGAAGGAGCTGAATAAATTTTAAACTCTCATGTAGGGATGTATTGCCTGTGTGTCCCTGGCAGATGTGGAAAGGAGATGAAATGGGCAAGGGAGAATCGAATATCCCATCACTGCAGGTTTGCGAAGGGGAAAGAGCACTGCAAAGATCTCACATCTGGCAATCATTTGTCAATAGCTGGAAAGAACGGCAGGAAACTTTTTGGCTCTTGTGGAAGATGAAAAGACAAAAACCATGTGTCATACATGCACTGCACTAGTACAGTGACTACTACATTTCTCCCCCCCTTTTTTTTATTTAATGATCTTCAGATATACTCTACTCCATGGTCAAAACCATGCAGTCATTTGACTTGTTAAAGCTGCAGTATACGTACATTTTTCAAATAAACCCCAGGGCTGATGTTAGAAAATCAAAATCATTCAAGCGTAGACCGCCTGGTACTTTGGGCAGAGATCCTTGTGGTTTAGTCAATAAACAGAATCTAAATGAAAGACACCACAGTAACTAGACAGCAATGTTTTGAACATTTCTTAACCTTACAGAGAGAGAGAGAGAGAGAGAGACCGACCAAGTGGCCAGATAAAATGCTACCAGTTTGCAGAGATCACTCTGCTGTGCACAACATCTGTCTTTGCGCACAAGGTCACTTACTGTTTCTGAAAGAGAGCGTGCTTTTATTTGGGGTTATTTTTAAAGTTCTTTTATTGTTGATTTTTAAAATTACACTATTTCCCCCATAGAATTGCATGGTAGACAACAATATAATGATTTCATTGACTTTTCCTGGCCATAAAGTCAGATTTTACTGTCCCATTTCCAACAGCGACATCATATAACACTGCAAAAATCCTTGCACAAAGAGTTGTTAAACTTTGCAGAAATTCAAGGGGGCTAGACCTATTGCTTTGTTCAACTACCTGTCAGGGAAAGCTTTCAATTCATTCTTTGGCTGCATTTAAGGGGAAGCAGCTGCAATAGGAGCAGAACTTGTCCCTATGACTCCATAAGTGAATGCGGCAAGTTGTATAATAATCTAGCAAATTCACAGCAGCTTGTCAAATTATTACAGGAACAGTATCTTCCCCAAACAAGCCTTATCATGGTTAATTACAATGCAGACCAGACAGCAGCCACAATTATTCATTAATTACAGGAAACACTTCATGTAAATTTTATGGAAATTTACACTTGCCCCCCAGTTGCCTGAAAAAAGGAAGGGGTGGACATAAGAGTTCACAGAAGGAAGAAACTCTGGCTTATGAAACATCACAATATATTGTGTATAAACTGCTAGCGAAATGTTGCCTCATTATTTACTTTAATACATCAAGAGGCTTCAGTGATGGCATTTATCAAGTCCAACCAGTATGTGGAATTATTACCCAAGCAAGTGACTGTGTTTGGGTTAATCGTGGGAGTTGTAAATGCCAATAAAGCACAATGAAGTGTATTTAGATTTGGAAAGGAAAAATTTATCTCTATAAAGAGAAAAACATATATAAATAGTGCTGCACATAAAACAGCAGTGGGGCCCTTTCTTCATGTTAAAGACAACAGTCCCCCTAATATTCTGAAACAACATTTGTTGTATGTGCTCTTTTGATGCATATGCACGGCTCATTGGCGCTAACAGTTATGGTGAGTGCATTGAGGGCGAATCTGCTCATGATTCTATGACAACTTTATTTGGGAAAGATGGGCAAAATAAAATGCATGCCATGCATTCAATCCTATCCTTTTTGTGAGTCACTTGTGTAACCAAAAATCCTGACAGATTCCCATTTGGAAAACTACTGGGGGGGTTTTCGGAGCCATAACATCCACATTTGTAGAGCTGGCTGCTGGTCACTACTAGCCACAGTTAGCTTAAGGCATGTTTTTTTGGTTCAATGTACCTTATTATAGTTCTTATCTATTACATAGGCTGCTTCAACTATTTTAAACTGAATTTACTCTCTCCTAGAATAATTATTTTGTAACATCACCAGAAACAGTTTGCTCTGATACTTCAAGATCACTGACCAGTCTGTTTTGTGAACTATTATTCAGAAAATTATTTCCAAAAACTTCACTAATAACAAAAGGTGAATATATGTCTCTCTTCTTTCATAGCTGTTGGGTGAGCTAAGGGAAGTGGGCAAATCAAAAGTGTATTCCAACCAGTAACATTCTTCATACAACTGGACTAAAAATAACCTTGGTTGGATGTGGTCTTGAATAAGACATACATTACAAGCTGCTCCTAAACCAGAGGTGGGCAAACTACAGACCGCAGGCCAGATCCAGCCCCTCAGGGCTTTGGATCTGACCCGCGGGATTGCCCCCCATGGCGCTGTGGGCCCAGCGCCACTCTCAGAAGTGGTCCCCGGGTATGGGGGCAGAGGGCTCCGCATGCATTGGGGAATGCCGAGAATGGGGAACTACGGCCAATGGGAGCTTCGGGGGAGGTACCTGGAGGCACAGTAAGGGCAGCGCACACAGAGCCCTCTGCCTTCCCCCCCCCCCACAAGGGCCGCAGCGCTTCCTGGAGCGGCGCATGGCTGGGGACAGGACAGGCAGGCAGGGAGCACCCCTCCTGCAACCCAACCTCTTTCCCTGAACCACCTCATATGCCCCGCACCCCTCCTCTGTCCCAATCCTTTGCCCTGATCTCCTTTCTGCACACCACACTCCCTCCCACACCTCGCACCTCAACCCCCTGCCCCAGCCCTACATACAATTTCCCCACCCAGATGTGGCCCTCGGCCCAAAAAGTTTGCCCACCCCTCTCCTAAACTATACCATTTTGCACAAAAAATTTTCAGGTGGTGATACTCCCTCCCTGATCCCCTTTACAGGATCTGGGAAGGAGGGGTCAGTGTGCTCAGGCATTTCCCTAGTGACACCCTTAGTACAAGAGGGTGTAAAACTAGATGTAACAGAGAAAATGTAATTCTAAGTTAAGTGTCACGTGAAATCAAATAGACTAAGAACTTCCCAGGGAAGTGGTTGAAGCTCTATCAATTAAGAAACTTCCAACAAGATTGAAGAAAGCACTAGAAAAAAATGTAGTATATGGAAAAATCCTGCACTGTAAAGGAATGGACTAGATGACTTACCAGAAATAGGTCCTTTTCCATATCTAACTTCTATAATGGAATTCCTGTGAATAGCTTTCCATGAAGTGATGTTTAATTGTAATCACAAAGAGGTTAATAACGATAATAGTACTTAGCACTTACATAGAGCTTTACATCTTCAAAGTGCTGTCCAAACACTAACCAATTAATGCTCCCAACACCTCTGTGAGGTATGCACTGCAGGGATTATAATATCAGGCATTTACGGTAGAAATTAGGGTTGTAGAGTGCTGCATGCATGTCACATGCCTGTATTTCCAGTGCATTCTTTCATATAAAACTTAGAATACTAAAAAGTGCCCATTCACAATCATCCTGTTAATTATTTAAAATCAATTATAAATTTCAGTCAGCTCACTTGTTCTTTCAAGCAGCAGCTCTAAATACAATTGGGAATACCCCAACACGTTGGTCAGTATGCCACTAACCTGCCCATGAAGGACAAGTGAAACAAATTGGCCCTGCAGCATGCCTTGAAAAAAATAAATACATGAGTAAATCTGGGCTATTTTGGAACAACCTCATGGCCTTTATGGAGAACACCATTCCAGCATCCCCCTGTATATTATTTTGAGGAGGATCTAGCATCAGCGCATCTGCTGATCCCTACAGCGACCGTATATCATGAGGGAGGGGCAAGCTCCCAGGCTGACTGGTTCCAGGCTATTTAGGGCTTTATAGGCCAAAAAACACCACCTTAAAATCTAGCTAGAAGCTCTCACAAAATCAATGCAGGTTTTAGAGCAGTGTTTCCCAAACTTGTTCCGCCGCTTGTGCAGGGAAAGCCCCTGGCGGGCCGGGCCGGTCTGTTTACCTGGCGCATCCGCAGGTTTGGCTGATTGCAGCTCCCAGTGGCCGCGGTTCACTGCTCCAGGCCAATGGGAGTTGCTGGACGCGGCGTAGGCCAAGGGACATACTGGCTGCCACTTCCAGCAGCTCCCATTGGCCTGGAGCAGTGAACCGCGGTCACTAGGAGCCGCGATCGGCCAAACCTGCAGACGCAGCAGGTTCACAAACCGGCCTGGCCCACCAGGGGCTTTCCCTGCACAAGCAGCAGAACAAGTTTGGGAACCACTGTTTTAGAACGTAAGTGTCATGTGCTTTCTATAGGATGCCCAGCTTACCAAGCAGGTAGCTGGCTTCTTCACTAGTTCCAGCTTCCAGATCAACTTAAGATGTAGCCCCCCACAGAGTGCACAGCAATAATCTAACCAGAGGTGAAAGTAAGCCCTGGTTACTGGCTTCCCCAGGAGGGAATTTAAAGGGCTTGGGGCTCCCAGCAGCGGCTCCCACTCCAGGCCCTTTAAATTGCCACCAGAGCCCCGCTGCCGGAGCCCTGGGGTAGCAGCAGCAGCTGAGGGCTCTGGCAGTGGTTTAAAGGGCCCAGGGTGGTAGCAGTGGCCGAGCCCTGGGCCCTTTAAACTGCTACTGGAGCCTCCAGCTGCCGCTCCTATCCCAGAGGGAGAGGGCACTGATCGGTACGGGGCAGGTCAGGGCTGGCTTTGACCCCCCCCCATCCCCGCCCCTTCCGCCTGAGACCCCGGCCCTTACGGGGGCCAGAGCTGGGCCCCAACCCAGCCCTGTACCGTTAAGTCCCTATTTCTAATTTCACCCCTGAATCTAACCCTAAAGTAACAATAACATGGATGATAATAGCTAGAACTGCCTTTGAGAGCACCACTGCTACTTGATCTAAATGCAGCTGTTGTTCTAGCAGACCCTAAAGTTATCCACACAGGTTACCAATGACAACTAAATGCCCTCAGCTTGAGGCTCTGATGTAGCTTCTGTTCTCCACTCAAGTCACCAGTGACAGCTAAATGCCCTCAGCTTGAGGCTCTGATGCAGTTGCTGTTCTCCACTCAGGTCACCAGTGACAGCTAAATGGCCTCAGCTTGAGACTCTTTTGTAATTTCTGCCACCTCTTCCATTTGTTTCTCCTAACCTACAAGCATCACTTCCATCTCAGCTGAATTTCGTCTCGGTCATCTCACTCGCATCCAGCCCCCAATCTCCACCGGATACTGGGCCAGTCTATCAACTGATTCTGCTGGATAAATCAAGAGGAGCATCCGCTGAAGTGTCATCAGCATCCAATAACAGTGAAAAGCCCAAATGTCTTCTGTTAACAGTCCCAACGGTCTGATCAACAGGCATTAAAATAGATCAATGCAGTATGGAACACAACAGTGGTCTTGGAGCTGATGAATACCATCTTATGGGGCCTTTGAACTAGAAAAGAACAAAGTTACTTCAAGGCAGCCCCATCCATTCCTGCCATACAGTGGTATCAAGGGAAACCAAGAGATCTAATATGAGCAGCATATTGACAGCTGATCGCTGTCTATCACTGGGAGATTACTGACCAATGCAACCAGGGCAATCTCTATCCCAAACCAAGTGTGTACCCAAATCAGCAAGGGTCAGGTAAATCTGAGTCAATTAGATGCTGTGGAAGGTGTCTCACCACAAACTTATCAATAACCTTACACAGAAAAGGAAGATGCAGTACTGGTTGTTAGCTAACTAGATTGTCAATGGCAAGAGATGATATTTAGAGCAATGCAGGTCTCTTTCAAAGCTGGCAACATCCTGCCCTCCCTAACCGAGGCACTGTATTTTCAGCAATATACCCAATACTTCCCAGCCAATCCTCACCAGGCAGGAAGGACATGGGTCTAATGCATAGGTTTGGGCATAAAGTTCTCCCGACGTCTCCAGCTTCAGTAAGTGACGCTAGTCAAAATTGAAAAAAAGAAGACATTGCAGATGTCCCCTCAAGATCATGTCTACTACTCTAAATGATGTGTATAGTTCACTTGAATCTGATTTTTTTTCCTAGCAAAATATCTAGAAGTTTCCTTATAATAGGAGAGGCTTGAGTCTGCTGTTGAACTGAAGCATCTTGGATTACTCAAGTTATCCACCACTTTAAAACAAATCCACTGATGGAGATCTTGTGACTCTTCTTTACCTCCTGTTCAGCCAAGGATTTCTGGAAAGCCCTAATCTGTAGTGTAAAACAGTTTAGGTTGCAAGCTACAGCTAAAAAGCAGGTGGGTGCCACGCCTTTTCATGTCACTAAAACCAACGTCACATTCTACATTACGATATATGAGTTCTGTTCATGGTTTGCTGGTTTGGAGGACAGGGTCAAAATTCAAAATGATCTGGACAAATTGGAGAAATGGTCTGAGGTAAACCGGATGAAGTTCAATAAAGACAAATGCAAAGTGCTCCACTTAGGAAGGAACAATCAGTTTCACACATACAGAATGGGAAGAGACTGTCTAGGAAGGAGTATGGCAGAAAGAGATCTAGGGGTCATAGTGGACCACAAGCTAAATATGAGTCAACAGTGTGATACTGTTGCAAAAAAAGCAAACGTGATTCTGGGATGCATTAACAGGTGTGTTGTAAACAAGACACGAGAAGTCATTCTTCCGCTCTACTCTGCGCTGGTTAGGCCTCAACTGGAGTATTGTGTCCAGTTCTGGGCACCGCATTTCAAGAAAGATGTGGAGAAATTGGAGAGGGTCCAGAGAAGAGCAACAAGAATGATTAAAGGTCTTGAGAACATGACCTATGAAGGAAGGCTGAAAGAATTGGGTTTATTTAGTTTGGAAAAGAGAAGACTGAGAGGGGACATGATAGCAGTTTTCAGGTATCTAAAAGGGTGTCATCAGGAGGAGGGAGAAAACTTGTTCACCTTAGCCTCTAATGATAGAACAAGAAGCAATGGGCTTAAACTGCAGCAAGGGAGATTTAGGTTGGACATTAGGAAAAAGTTCCTAACTGTCAGGGTAGTTAAACACTGGAACAAATTGCCTAGGGAGGTTGTGGAATCTCCATCTCTGGAGATATTTAAGAGTAGGTTAGATAAATGTCTATCAGGGATTGTCTAGACAGTATTTGGTCCTGCCATGAGGGCAGGGGACTGGACTCGATGACCTCTTGAGGTCCCTTCGAGTCCTAGAGTCTATGAATCCATGTTTCCCATCACAGAGTGTGAGCAATGACAAGAGAATTACTCTACCAACTTTTGCTCACCTAATAAAATTGCAATTTGAAAAGATTATGCCAAATGAATTTTCATACATATATTGTCCTGTTTGTTCATACTGTTTATCTTCTAAAATCTCACATTCATACATACATTTCCTCTAACACAGCAGGAAATTTATGGTATAAGGATTGCTCTCCTGTTGCCTGGGTTATGTCATTTCCATCTTTGATATAGAAATTTGGGGGAAACTGATTCAAGTCAAAACTCCTCTTCCTGAACTTCAAGACTCTGCACAATTCTGCTCTTGGCTACATCTCATCTCCCATCTCTTCCTGCTCCTTTCATTCTTCTCCTTGATATCCTCAGCCTTACTGTTCATTTGTGTCTTTCCCCACTCTTGTCTTCATGCGTTTTTCCATGTTGCTCCTCGTGCCTGGACAGCTGTTCTCTCTCTATTCTATTCCCTGTTTAAACAACTCATATCTGCTCTAAAGCATGCAAAATGTTAAGCCACCTACAGAAAGCGGTCTCTTCCCCATGATTAAAAATGTTGTTACATCACTCAAAGATGGCACCATCCTCTGGGTCAACCTGAGCATTTTATGACTGGATTTTGTACATCTGCTTAGAGTGTAAGCTCCTTGGTGCCCATCTTCTGTTTGTTTTACAGGGCCAAAAATTCTACTGGCACTTAAATAAAACATACACAATATTTTTTAAAAAAATTCACTTGGTTTCGTTTAAAAGCCCTTTCACAAATATGAACAAATGTATCTGTCACCAGCTGGTAAATACTTTTATGGAACTAAGATATTGCAGAGTACATCCCCAATTTACATGATCTCTTTTGCATGCTAATATTTGCACTGGGGCATTTTTATTAACTGATGGTGACAGGGTATATGCCAAAAATTTAAAGACATTTCTCTGAGCAAGGCATTACAGTTGTCCACCCTCATTGCAGGGACTGTAGATAGCAGCTGCAAGGAGAAATGGGATGGGTTTAATGGAATCTGAATCCTCCTGGAAGGGGAAAGCTGCATTAGAATGGACAGTTTGGGGAATCAGTACTCCGGGAAATGAAATGGAAAGGGAGAAGATCCTCCCCTTAGTCAAGACAGCAATGGAAGACTCTGGTTGCAGGAGCCTTAACAATGAAAGAAACAGACAACAGGATGCTATTTTCCTTATTATTGTTATTTGTTAAGCGCTGACTGTGCAAAGACACACATCAAGGTAGTCCCTGCCCCAGAGAACTTAAAAACTTGGGAGACTTCATAGAAAGACAAGCTGCACTGGATGACGTAAAGAAAGGAGTCATTTTAGATAGATTTGAGTGGGGGAAGGAATCTTTTCTTTTTTTATTCCTTTTTTGTAAGCCTGGAGGAAGAATTGAGTCTTTAGAAAGTTTTAGAATGAAGATGGGGAGAAGACATGGTTCAACGGGAACAGAAGGTTATTCCAAGAACCATTATTCCAAAGCCACTGTTTTGTACTGAACTCAAACAACAAAGGGACTAGATTCAGGCTGCAGCAGCTTCTCACCGGACATGGATTAAAATCAGATACTTCAGCAATGGGTACATCATAAAGTAAAATAGTCAGTTCCCAGCACAATGAATAGCAAGCTGACCACATGCGCACAAACTTAATGACTGCCAGCCCCTCTTAGCTCACTGCCAGCCTGGATGAACGGAACCTGGGCCGGCAGCGGGTTGAGCAGGGCCAGCAGCTGGGACCCTGGCTGGCAGGGGCTGGCGGACGGAACCCCAGACCAGCAGCGGGCTGAGAGGCTGAGCCCGCTGCCGGTCAGAGATTCTGTCTGCCGCCCGCGCTGCCAGTCTGGCACGTGAAACCTTAAATTAATGAAGACTTGGCACACCACTTCCCAAAGATGGCCGCATCCTGTTTTAGGATCTATCAATATAAATGCAAGGAAGCACACAAAACTGAAGAGTCCCACTGTTTGAAACATGGAGGAACACATCCCAATCACACACGATGTGTCAGGCTAATACTAACCCCTCACCCTAATGTTATTATTCACTCTTCCAGAGAGCTGCAGTGCAGATCAAGCCCTAGGTTTGAAGTGAAGTTTCCGTGGGACTTTAAATTTTCTCCTGAAATTTAAAAAGTACTACATTCCTAAGGCTTTCAGAAACAGATGTCTACTAAATTTACTATTAATGGTTAATTATATTCAAGCTGGGTTTGTTTTTTTTAAAAGCAGCTATAGAACTTTATAAAAGGTTGTTGTTTTTCTCATGTCATCAGCTACCACAGCCTCAGAGTCACAAGTTATCATCCTTCATAACAAGATCATCACGTTCTTTAGTATAATCACCGGCTGATGTACTTCCCGTGTCCCGTGTTCGCTTTGAGCGACAGTGACAGAGAACTCCATTTTTAACCATGTCTTAAGGGCTCTGTGTATCTTGGATATTATAATTCCCACTTTTTCAGCCTCTCAAAATCCCTACTCAGTTACTCCAGCGGGTCAGAATGCTACAGTTAGAACAGTCTCTCATTCCAGGAAGTGGAAACATCTTGCACCCTTTTCCTCAGCTTCCAATTTAACCCAAAATCCAATTCAGACTTAACATTACATCCCACAATGATTACATGGAAGAGGAGCAGTAGGAAAATATCCATGCGATTCAGCAGCTAAAAACCAACACTCACAACTGGAGCCAGGATTCACAACTAGCAGCTCTCTGTGGACCACAATCAGGTACAGACATCGCTATGTATGTACTGCAGACCACCAGTAGTTGATGGATGACAGCTTGAGAACTTCTGCTCTATTTCATCTTAGTGCCCCATTTTGCCTTTCTTCTTGTATGACAAGCATAGAACCTAACTGTGCAAATCACTGTGGGTCAGTCTAGTACACTTGACCAACTGAGTCTCTCTGGCAGTCACTATGAGCATGTATTCATTACTCTATCATACACAAGTACACTGTACTCAGAAATGGACAGTTATATTAATTTAAATATGAAAACTGATAATACAACCAGCACAACATTTCCAGTGATGGATGAATAATTCCTTTTTTTTTTTAAATGAAAGTTAAAAATACTAGAGTATTTACTAGAGTAAGTAATTCTGCAAAAAGAAGTGGATTGCGAGGCAGTTTCCGCAAATGTAAAACTGCAAAATATAGAATCACAGAAATGCAGGGCTGAAGGGACCTGAAAGGTCATCTAATCCAGCCCCTACACTGACCAAGTATGCCTAGACCATCCCTGCCAAGCTTTTGTCTAACTTCTTCTTTAAAACCTCCCTTGGAAGCCTAGTCCAGTGCTTAACTACCCTTTTAGTTAGAAAGATTTTCCTAATATATAACCTAAATCTACCCTGCTGCAAATTAAGACAATTATGCTTTGTCCTACTTTCATCAGTGTGCATAGAGAACAATTGATCAGTTTTTTTTAATAATAGCCATTAACATCACTGCAGACTTATCAGATCCCCATCCCCCACCCCCATCTTGTTTAGTGTTAAGAAAACATGTCCATTCAAAAAATAAAAACAAAAAACCCGCTCTTCTTCATAGGTCAGGTTTCCTAAACTTGTTATCGTTTTTGAAGCTCTCTGCTGGACTTTCTCCTATTTCTTCATGTCTTTCCTAAAGTGTGGTGCTCAGAACTGGACATAGTAATCTAGCAGAGGCCTCACTGGTGCCAAGTCTTACACTAAACACTCTTTTTAATACATCCCAGAATATTAGCCCTTTTTTTGCAACTGCATCACGTTGTTAACTCGTATTCAATTTCTGATCTACTATAACCCCTAGATTTTTTTTTAGCTGTTATTGTCTAGACACTTATTCCCCATTTTGTAGTTGTGTATTTGATTTTTCCTTCCTAGATGTAGTGCTATGCCCTTGTCTTTATTGAATTTAATCTTGTTGATTTCAGACCAATTCTCCAATTTGTCAAGGTCATTTTGAAGCCTTATACTGTCTAAAGTGCTAGCAACCCCTCCCAGCTTGGTGTCATCTGCAAATATTGTATGCACACTCTCCACTCTATGATCACCATAGATGATCCACCATCATTAATAAAGATATTGAAAATGCAGGGGCCTGATTATGTGTACACATCTGTATGCTTTTATTTCCTATATTGTGGGTGGCCTCATACACACACCAACCCCCCCCCCCCCCAAAAGTGCACCACAATCTGCTGTGATTGTCATCTGCACCCATGGGAGAAAAATATGAAACAGGTTGAGAGCTAATATAATTACCCAATCATATGGCAGATTACCATATTAGCAAATGTAAGTGTGTCTCTTAGTTTAGGAGCTCTAATGTTCTCCAGGTTCAGGAAGTTAGTTTGATTGACAGAGGAATAAATTGAATTAAGCTCTATTATTACTTCACTGTAAAATAATATATTAAAACACCACTTGTCCTTTCCTAGTCATATTTTAATTATTTCTTTCTTTTGCTATGGTGCAAAATTCAAGCAGTTTACTAGGATTCAAACCCTTTAGGGACTTTTGTGTGTCAGGCAAACCACGGACTGAGATTAGTTTTGTACCAGACAGATGTCATCCAGACATTAAAGCTTGAGCATTATTCAAAAAATTTTAGTAGCAGTCATCACAGCATCAAAACAAATTCCATTCTGTCAAAGCTGCAGAAATGAGTGAAAAGCGCCTTTAAAGTGTCCCTTTACAATCCTAGAACAAATTAAGGCTGAGTGCACAGCTACTGTGCTGTATCTCTCTCAAAAGAATTACAATAGTAAGTGAAAGCGCCATTTACAACTTGCTTTGTGTATAATCAGCAGAAACAAAAGAGAACAACAACAACAAAGTATAAAGGACTTTCCTGACCACACCCCCAAAGGAATTAAGAGAAAAAAAGCAGTGGGCATTCCCTTCTGTGTGGAAAGGGTTTTCAGGCAGTACATATTCTGGGTCACAGAAGAAACATGGCAAATTCCCCCCTTTTATATTTTCTTTTTTTACCAAGTTCACCCATGGGCAGTAAGGAATGGGTGAGGAACAAAGACAGGACCAATACTCTTTTGACAATGAAATGAAACAATAGGCCAAGGCAAATAAAGCAGAGTGGAGATGGTAGGGGGGTCCAGTAAAAGAGAGAAAAGGGTGGCAATGGCGTGGTGTTGCTAGTGGAAAATGGCTAACAGAACTGGAAGAAAGAAGAAAAGAGCAACCAAAATGTCATCTCTCCAGCTGTTGGCACAGTAACTCCCAGAGGGAAACAGACTGCAACCAAAGGCTCCACGAACAGTAAGGGGAGTGTCAGAGAAATCTCCAGCAAATGGAAGAAACAGGATGGTGTCACAACTGGAGGACATGCTCCTGGGTCCATTCCCGACTACCACAGAAGCTGCCAAAAGTCAGGTTGCTGAGCTTGAACTGATGCTTCAGGAAGAAAGGTATTTTTTTCCTCACTTGAGAGAGGGCCAAACAATTTTTTTTTCTTATCTTAGAATATACTAGACCAAAGCTAGAAGCACAACACAAATCAGCATCAGGACAGAAAGGTACCTTTTCAGAGGCAAAGTGTGTGTGTGCTAGGAGGAGTTGGGAGTATGATGAGATCCAGAAAATGAACTCTCAGCACGGGAGGCAACACTTGCAACAGCTTTCTTTCACTTCTGGCATTTAGGATTAAAAGTTCAGAGAAGGCACCCACTTATCACATGCGGATGAAGGAACTCATATACAATTACCTACAGTGCTTGGGCAGACATACATTTTACATCAAAAGTATAATTGCACTTGGCAAATCCATACACTGTCTACCATGATAGATACATTTTGGACTGATTATACAAAAATATTTTTCTTACTACATGAGGAACAGAAAATGGAAGCAGAAGAGGCATCCTAAAAGAAAGGGAATATTGGGCAGGAAAAAAATGTGTGTAGCACAAAGGTGATTCCTCATTCAGTATCTTATGTGACAAAGTTCCTCCTCTACCTTGGTGGGTCCTGTGCTTATTGGCAGATTTTCTCACCTCAGTGATCTTCCCCACAGTCTGGATCAACTCCTCCTGTGTCTGATCAGGAGTTGGTAGGTTTTGGGGGAACCTGGGCCCGCCCTCTACTCCGGGTTCCAGCCCAGGGCCCTGTGGATTGCAGCTGTCTATAGTGCCTCTTGTAACAGCTGCATGACAGCTACAACTCCCTGGGCTACTTCCCCATGGCCTCCTCCAAACACCTTCTTTATCCTCACCACAGGACCTTCCTCCTGGTGTTTGATAACATTTGTACTTCTTAGTCCTCCAGCAGCACACCCTCTCAGTCTCAGCTCCTTGTGCCTCTTGCTCCCAACTCCTCACAAGCACTTCCTCTCCTCTGGCTCCTCCCTGCCTGACTGGAGTGAGCTCCTTTTTAAAGCCAGGTGCCCTGATTAGCCTGCCTTGATTGACTGCAGGTGTTCTAATCAGCCTGTCTGCCTTAATTGGTTCTAGCAGGTTCCTGATTACTCTAGTGCAGCCCCTGCTCTGGTCACTCAGGGAATAGAAAACTACTCATCTAGTGACCAGTACATTTGCCCTCTATCAGACTCCTGTACCCCACTGGTCTGGGTCTGTCACACTTAACAGACATCACTGGCGATAAATACATAGACGTATACAATTCTGACAGAGAAAAGCTAGGTACCACCTGTGGGAAGAGATTTCATCATATATAGGTTAGATTGCCGGCACCTGTTATTTAGAATAGGATGTTCTTCCCACAGTGAAAGGAAAGATATGAAAAGGATGAGACATCTTTATCAAAATTCCACTTTATCCAATACTAAAAGTAATGTCCATGAAAGCAGGGTTTTGGCTTTGCAATTTACGGCATGAGATGTTCCTACTAACTTTGTAGCACACATTTTTAAGGACAGGAATCCAGCAAGATAGCTGGGGATGACAGAATCCATGTTGTACTAACACAATGTTTTCTGAAGAGATGGCATAAGAAAACAGAAGGAGGAAGGTTGGGTTTGTGGACTGCACATGTATTTGAACAGAAAAACAGGCACTCCTGGAAACAGACAAGTAACTGAGAATTCCAGTGGAATAGCCAGGCTGCACTAGTTAGACAAAGAGGGAGATGCAGTAGGAAAAAGCAGTGTACATATGCTGGCAGTGCACTTGGATGGACTTTTTAAAAAATAAGAGATACTGATAAGATTTACACTGAAAATTTTTGTGAATTCTTCAAGAATGTATCGAATGTGTTAACTTCAGTTTGCTCCAACTAGAATGGAGTGTGGAGGCATACAAGGAGTATGACGTCAATAGCATTAATTTTGTACAAAGCTGTTTGATGCAATATGCAAAAATCATTTTTTGATCATTGTGTGTTAATAAAGGTTTGATACCTCCATGCCAATCGAAGAATATTAGCGAGCTACTGGAGAAGCAATTGGGAAGGTTCTGAGAGCAATGCAATATATTTGCAAGAAGTTCTAATTTACGTGATATTTTTGTGTTTATAATCTATTAGAGATGGACCTAAACCAAAATCCTGGATCCAAAAAGCTGAACTTTAGGGGATACTGGTGCCAACTTTGCATCTCCCTCCCCTGCTCACATTAGGTCGAAGTCTGTGAATGAAGAAAATTCCATTGGTACTGCCTGGCTGCCCACCTAAATGTCATCTTCCAAAAAAAAGACTATTTTAATGTAAGCATTTTACTGATAATTAATGAAATATATAGGATATGCTTTAATAGTGTATGGTGCAAGATGAATTGATGTGATTTTTTTGTTGTAGGTGAGACATATTTTGTAGCAAAAATAAGAGGAAAGTAGAGTGAACATAATTTGATTCCGTAAAATAAAAACACAGCCAACACAAACCTTTGTCATTCAGTATATTTATTAAGTTGAAAACTCTTCCCCTCCTCACACAACAGTTTTCCAAAACTCCCAAAGACCACTTTCTACTGTCTGATTTGCAAATAACTAACATCTAAGGGCTTTATCATGCCCTCAATCCAAGTCCCATCAGGTCAATGGCAGTACTAGAAGTGGACTGAGAAGATATGCAAACAGACTGTAAGATGGCAGAGGGACAATGTAAAAAACTTTCCAACAACCACACTCAAATTCTCTTACTTTTTGGAATGATAAGGAACAAAATTCAAATTAGATATTGGATTATATATTTTTTCTCCTCTCTCTTTCTGCCCTCCTTACCCCCTTATTTTAAAGACTAAATAGGAAACATGGACGCTTGTGAATCAAAATCGAAGTTTAAAAAAAAAAGTGTAGAATTAAGGTTGTTTTCATTGAAAAAAAGCTGAATTAGTTGAAATTTTGTTAACATTACATATTTATTTGGATTAATTGATTAAGTCCACTATCCAGTGTCTGGCAGTGGCCAATAACGGATGGTTCACTGGAAATCCAAACAAAAAAGATCCACTCACACTGTTCTTAGTAAATTAAGAAATGCTGGACATTTAGAAAGAAGAAGGAAGAGGATATAATCCTGTGGTGATCAATATATGTCCTGAAGCACTCATTTCAGCATGTATTGCTACAAATGTCATTGGTCAAAATTATCCTACTCTCTGAAAAAAATATATCCTGCTTCATGTAGATACAGAATTTTTGCTGCAAAAAATACTTCATTTTATATGCCAGACCAATCAGGAACAAGCAAGAGACAGACTTCTTTTGCTGGTATTTATATGACTCTCCTTTAGCTTCCCATAATGGAAAGATTGGGTTGTTTATTTGTTTTCTAGAGAAAGTTTACTGGCCAAGTAGTTTTGTATGTGTTTGTTGTAAACAGATTCTTACAGCTCTGTTAATAAAGCTAGATGGAGAGAGAGAGAGGAAGCGGCATCTGGATGTAGTATCAGTACTTTTGTCCAGTGCTGTGCCAAGGGAGTTGGTCCCTTATCAGTGAGAGACTGAAACGCCCTGCAAGGCGTTGCATGCCCTCAATTCCAGTTGTTGAAAGAATACAGCACCTTAAGAGACTGGACCCTTCGCTCATTACTTTAGAATCATTAAACTCAAGAGGCATGTGGACAAAGAAAGAGTCTTTGCTGAAATTGTACTGATTGAAGTGCAGCTTTGCTGCTGGATTACAAATGCAAGATTTTGTTTAAAATGCCCCAAACTCAGATAAAACACAGCTAGTTGCCTATGTGGAAGTGGGATGTTACTCTAGTCTCTACCCCCATTTTACTAGGGTTAGGAACTAGGTACAGGGAAAAGGTCGTTAATATTATGTCCTCCTTAGCCTTGTCTTAACCTACCCACTTTTAAAAGTCCTTGCTTAAGATAAAGTTACGCACTTATCTAAAGACATATGGCAACGGCTAAAAACAAAACAAAAAAATAATTGCACTTAGCTACTCACTTAAAAAGGAGTCTCTATTCTGAAGCAATTTGAAAACAACACCCATCACACTCTTAGTGCAACAACATATTAAAAAAGACCAAATCAAAACACAAACCAAGTTGTACTTCACATGTTTCAATGTGGAAATACTGGGAAGTAGAGCTGGAGACAATACACAGTATGATCCTGTAGCCTTTTCACAGGCAAAACTCCAGCTCACTTCAGTAAGAATTTTGCCTTCATAAAGGCTGCTACAACAGGCCACAAAACAGATTGCATATTTAATTACATTTAACTTCCCTTTTTAAAAAAAGGAAAGAGCAAAAAGCACTCAGTTAATTGCAGTAAGGACTCGGCATGGCATGTGCACTGAAGCGGTCGTAAAACTTAAATAAAGCCCCAATCTCAATCTCATTTGGCCACTCATTTTGGCATGCGCAGGATCAGACTTTCAGTTCTCATACAAGCATGACATAGAAACTGCTAGAAACATAAATAGGTAAGAACGCACTGAAAACATCATATGTGCACAATCTTTTCTCACTCAGACTTTAAAACATTTTCTCCTGCATATGCACATGTATTTGTCTCCCTCTCACTTTTCAGTATTTTCTAACTCAGTCTCTGGCCTGGTCTACACTACGCTGTTAAACCGATTTTAACAGCGTTAAATCGATTTAACGCTGCACCCGTCCACACTACACTGCTCTTTATATCAATTTAAAGGGCTCTTTAAATCGATTTCTGTACTCCTACAAAACGAGAGGAGTAACGCTAAAATTGATATTACTATATCGGATTAGGGTTAGTGTGGACGCAAATCGATGTTATTGGCCTCATTATTTTACAGTAGCTACCCACAGTGCACCGCTCCAGAAATCGATGCTAGCCTCGGACCATGGACGCACACCACCGAATTAATGTGCCTAGTGTGGACGCGCACAATCGACTTTATATCATCTGTTTTATAAAATCGGTTTAAGCTAATTCGAATTTATCCTGTAGTGTAGACGTAGCCTCTGATTCAGTGAGGTACTCAAACAAACATGTGCAGCATTACATTAAGCACATGAGTAGTCCCCACGTGATTAAGTACCTTGCTGAATCAAGGTCTACAACTCCAAATAATTTTTGAGTTTTGGTCACAGATGTACTTCTTAATGAGAACTATTTGCATAAAGAGGTTCAAAGAGTTCTGCTCTTTTTGAATTATCTAGATGGGAAATAAATTATTTGGCAACTTTTTTAAAATCTCAAAAAAAAAAGCTGTGAGGATTTTGACTGAAGCTTAAAAATCAAAACCCCAACTGCCTTTGGCCAAACTTTAAGTATGGAAAAGCTTAGGCTAGCTGGTGACTTTTTTTAGTAAGCTGTGGGTGTGTGAAAGCAGGGGAGATGATCACTGAAATTGTTTTTCAGCCTTAACTATAGCACTGGCTACTAAGTGAGTGCGGTAGCATAGAATCATTTCACTTACAACCTTAAGTGAAGAACTATATGATTGCTAATATTCAGCCCTCTACCTTCAAGATTTTTTCCTTGTGATTAACCTTCCTTGATGTGGTATGCAAGGCTCAAACTTGATGCTGATGTAAATGAACCCTGAAATTATCCCTCTCTCTATCAAAAAGGTAAAATGTTAAGATGAACTTTGGAACTTTTTCACAGTTGCAGACTGTCAAGGTTCCTTCCCCACTCTGAACTTTAGGGTACAGATGTGGGGACCTGCATAGACACATCTAAGCTTAATTATTAGCTTAGATCTGGTACACTGCCACCATCCAGAATTCCAGTGTCTGGAGCACTTTCTGTCCCCCCAAAACTTTCCCCTCCCTGAGTTGCCTTAGGGACTTCACCAATTCCCTAGTGAACACATATTCAAATCCCTTGGATCTTAAAACAAGGAGAAATTAACCATCCTCCCTCCTTTCCCCGCACCAATCCCTGGTGAGTCCAGATCCAATCCCCTTGGATCTTAAAACAAGGAAAAATGAATCAGGTTCTTAAAAAGAAGCTTTTAATTAAAGAAAGAAAAGTAAAAAATCATCTCTGTAAAATCAGGAATGGAAAATACTTGACAGGGTAATCAGATTTATACTAGCCAGAGGAACCCCCTCTAGCATTAGGCTTCAAAGTTACAAGCAACCGAGAATTAAAAATCTCTAGCAAAAAGGAACATTTACATAGTTGAGAAAAAAAATAAGACTACACGCCTGCTGCTATTACTTACAAGTTTGAAAGAAGAGACTGATCAGAAAGATTTGGAGAGTTGGATTGACGTCTGGTCCCTTTGTAGCCAAGAGCGAACAACCCACATTAACAAAGAGCACAAACAAAGAACTTCCTCACCAAACGTGAAAGTACTTTGTTCCCCTATTGTTCCTCTGGTCAGTGTCAGCCAGGTTTACTGAGCTTCTTAACCCTTTACAGGTAAGAGAGACATTAACTCTTAACTATCTGTTTATGACACATGTGAAGGACCTATCTAACGATTGTAGATTTACAGAGAAAAGGAAAGATAAATGGATCAGAAAACATCACAAATACAGGTTTGTCTAGGTTAGAGAAGTGGTACCAGTGTAAATAAATAAATTTAAAACTCGCTCCTGATGTAGACATGTTAAACCAGTTTAAACTATGTTTATACTGGTTTACATTAAATCAATTAAGATATTGGATTAAGTTAATCCAGTTTAAGCACAATTTAAAGGGGTTTCAATGTGTCTGTATTAGAGGTTTGTATCAGCGTAACTAAATCAGCATGGACACATCAATGCACAATCTTGTTTGTAGACTAGCCCTTAGGTTGGCATTTTCAAAGGAGGCTGAGAAGATATACAGTTTCTCTAATTATCACTATTTTATTGCAAGGCTTGTAATATTTTATTCTTTTTCTTAAAGCCCCAGCTTCTGGAAGCATTTCATTAGGTGAAAAAGCCAGCTTTCATTTAAACAAGTACATTATCAGCCCGCATGTGTGTGAAGAAAGGCTTGAAAGCATGAAATGAGTGAGCCCTAAAGGCCCGGAAACCAGAAGGCAAATAAACATATCCAAATTTATTTTTAAAAACTCATGATTTTAAGCTGATCTCAGGATTTTGAGGGGGGCTGACTCATAATTTTTGAACACTTGGAATCCTTTGAAAATCCCAGCCACTGTGCAGGGCACATTATTAGTCCATTAACTCAGCAACAAAAACCTTGGACTTGATTATCCTCTGCTTTCACACTTTCTATAGTCATTTATATGTGTGAAAGATGAGTCTGAAGAAGTGTAAAATGCTACCACTGGCGTGAGTAGAGAATTCAGAGTAAGTTGCATTTTCACATCAGTTTGCACAGGTATAAATGACTACTCAAGGGGCAAGGAGAACAGAAAAGCAGACCTCTTGTTTCTAAAAAGGGTTTTAGATACTTTTAAAAATATTATTTGAAATCTACGGAAGAACTGCTCCTCAACTAGTGGGAAATGGGACAGTTGTTATCAAATCACCTCTTCTCCAAAAGGAATATGAAATCTGTTTTCAGGATACTTCAGTGCATTTTTTGCAATATTCATTAAAGAGTCACAATTTACAAGAAGTCCATTTGGAAAAAGATTTTTTTTAAAATAGTCACTAAATGAAAGGAAACGTGTGAACATATAGCTTGCCACTTTCCTTTGGAAACCATAATTTAAAAATTCTCATTTTCAAATCATCAAAAAAGTAAACTCCCATCAATTTGTACTCAACATGCTTTAAAGCAGAAAAAATATAACTCAAAGTGGGTAACCTTCAGAATCTATGGAAGATTTTAATGATGAATTCTGAAATCTGAAGTGCTCAATAGGTAAAGAAATCATGATTTTGGTATAGAGGTGATTGTTCGTTGAGGCGATGACTCTCCGTAAACCTGGACAATATAAGTATTTTTTAAAAACCTACAAAAACACCCCCTATCATCATCATAAACAGGGCACTAACCAGTTTAAAGTTATGTTTATCTGACAAAAATTATCCCTTTTATAGAAACAAAATAAATAAATCATGCAGCCAAACCTATGTGAGTCACTCCTAACTTTTTTTTTTTTAAATCAAAAATTATATGGGATACAAAGACCTACTAGTGACTTACTTTTTTTTAATGTCACATTCCTTAACAACATTTACATGCATTCCTGATACATACATTGATAAATAAGAAATAATTTTCCTGTAACATGCTTTATAATATAAGGTAAAATATAAAAAGTATTTCAATGCACTGTGAATGTGTATTATACAAAGATTTAAGCACAAAATACAATATGTATTGTAAATCTATATAAAATTACACACGTGTATGCATGTTTCATATTCGCACATTAAATATTTACACACACACACACACATATATTCATTCAACAAGGGGGAATTCCCTTTATCTATGAGATTCTCCTCATCTCATAGATAAATAAATAAATAAATATTTATAAATTTCATGTTTTAACAAAGTTGGTAGAATTTCTCTAACTTCCCCTCACTTTGACTTCAAAACTTGCATAGTGCTGAGTACCCTTAACTCATACAAATTGACTGTGTACCACACCCTGCAGGATCAAGCCCATTCAATCTTGCGTGTATATATTTGAGTTTATAACATACCACTGAGAAATCAAATACATCAAAACATTGTGGGCCAGATGGAGCTATGCCAATTGGCCCCAGCTGAGAAACTGGACGAATATCGTTATTATAATATTGCTAATAATATGAGCAATTTAGACTAACGCCAACTTTTATTCACGTACCTTTCATATGTCACAAATATTTTATGAAATGGTTTACAATATGCCGCATTTTAATTTGTTAAGAGCGATCAGAGAATATGATCATTTCTCATTCACAAAACTAAAAAATGTATTACACTTCCCAGTCATACGTTGTCTGTATATATTAAACATTAATATATGTTTGTGTGTACACACCCACATGTGCATGCACACATATCCACACCCACACAGTACACATGGTGACAGATACTTATATAAAGAAACATACATCCATAAGAACATCATCAGCCTTCACTTACACCAATGTAACTCCTTTGACTTCAATGAAGTTGCAAGAGTGCAATCAAATGAAGAATGTAATTCACTGGGGGGGAGGGGTTGTGCATGCCCATGCACACACCAGCATTATGGCCACAACTTTTTCACTTTTGGGCCTAACATTAAGCACCTAAATAAAAATGCCCTGATTTTCAGAGATGTACCCACAAGTCTCATTTAGGTCCCAGATACATATATCCACACAGATTATTTTCACATTAAGCCACATAAACATCAACATACAAATAAACACAATGTAAGGCCTCTAGCAAACATCTAAACTCATGAAATTTCAGGAATATATAAGATAACTTTTTGTTAAAAAAAAATTACGTCAATAAGTAAAAAAGCCCAAACAAACCACACATCCTATCAAAGTAACTGAGAAATATGAGCATGACTTTACAAGGGTTATATCCACATAGCTATCTCAAACCCTCCACTATTTCTGTATTCAATAATCCTGCTGGATTATTGCTAGAAATCATTACAACTAATATAAATTAGATGTATCTATTTTCCCCGATTTAAAAAAAAAAAATTCCCTGAAATCCACAACGTTTACTTATTTCTTTACTTTGTTCTTTTGTATTCTAAAATTAAATCCTTCTGACTCACATAAACCATTATTACAAAGAGATGTTTAAAAAAAATGTAAAAAGGAATGAGGGAGTAGTAATGGTAACATACAGTACCATGAGCTGCTTTGGCCTCCCCGTCAGTGGTGTACAGTTAACAGATCACTCCTGGCCTTCAGCACAGAGAAAGGGGGGGGTCGGGGAAACAGTTCTGGGAGCAGAGTAGTGAGGAGGGAGAGGGCGAGGAGGGAAGAGGAGATCTGGCAGTTTACACAAGAAGGCAACTCAGCTCCTTTCTGGCGCATTTCTTCCCCCTGTCTCCCAACCTCTTTGCGTGTGTCTTGTCATATTTTCTTCAGCTGTTAATTGTCTGGACTGAGAGATTTTAAAAAGCCACAGTTTAGGAAAAGCGAAACCCTTCTAAGCGGCTATCACAGCAAGTCAGCTTCATACTGCTGGGTAAAATTTTCCAAGGGAAGTGTTCTTCTGATAGTTCCTGAATCTCTTAAGTCACCCTCCCTCCCCCTTTCCCCACCACACACACTCCCCTTGAGGCCTGAATGCACTTGTGGCAATAAAACATTCATGCGACTTGGAATTTTAACACAATGCCATTTCCCTAGTTTAACCTGAAAGGAATGCACTAGTCACAACAGACTACATCATCCTGCCATTAAGCCCTGCCAAGGAACCGCTTTTTTGGCTGTGCTGGGCCAGCTCTGACGGGAAAGGAGTACACAGACCCACACACAGAGCAGAGGGGCCACCTCTGCTTCCTCAACCTTATCCAGCAACACCCTGCTCTTAACCATGACCCCTGACCCGCTTCTGCATTGTGACAGGCTTGTGATGCATGTGTCACTTCAGAACTTCTGCAGAGTCACAACACTGAGCAGGGAACTCCAGCATTTCACTAATCTGCTCTGCTGTTTCAACAGGCACTTGGTCAATTGCCAGAGGGTGTGGGGGCATGTGCTTTTTTATTTTTTTTTAATATATATTATTATTGTTACTATTGAAAGTTGTGTGTTTAAGCCTAAAGATACTTCCCCTGCTGCCCCCCTTCCCCCCTTGTATTTTTTTTTTTTTTAAGGGTAAACTTTTCATTTGGCAGTGGTAACCAGGTTACGAGATTACTGATAAAACAATTTGCTTAGAGGAGTAGTTACCAACGCTGCCAGCCCTTTGGCAAACTAGTGGCATTTTATTTATTCTGTAATAAAACAGAAGTATTTCCTTGACAATTATCGGGAAAGTTGACGGGAAAGGGAAGGTGTTAAGAGTCTTGTTTGCCCTCTGTTGCCCCTTTTGTGTAGTGTGACAGTATTATTTCAATGTAAATAGGAAGCACAGTACCATAGCACCAGGACATAAGTATTATTTACCCGTTATTTTGATTTCTGAAGCTATAAACATGAATCATCAACTCCTGGATTTTCTTCCCCTCTCATCTGAATGACAGACAGCACAGCCAATCTCTAGGCAGAGATTTTTGAAGCTTTTTGCTTTAATTCCACCCACTTCTTCACTGCCCAGTTTAAGTCTTCCATGGCTGTATTATCCTTTCTTTATTTTAATCTGTTCATAAGACACTAAACAGACAGCTTATCACTCAAATCACTGGAAAATACCCCCATAAATATTTTGAACCTATACTAGAAAAAGGGAACCAATACCCATTGTCCTCCCTGCTCTGAGCTTCAGGGATTCGTATACCCAGCATTTTGGAGTAAGTAGGAGTGAGCTTCCTAGCCCAAATGGTTATATAGATGGAGCTTTGACGTTCCAACTTGGGTCAGGAAGCCCAATCTCCACTAGGCTCCAAATGCCCAATCTGCAACTTCCATCGCTGTCTATACAACTATTTTTAGAGCTCTGTTGTGAGCCTCGCTAGCCCAAGTCTGTCAGCCCTGGCTGTGAGGTTCACTCTTGCTCAGTCCAAAATGCTATGTAGACATACCCCAAGTGGCTTGGTACAGAACAGTGTCTACAGAAATCAAATTAGGACCTAAAAACATTCTCTGTTCTGCAGAAGTAGACACTGATTTGTAAGTCATGGAGCCTGATTTGCACTCCTTTATAACAGAACAATTATTATTTATACGCGACCATGTGTGTGCAAATGCTTTACAGAAGGACACCAGGGGATGAGTCCATTGGCCAAGGAGCTTACAATCTCAATTAAATGTTAATATAAGTGGAAGGAGGAGGAAAAGGTTAGCCCATTAAAAATTAGGAGATATGCTTATTGTTATGTAAGGAAGGAACAAAATGCCTAATTTATTAAAATTTGGGACCACCGTTGGGATCAGATCATTCATTATCCAGAAAGCAGGGGAAGAAATTCAGCTAGAAAGCATTGCACTAAAGATGCAATGTACAAAGACAAAGTGCGTGAAGGTGATGTGCAGGAATGACCAAGTTTGTTGAGAAGGACTAAATTATGTAAAACAGAATTGTTTTTCCTAGTAGCTTGCTCTTAAGTAGGAAACAGGATTCACTTGTCCATTATCAATTTGAGCAAAATTATGTGTGGGATGATTTACTCCAGGTCCCTCAGCTCAAGACCTCAGATTGTCTGAGCAGTATGTATTTTCAGGAAATTCTAACCTGGTTCTGATACTCCATTTCCTAAAGCAACAAGGAACTTAGAAATGTAGGAACTGCCATAATGGATCTGACAATAGCCAGGACCAGATACTTCAGAGAAAGATGTAAGAAACTCAGTACTGGACAATTATGGAATAACCTGCTCATAGGGGAAGATTCTTCAGAAACCCCAATCTGCTATAGGTTGGCTTATGCCCTGAAGCATTAGGGTCTGAAGTGACCCTATGTCCTTTCCGAATCAAGACAGTCACAGTTTTTCATAGGACATCCCAATATTCCAGGAACTTCTTTCAGATTACCTGCAATATTCTGGCTTTTCATTTCAGTTGACACTATAGTTATATCTGAGGGATTTTTTATTTTTTTTCAAAAAAATTTGTTCAAGATTTATTGGTAGACAGAGCAGAATTTGCTTTGTGTGATATCAAGAATAAAAAGTCCTGTAGTGTAAGTATTCAGAGTGATGAATGGTGTTTGGAGTGAAGAGAAAAATCAAATCAGCTTAGACACTATTAAAGCTGTTCTGTTACTAGAAGCAAACGTTAGTGATGCTTGTTCAGTATTTCTTGATAGAATCATACATAGTTTCATAGATTCCAGGGCCAAAAGGGACAATTGTGATCATCTAGTCAAGCATTTCTCAAATGTGGCCACCAGGGGCTTTTCTTGCGGCCACAGCCTCCTGGATTGTGATTGGAAGGGAGGGCAGACGAAGTAGCAGCCTCTCCCCTTCCCTAGTGCTCTTGGATGCACCGCCTTGGTGTTGATTACTGGGACCACCAGCAGGGGCCCTGCCCCCCTTTGGAGACACCTGGGGCACAGTGCTGGAGGAGCAGACAGCTGGTGAGTTCATCACTTTCCCATGAGCAGTGGGGCTCAGACTTTGTGCTTCAGCCCCAAGCTCTGCCCCGGGCCCCATCCTTTGATCGCAGGGCTTTGGGCTCTGGCCACAGGCTTCAGGCTTCAGCCCCCCACTGTCTTCCCCACCTCCTGAACCCTACCACACACATACACCCTATCGCCCCAGGCCCTGGCTGCCTTCCCCCAACCCTCCATCCAAGGCTTCATTCGTCCCCAGGCTTGCCAAGGCTGAATAAGTCTGCTGTGAAAAGTGATACTTCTATGTTTGTTCATATCACTTTTCACAACAGACTTGCTAGCTAGCAATAAATAAATTACAATGATTTGGATGTGTCTATGTCCATATTTATTTGGTTTTCCTAAAGCTAATTAAGTAAGTATTTTAGGAAAAAGTTTGAGAGTGGCCATCAGCAAGAGTTGGTGGCCACACTGAGACCACCAACAAAATTTGTCCTGAGAACCCCTTCAGGCCACAGAACCTTTCCCCCACAAAAAAATCCCTCTTGAATTAGAAAATGTTTACAAAAATCCAATCGTCATTTAAAAATTGCCGGTGATGAAGAATCCATCAACACTCTTGGGAAATTGTTCTAATGGTTAATTAATCTCACTATAATAAATAAATTTTACTCCTCTAGCCAGATGTCCAGTGAAATTAGAACCCAGGACCACTGGTACTGGAAGCAAAAGTAATATCCCTTGGTCATCAAACCACTTAACAGATCACTGAGATACTGAAAGTTATCTTCCATTCTCAAAAATCTGTCTTTATTGCTACATAATCAGACCTTTTTTTTTAAGTGCACTTTTATTTTTCACATAACTATTTTGCTAGTCTACCCGTCCGCCACTCAAAAAACGCGCAAATAAGAGCGCCCAATTTACCTGTTACTGCCCCATCACTGTCATTTTTCATGAAAATTTGAGAAGCTGCAGCTAGACCAAATGGTAGGGCTCAGAGCAGGAAATCAGGGGTTCCTGGAGCAAAGCACGCTGACATGATCCAACAACAGCGGTTCACAGATAACATGTTGTAGGTTCACTTATACCCTGTAGTCTTCAGTGTTAGTGAAGTATCAGAGGGGTAGCCGTGTTAGTCTGGATCTGTAAAAGCAGCAGAGAATCCTGCGGCACCTTATAGACTAACAGACGTTTTGGAGCATGAGCTTTCGTGGGTGACGAAGTGGGTATTAACCCACGAAAGCTCATGCTCCAAAACGTCTGTTAGTCTATAAGGTGCCACAGGATTCTCTGCTGCTTTTACAGTGTTAGTGAACACACTTATCAACCAACTGCGATGATGCCAATCGGAAAAATCTTATCAGAATGAATTTTTTATCTTAAGTCTAGGATTGGTCTATCTCCCCTTGACCATGAAGCAGCATGAGCAGATGCCAAGACGCCACTAAGGGTACATCAACAGTGCAAAAAAATCCCACAGCAGAGGTCTACAGAGCTGAGTGGGAACATCTATGCTGCTATTTTTAGTGCTGTAGCATGAACCCTGTGAGTTGGAGTCTGTAGACACTAGCTCTCAGACTTGTTGCCATGGGTGTTCTCTTTTTGCAGCACTGATGGCTCTAAAAGGGCTGGACAGGATTTAATACCTTACAGATACAAAGAGAGACACAATAACCACAGGGTTAAAATTACTCTGAAGCAGGAAGGAAGGAGGAGAAATGATTCTCCTCTGTTGTTCACCCAAAGACCTATTTATAGCAGTTGATCCAGTTCCATTTCTCCCCCCAAAAACAGATGTCTGTCCAGGTTAGAACTCATGTATCTAAGAGAAACTCCAAAGGGATCTACTGTCAGGATACTTCCCTAGTGAAACTAAGTATCCCTGCCCCACCCCATTTTCTTTTTGTTGTAGAGACAACGTACTTCAATATGTCCCTGAGGGCCTGGTTCAAAGCTGTGAGAAATAATCTGCCCATCCCCTCAGCCCTTCAACATTTGATTGGTAGAGAACATATTTTCCATTTTTCCTTCCAGTTCCCTCACAGCTAGGGTGACCAGATGTCTCGATTTTATAGGGACAGTCCCGATATTTGGGTATTTTTCTTATATAGGCTCCTATTACCCTCCCACTCCGTCCCGATTTTTCACACTTGCTGTCTGGTCAACCTACTCACAGCCCACGTCAGCACCAGAGGGCTCTCCATGGTATAAGATACAAATTTCATGCTAATTGAAGTCAATCCTAGATGACTTCATGGAAGAAGATGGCAGCTGGTTCCTAAATGTCTTCAATTTTCTGTGCTTCCTTAACTTTTCATCTGTTGCAGGGGTTAAAAGTAACTGGCTGGGCATTAGGAATCCACCTGTCAGAACTCTGAGTTCACACAGAGAATGCCCAGATAGATTTTAAATACATACATACACACATAAGGTCGATTGTCTCTCTTTGTAAGAAACATGGGGGCACTAGTTGAATGGGGGGGGGGTCAGAAGCAACAAGAGGGGAGGGGGAAGCACTGATTTCAAGAGGAAGAATGGACTCTTTTGAACCTGACACCACTGAAGGATCTCTTCGGGCAATGTATATAACAGGAATTCACTGGTGGAAGCCATATATTTTTAGCACTGGGATTATCCAAGGTGGAAGTTCTATATGGGAATTAACATTATGGTGGCTCATCTGTCGCCTCCTCTTGAACAATATGGATCCCTTCAAGCTTTGGAGCCAATTCAGAGGCTGGTGCCAGAGGAAACAGCTACATAGCCTTGAGGCGGTGGCAAGTGAGGGAATTCAGGTCTTCGATTTAAGTTTCATGGATCCTCCTTCAGGTTCCTGCATCTCTGGAGGAGAATCTGAGATTACTGTCATCCCCTGAGAGTTCAGGGGCAGGGTTATACTGTCTTTTGGATACTAAGTTAGATATCAAGATAGTACAATCCTCCTCCCTCAGGCAATCTGGAATGGCCTTAATATTAGGCTGCCAGGGACTGGATCTTGTGGGATATAGTATCGCTATCTACCCCATATGACTGAAAACAGAGTCACTGCTATGCAAGTGTTGAGAGTTACTGGAAATGCTAGTACCTTCATTCAAAAGCACTGCCAGCAGGAAGAAACCTGCCTTTACTTTTCTCTATGCCTTAACAAACGCTGCCAAGCCTGCGTCAAACAAATTAGGACCAAAGATAATAAGAGGCCACGATCTTTGATGCAACTTTGCTAATATTTGCGGTGCTGCTCCCTTTCTAATCAACCATCTTTTGCCACTCAAATACATGGGGCCATGTAGTGTGTACAGGAAAGGATCCTACCTAAATCGAGGACTCCAGCATCTGGCATCTGGTAGCGTACAGCCCATTCTTTGTTCTCATTCCCAGGTATGCACTCCGGTAAGAAATGGAAAATTCAGCTTCCAAGCTATCTCAGTCCTTGCAGGACAACAAACTAGTTCAACATTGTTTTAATAAATGGAGCAGTGCATTTGGATCTCTACCTGGACTTTTTGAGGATTCGTTCTATAAGAAATAGAAGAGTTGCTTGCCGTTGTGTGATTTCTTCATGACGCTGGGAGAAAATATAAATGATTAAGTGAGGAGAGGTAATGCAAAGGGTACAGAAATCTCTGCTCAAGGAACAGCAATATGGCATGTCACTCATGGTTGACTTCTTATTGAGTAACCATGAGTTACAAATTGGTGTCTACAAATCCTTGCTTGTGTTGAGAACTCACTATGTCAAGCTGTCTGTAAAGGACTATTTTGATTATCACTACAAAAGTTTTTTCTCTTAAGGAATTACCCTTTTAGAGTTGGTAGGGCAACCCCCACCTTTTCATGCTCTCTGTATGTGTATATATCTCTCCTTACTATGTGTTCCATTCCATGCATCCGATGAAGCGGACTGTAGCCCACGAAAGGTTATGCTCAAATTAATTTGTTCGTTTCTAAAGTGCCACAAGAACTCCTGTTCTTTTTGCAGGTACAGACTAACATGGCTGCTACTCTGAAGCCTGTCACTATGCTCCTGGCATTTTTAGCAAACAATAAAATAAGATGGCAAAGCACTGTGAAAATATACTATTTTAAACTTTGTTCTTAAACAAAGCAACATTTTCACTGTGGACCACTCGCTGATATATTATATTTAGCTTTATACAAAGGAGCAACATGATCTCTTGGGTCAACACACAGGACTAGCCTCTCTCAATTTTAGGTTCCATTCCTTGCCCTACCATTCATGAACCATGGTGACTCTGGAAAAATCATGTAACATTTTTGTGCCTCCATTTCCTCAACTGCAAAACTAGAATACTTATCCCCTTCATGGGGGATGGGAGGGCTTATAGGACCATGTGTCTAAGCTGCCTTGAGATCCTTTGAAGAAAGGTATTGCAAACAGGGTATGTGTGTGAACACACAATTAATGACATACACACACAGGAGTACCCAATCAATTATGCATGCGTGCCTCTGGCATGAGTAAGACTCACTTCTACCACACTGCCCACAAAAAGTGAGTCAACTAAGAAAAAAGTAAATAAATGTCTTTATGTTTAAAAATATACATGTTTAATAAAACTACAAAAAGGCATATAATCCTATGTACATTTGTTTGCTGAGTAACTACATAATCTTATCTCTGTATGTCCTCCATGTTCTTAGCCCCTTCTTGTGTCATTGTAAGCACTTTAGGGCAGGGACTCTGTGTTATTTATCTTTACCGTGAGGTGTTTAGCACACTCTTGGGAGCTGTAAAATAAATTTTTAAAACCCCATGATCATAACAAGCAAGGGACCCTGATATCATCCTTGGACTCTACTTGAACAGGATTTTTAGTTTAGTTTAGTATTTTAAAATCAATATATCAGTCTTGAGCACATTTGTTTTTATTTAGCCATCTCTTCTCCCTCACCCTTCTCAAGACAGTCACTGTTATTCTACCTCTTTTCTGAACAAGGTCAAGTAGCTTCCTCCAAATTTGCCCCAAACCATATCTCAGCTGACATCAGGTGGGACTGAGGGCATTCATGCAGTCCTTGCTTCCTCCAGTCCCCCAAACCAAGTGCATCACCTGCATGATTAAACTAGTCTCCAATGGCCTAGGGCACCCGTTTGTCTAATATAACAAATATCTGCATACATGGCATATCAGATGCACTTCAGCACAGCATCTCATGTTTATGTAACATCTACACAGTAGGGCATATTTGGTTTGTCCTTCTCTGCATGCTGCACAAATTTACAACAGCAATGCTGGTCATGCTCTCTGAACAAGGTACCCTGTCCATGTAAAAACATGACTTGCCTCTTTCAGTTTCAATTCTTTTTCTCATTGGTGGTCTCAATTAGCCTCTTAAATCCCAGTTAAAAGACAAAGGCCTTGTCTACACTACAGGGAAAAGTCGATCTAAGCTACACAATTTGAATTACGTGAATAGAGTAACTCAAGTCGACATTGCTTAGATCTACTTACCATGGGGTCCACTCTACACTCTCCCGTTGACTGCCCTTACTCTCCTCAATCTGGGGGAGTATAGGAGTTGACAGGAGAGCGATCTGCAGTCTACACTAGACCTGCTAAATCAACCACCGATAAATTGATCACCGCACATCAATCCCCTGGTAAGTGTAGACAAGCCCAAAGTTGTTTAATCCCTTCACCACTACAGGTCCACACTAACTCAACAAGTACCATCTACCAAAAATATCTCCAGTGAATCAAGATTGGCTGTTCAGCCATTATACAACTCAATCTTTATTGTGCTAGATTTAGACTGTAAGCACCTCACAGCAGAAAAATGTGTCTTCTTTTAAGAGTGTACAGCGCTGTGAACATGGTAAATAATAAAAAGTTAAAGTCTAGCCCTAGAAAACGTCACAGCTGTATATCCCCTGGCAAGATAACATGTAAAATGTTGCAGTGTGAGATGATGAATCTACATAAGGAGCCTGACCCTGCACTCTTACTCAGCCATGTATCTCTTTGCCTTTATCGAAAGTAAGATTTCTTGAATAAGAATGGGGCCCAAAATTAGCAGTAAATATTATGCTGTTATTTGGAAGCTTTAAATAATACCTACAGTTATGATGTCAAGCCCGTGTATTTTTCTTTAAGTTTAACTGAGTTTTCATACTCATTCAAATTCTGTGTATGATGCATGAGTTAATCTATCAGTATATTTATGTATGGAAGAAAACCCACAGAAACCCCAAAAAGGGCCACATCTAAAACAGATTGGTGACATTAGGAATGGCAAAGAGGTGCATTCTTGCTGAGTATTTTTAAGTTTTCTATTTCTAAACAATAGTCTAAGGTAAATTTTTTCTGAAGCATTAAACTATCACAAGTAAACATTGGAAACAGAAAAATAATGTTCAAAATAGTGCGTGATTAACGAATGTAGAGTATAAAGAGGACATCATTTCACCCCTCAATATTACTTTACAGCACAGTCCCTTTGTAGGCTCCAGAAACTTTGCAAGTCATTATGCCAAGGAACCACAAATAAAAATACCACCATTTTATTAGCAGTTTTAAACAAATTGTAATGTTAATTTCATGTGCATAATCTTCATTATATATAAAGTATGAAATTGTACTGAAAACATTAAAAGAGTGAGCCAGAAAGAGAAATGGAGGAGGAGAAGATTAAATTTTAAAGTCTTGTCATTATGAGCCTCCAGTTGGAATAAAAAAATCCGTGGCTAACAAATACTATGACACAAGCAAAAACTATTCTTGGATTCATTAATGAGCAACCTGATGGAAGTACTAGAGACTAACATTCAGATCTAAGAATGTAGTTTAATATAGCACTTTAACATCTTTTTTGACATGACTAATATTCCCTCTTTTCCTTCATTCCTTCCCCTTTCACTCAGCTGTTGTACAGAAGACTTCAGCACATTGCAAATGAAATAAAAGAACAATGTGTATCTTCTCAGAGATCAAGGAGGGTAAACATAGCCATCCATCCTTGCTATCCATCCCTCCCCGATCGCACTCCCACTCCATCCAACCAAAGCCACCACATACATATGTGCATATTATGGGCTCTATGTAAAAAAGAGAAATGTGTTAATTTACTTAGCTCTGCAAGGCACTGTTTGGTGAGTGTATTACCTGGATTAGCTAAAATAACAGAGGGGAAAAACTGGGGTAAGCAGGCTGAAGCCCTGTGTGTGGCCAAGGCAGCGGGAAGCAAGGCAGAGAGAGAGAGAATGAATCCAACACAACAGTGGAACAGGCAGCTGGCTGGAGATGCTAATTCAGCGCTTTAACAAATCAATGCCACTTGAAAAGTACAATGCGAGCCCTCACTGGGTAGATGTCAGGGGAGTGAGAAAATGCATTCTCAAGTATTTCACATTAAGAGGGAATAATGTGTTAATTTATAAGTCTTCACCCTATACACTCAGATTATCCATCTGTGTCAGGGATTTGACTTCTTAAATTTATCAAAAACATGAGCAAAGGGAGGCATCTTCAGCTTAAGCATTGGGAAATGGAGCTTCAGAAAAAGCCTGTCCTGTTTGGGGTTGAGGTTGTTTTTTGTTTGCATCTTTTTGGGGGGAGGGGGTCTCTTTTTTTATTTTTATTTTTTTTGGACCTTTGGTCAGGCTGTAGGAACAGCAAGGAAGGTCTTGCCTTGGCTGTGGCTGATTGCACTAGGTACCATCCGTCAAAAGTGACACCACAGAGGAGGAAAAACGTGCATCAGCAACCAGAGATGCCATCATCAGAATTTACTTTAAGGAAACTTAGCAAAGTCCCTCAGCACACCTAGCAGAAGGGAAGCTGCTGAGGTCTACACTGTAATTAAAATGCCATTCTCAATGCTGGATGAGTTCTACAGACGCCGCTTTTCAAAACAGAACAGAGCGGGGGTGGGGGGGTGAAGAGAGAAGAGCTTATTTTGTTTCTAAGACAGTGTCCTATGTAAGGAGAGTTTATAGTATACTCTACTTCACATATGTACAAGATGAATTAAAATAAGAAACAGTTACTGACACAAAAACACCAATCCTATTCATGGTCAGATTCTTGGAATTGTTTCTTAACATTAAGCGAGTTGATTTTAATTATACAGATAGCACTGTTGATTTTTTTTTCTTTTTTATAAATAAAGCTGAAATTTGATCAGAAAACACTAATCTAAGCCTAAATTACTTTTTCCCAGAAAACGTGTTTGGTTTAAAATTTAAGAAGTCTTTCCGATCCTCTCATCTAACCATTTCTGTACTCATGAAAAATATCAGAGATATCACCCTTAGAGAACAAGGACCTCTGCTTGCCCATAGAACATGGACAGTGCCTATGTGCCTCAATTCGGATGCAGAGGAGCACCATCTCTACCAGTGTTTGGGAAATATTTAAAACTGGAAACAGGAATTTTTAAGTCACATTTATTACTGTGTCACTATGTTTGCTGACCAACTTCAATGTGCACTGTTCATGGGTTACTGTGTTTGTTTTGTTTTTACAACCAACAGGAAAATCTACTGACATAAATTGGATGCTATGATTTTAAATGAAATTAAAGGGGTGTTGACAACTTTTTAAACATTTGCAGATTTGCCAGCTCCATTTTACTATGTTGGTACCACACAGTAATGCCTACTTCATTGTGGGATATTTATTTATTGCCAATTATACAATTGCAACAGAAACAGCAC
>NC_133774.1:108374563-108449563 GCF_003597395.2 Chelonoidis abingdonii | reverse complement strand
TTTAAGTTATACAACAGGAACAGGGGATAGAACTTTGAGCTGAGAAGCATTTGGAATGCTCATGTTTCCTAGTAGTTGAAAGCAGCTTACAAAAATGAAATAAATAAATAACCCCACTTCTAACAGCAATAAAAAAAAAAAAGGTAGAATTCAAATCATTTTCCCCTGGTTATATCTTTGTACTGAAACAAAGCTGCACGGAATGGACAAGCAATCATCTATCATAGTTGTACCAGCGGATTGCTGAACATTCAAACACCTTTGCAACATACTTAAAAAGACCCAGAATTAGTAGTGCTTGTTTTGAAAGACTGGTTTTAGGGTGTGTGTGGAGGGGTGGGGGGTGTTTTAATCTTCACATACTCAGAAAGTAACTTATTTTAAATTTATCCAGTTAACAGCTACAGTAGCAGACTCATCACTGGAAAACAAAGGGCACTGTGATCTAACTAATAGCTTTGTGGTGACCTTTGAGATGCTGACTGGTCTGTCAAGCTCCATCTGTGATATTCACTGCATAGTTAAGGGAAGGGTTATTAACTGTCACAGGGACTGGAAACTGAAGGGTCACTTGATCCTCAAACATAACATGGTTTTAATTCACTAAACTTGAGAGGCACGGTCCTGTGAAGTGCTAAGTGCAATCGGTGGAGGGCACTCTGTGCCTTGCAGGGTAAGGCCCTAGATCGCGCGAAATGCAACCCACACAACAATATCACGTATCTTGGTTCAATATTTTCATTACACAAAAGAAACGGGTATCATGTGATGTGTGCTCTTTACCCTTACCTGTCCACCTTTGCTGTTTATTATTGAGGCCATCAATAGGGTAAAAATGAGGGAAGATATACGATTGTTAACAAAAGCAGCAGAGAATCCTGTGGCACCTTATAGACTAACAGACGTTTTGGAGCGTGAGCTATCATGGGTGAATACCCACTTCATCAGACGCAGGTAGTGGAAATTTCGGGGCAGGTAAATATATGCTAGCAAGCAAGCTAGAGATAACGAGGTTATATCTCTAGCTTGCTTGCTAGCATATATATACCTGCCCCTGGAAATTTCCACTACCTGCGTCTGATGAAGTGGGTATTCACCCACGAAAGCTCACGCTCCAAAACGTCTGTTAGTCTATAAGGTGTCACAGGATTCTCTGCTGCTTTTACAGATCCAGACTAACACGGCTACCCCTCTGATACTTGATTGTTAACAAGTTGCACTTTACACACACTTAAAAGGAAATCTCAACTTTTTTCAGCTTAGTTCTGGCCAGTGTAGGGTTAATGCATGCACCATCTGCCTGACCACTGAATCATCAACTTCAGATTTTAAACGCACAACCCTTGTTCCACTATTGGATCTAATCGGGAATGAGAAGTAGAGGTGACAGCAATAATGGGTCAGAAGAACTACTCACTGCTCAACTACTGCTTTACCAACTGCCTACAGTAAAAGAGCAAATTAAAAGTTGCCTTTGGATTAAAGACAAGTAAGTAATTTGAAAATCACATGTTTTAACTTGATATTTTGCTAAGGATGAGCACTCTTACAAGCTCATAAAAAAGTGAAGTGGTTTGGTGGAACACTAAGGATTAATGTATATGCCCAGTGCCACTGTTCCTCCTTTGCAAAATATGTCAGGTCGGAAATATCTGACTCAACAGGCTTATTTAGAATAGAAAGTGAGATTTTTACATGCATCACTTTGATGCAATGAGAGCAGCTGCATCGAGTTCTCTCAGTGGTTTGCAGAACCCAAATAAAATGCTCGCTCTGTGTTTTAAAAGGTACTGTGCAAATGTGTGCCACCCACCCAGTCTGGAATAGCTTACATTTCACCATTTTCAGAAAAGATAAACATAGCCAAGAAGGAAATGATAATGTAAAAACAGCTTGGCATGTGAAATGAGGAAAAAGCGCTGTAGACTATCTGGCGAGGCAAAGCACACAAATGTTATTTTGTGAAAATTAATAGCATCTAAGATGGTATTCCCCTCCCTGCTCTCTCCCCCAACCCCTTGCCCAAATTAAAGGTATTTTATCTAATTCCTAGCTGAGAGGTTTCTAAAAGTGGTAAGTCACAGCTGTGTTGACATTGAACTTCTTGTACATGGCATACCAACGTTATACTGACACACTTTACAGATGCTTCGTTTCAAGCAGCACCAGTCACTTGATTTGAAAATACCTGAGTTAACTGTAAAACAAACTGTTAATCTCTGGTCTTTTCTCCAGTTAAACTCTTCTTTATAGTTTGGAAATAAACCAACACCTTGGTACGTTTATACTACAGATATCTGCATTCTGATTGGAATTTGACACTAACCAGTGGTTCAACTCAATGATACCCCAGATATCACCTAAGAGTACCTAGGCCCCAGTTTACCCATCATTTTAACAAAAAAATTTTCGTTTTGTTCCCACAGAACTCAATAACACAATGACCTTCAATTTAAAATACAAAGTAATTAATTACCTGTTCTGTTGAAAAATGCTGATATCTGATTTGCCTGGAGAATTTCAATTATGAGCAGACTAGTTCTTTACACGCCCCTTTAACACAATAGACAACATCAGAAACCTAATTCTGCACAACCTAAATGTTTTGTTGTTTTTTTTTTGAGAGAGAGAAATATAAATATTTGCTCTGCAACTTACTATTGGAAACCCCTCTCTCACATGGCACATCTCTTCTTCATTCAATGAAACCACAATCCTCTACATGGACAACTGTGACATCACAATTGTTATGGAAATAATGGCATTCCCACACTATATATACAGCAACTTAATCATCTAAAAGTTAACTTTTCAGTTTCAAACACAACATTTTTAAGTATGCATTGGAATTAAAAGCATTAACTTGCAAAAGCCAATAAGAAGAAAACTTAGCTCTTTAATAGCCAAATTAATTACCATGTGAAAAAATGGAGGCAATGAGATGAAATGACTTGTGTATGGCCATCCAGCAAGCCAGTGACTGTCTCACGTTTGGGTTTCTGTGTTTTGTTCAAACACTCAAAAACATCTCTAACATCGAAAGCTTTAAGAATACTGTGAATAAAATGGAGCCAGCCAGCAGCCTCACTTTCCCAACTAAGACGGGCAGGGATCATGTTTCTGAGAGCTTTATTAGAGCCATCTAACTAAAGAAGGTATGTATAGCACAATTCAGCCACCAGGATTAAAGCTCTACAAAAAAAAGTCAGTATTAAAAATGGTTGCAGCCACCATTGTGTGAACAGGATGTTAAATACATTCCCTGAACTACTTACACTGATGCAGATATCAGAAGGGTAGCCGTGTTAGTCTGGATCTGTAAAAGCAGCAGAGAATCCTGTGGCACCTTATAGACTAACAGACGTTTTGGAGCGTGAGCTTTCGTGGGTGAATACCTGCGTCTGACGAAGTGGGTATTCACCCACGAAAGCTCACGCTCCAAAACGCCTGTTAGTCTATAAGGTGCCACAGGATTCTCTGCTGCTTTTACAGATGCAGATGTTAGTGATATCATCAATGGTGGCACCCTTAATCCAGATCTAAACAGGAAAGGGATAAAAGAACTATATTATATTATATTATAGAATTATATTCATGTCTTGAATTCTTAAACCTTTTTTAAAAAAGTATGTCAAGCTCTGATGGGGAGAAATTCTTTCCAATAGATACTTGTAATGATTACTATTACGAATACCAAAGAAAATGTATTACGGTTAATTTTATTTTATTTACTCATTTTTATGATGTGAATATCCAAAAGTTCAGATCACTCTGAATGAAAGAAATACCAGTTTGGGGATTACACAATTAAATTGAAGATAAACAGGTCATGAATGGACTAGTTGGATTTTCTGTAGATTTGTACAGAATCTATGTTAGGCTGGTTAATAAGATACATTATTCATGTACTTGATTCGTTAAAAAATTATTTATGAGGATGCAGTATTATTTTAATGTGGAATTTCTGCATAGAGGATGCGGGAGTATTGTGAGCCTAATTGAAAGGAGAAAAAACGGTTTACCGGATGGATAAAGAGCATGTGGGTGAGATTTAGTCAGGTAACAGTTGTGTGATAAAAATCAAATATGGGACATAACGGGATATAAGGAAACATTTTTTGTGCAGGGAAGGATGAATCATACGTTCACAGCTGGAAGTTTTGTGGAGCCTTATTTAGCGAAACAGCTGCAGCCACTGTTTCGCTACATTCCCACATCAACAACAAAATGGTGCCACAGAAGAGAAAACACATATCAGGCTCCAGCTGCTATCTGAACCCACCTCTCCTCTCCTACTTCCCTAATGTAACATTTACTTGGTTTTCTTTTCACAGTTGGTGGATGTAGAAAAATGCATATGTTAGAGATTGCATAGAATCAAAACGCCACATCTGAACACACCTGAACTTTGGAAGAGGTAGGGGGCAGTAGAGGAGAACAATTAGGAACAGATCCTGATTTTGCAATTCCATACTATTCCCATCATTTCATTTGTTTAAATTATTTAAAACGTGTGCATGCGCTCACAGTCCAATTAAAAAATGTATTTGCTTATTAAAACTGATAACAATCAAAGGAGTATACTGTTTATTCCCATATAGAGATTTTTTTTAATGGCTTCTAAATTTGCAGGTACAATATTGCACCCATAATGAATTGCGGGTACATTTATATATCTGACTTTTGTATTTTCAGGCATTGGAACAAAGCAAAACGAGGATATGGAAAAGTATGTGTTTCATGTCGAAGGAAGTTTCACATAAAAGATGCATAAATGCTGCCTGTAGTTTTTATTTTTCAGGCCCCATTGTTCAAATCTATTTTAGCACTTAAACAAAATATTTACTTTCACTGGATTTTAAAATATGTTTCATTACTCAAGTACATGACTAATATATAAATGTACATATATATGTATTTATATATGAATCAAGTTTCTTCCAAAGTGAAAAAATTCAGCGGGGAGTCAGTCAGATAAATTTAAAAAAAGCCCAGCAAACATTACAAAATCAAATTATGATACCAAGTTTCTCTTGTTCTTTCACATAACTAAATTTTTTTAAAACTCGGATTTTAAAGGTGATGATTATGCAAATATTCCATTATTCAAAGATGAACAAGATACCTCAAAAGCAAAAGGGGGAAAAAAAGACACTTTTATAGGTCTTTTTCCTTTTGCTGGATACTTCTGCTACACCTTTACTAGGTAGGAGTATCTGCCATAAGGTACCAGCAGCCAGAATGACTTCAGTAGGCATCCTGTCTGAATAAGGACTGTAGAACTGGGCCTTTAGACCAATTCTCCTCCCAGAGTACTTCCTTTGATTTGAACGGGAGCATGGCTAGTGAAATGAATGTTTGACTATTCTCCTCCCTAAGAGAGGAGAGAGCTTAGTAAAAAGATATTCCTTTAACTAGACTGTCAGGTAGTTTGATGGAGTAGGAAGTTCACAAACCACTTTTTATTGTTGTCTTTATTTACAGTGCTCTTGTCATATTGCAAGTCTGACCTTTTACTTGTCTCCTTCAGTGATTAAGCTAAGGAGGAACTAATGGGACTAGCTCCTTTAAAAGAAAGACATTTCTGCTGAAAAACAAAAGTAGCAGTTTCATTTGAATTTTAATTCCTCAAATTCCTGTAAAAACAATGACATGATTCCTCTGTAACAGAAGTTTGGAGGATTTCATTTTGCTTGCAGTGTAAATTCACACTCTTTGACTAAGAAGTCTTACATTTGTTAACATTTCTAAGCTGCTGCTGTTTTATCTTACATCTGCCAAGTATTATTTCTATATCACAGCTCTTTTTGCCGAAATTTAAAAAACCTAAAGAAGGGTATACACACTTTTTAAAAATACCCTTCTCAGAGAGTTATTGGGGAGGAAGGGGAAGGCTTATTTGCAAGAGAATTAATCTAACAGTGTTTCCAGTTCTCTTTTAACCTTGCTGTTTACTCCTATGATGAAAACAGACACTTTGCAAAGAAGACTATGATGTATTTATGAAATTCTGCAAAATGGTTAGTTTTATTCTATACAGCTTCTTTTTACTGGAAGAGTGTTAAAAATTATTTAATGTGTCTTGGGCATTGGTGGACTGGGGTTGAGGAGGGAGGAAGAGTAGACAGATCACTGAAATAGGAATGTCCACATGTCATGAGACAGAAAGTCAACTATACAATCACAGAAATTTCTTAATACAAAGACGGTATTTATTGTGCTGCTAAACAACTCTTCACTTATACATTTTCTGGGTTTATTTTTATTAAAAAATTATATAAATGAAATAAAATCAAATATTGTAGTGATGGGCACCATCACCATCTGCAAACAAACAGACGGACGATACCTTGTTGTAATTCAGTAAGAAATCTAGAAATCATATGAAAATTATGACTTTTACTGAAGTAATAGGGAGTGCCTGATATCCACAGACTAATACTTTATTTTCATTATGATAATCTCATCAATTTGCTCAGTCTCTCTTTTTCTGGACTGAACACCAGTGTTAAAACTGATGGTCTGATGGACAAGGAGGAGTCTATTAAAAAGAACACAACGACTCACTATGATGAGAGCATTATTCTTGAAGCATGCCTACCTGCATGAAGCCTGGGTTTTGACACCCTGAATCTGCTACTGAAACTGGCCCTCTCCCAGATGTCGATGCTCCTTTGCCTGATTTTTTGGGGAGAGGTTTTGCTATAATACAACTAAACACAAAATGTAGTCAATCTGATATAAAAAATGTTTAGTTATCTACCCTTCCCAGGTTATGGAGTAATTTGTGGCACATCATAAAGCCCCTAAGTGTCAAGGTACTTCTTTATGGAGTTTTGCACAAGGGCACATCAAAGTTCTATGATTAACTATCTTTGCTTCTGCTCTGTTTAGAGAACATTGTACCCTGATAAACATGTACTCAAAGACTAAAGTGTTTTATAAATCAGATATTTAGAATCAACTATAATCTGCTTAGGCACCAAGGGTAACCTTACGTTCAAGACATATAGTGATTAAGCAAAGGGGCTTTAAGACTTGGAGTGTTACAGAAAACTAAATAAAGCACCGTTTATTCCCGCAAAAAGAAGAGAATATTAGAATCCTCACAATCTAAAGCAGCACAAATGAACAAGCTCTCATACAGCTCATGTTCTTTCCTTGGTTTATAAAACAATAAACCTGAGAGTTAAGCTATTTTTCTTTCCCTTACCTGATTCCCCCAACCCCCTCCCCAACATGATTTCTAATTTAAAAGAAAAACTAATATTAGATAAAGCAACACATAATTTGAAGGCTCCCAGTTAAATTCTGACAGGGTCAATAAAATGAGAGCTTGCAGGAGTCGCAGATGAGGAACACTTCCATGAATGCCCCCATTGTGTAAACTCTCTGTATATCCTGCCTGCAAATGACAGTCATATGCCACCAGCTGCAGGAGGCATTCCAGCAATGTCAACCGCTGTAGGGCATTTATTGCAAGGTAGAACGGTGGGTACATCTTTTTATTTATGCCTTATTAGGGCAACAACAGCCACTTTGACTAACTTTAAGTATTATGCTTTTAATAGTCTATGATATTTATTTAGAAATTCAAGAAAATATATAATTAAAGTCTTGCTACTGGAGCCTCTTATTTTAATAGTAGTTTTATTATATAAAACCAGCTGGAAGTAATTATTTCTTTCCGTGTATAGTCTTCATTAATTTGTGATCCCCCTCTCCCCCTCCCCACCCCGTCCCCAACACACACCAACATCTAGTTCAGATGTTCTTATCAAATGTCTGGAATAAATTCTCTGGAGAAAAAACAGCCACTTAAACCTCAATCATGCTGAAAAACCCACACCTCCTATTCAAAGTACAGCAGGTACCATTTCTGAGGATACCTTTTCCCCATGCCTTCCACTTTTCCAACTATTTTAAAGGTGTCTGTCTTATAAACTGATCTTTTAGAGAGATTTATTGCAACTCAAAACAGCTGTCATTCAGTACGTGTACTATCAATTAAGAATTCAGTCGGCACACACGTCATCAGGTTTGCATTTTAAATTATTTTTTTGAACAAACTCACTGATGCCCAAGTTGGTTATTTGCTGCCTACAAGGTTATGCCAAACAAATCTCTTTTTAATCAATGCTTTCATTACATTTTATCTTCTTCCTTGTTTTTAATGTTTTCACAATGAAAATGAACGCTCATGTTTTTGACAGTCTAACCGTAAAAAGATAGGCTGGGTTGTTTTTTTTAAAATTTTAAATAGTAATAATAGCAACACTTTGCTAAAACTAGATTCTTCCTTCTACAAAGTAGAGATCAAATTGAGCTGCCTTTCAGCACCCTCCTATGATAAGCCACGGCATCTGATCACACATTTTTATCATGCCTTCACTCTCAGGCACACTTACATGGCAAAACACTGGACTCTGCATGTTAGCACCTAAATACCTCTAGAAATGACATTTCCTCTCCCTCATCTCTTTCCCCACAGTAATTTAGCACCAAGGTTGTATAATTTCTATTACTTCTAAACAGCAGATCTGTATAAATTTTATGTAAGAGAGCAACAGATAAAAAGGGAAAGGGTGAGATAGAAATAAATTAGTCCTCTCTCATAAAGGGACATTTTACCATCTTCCTTACACAGAAGCAACATGATCTCAAAAGCTGTCCCTGAGAAAGCAGCAAGAAAACAGCAGCAGAGTCCATAGGGCTGTACACAGTGTGTACACACAGGGTATTGAATATGCTAAAGGGAAATCAATCCTTGTGTAAAAAAATTGATGTTCATATCTATGACTTGTTAATGCAGAAGCAAGAAAGAACTCAGAACTTTTAAAAAAGCCAGAACTGGATATCATCTGGAAGACTTAATGGAGATACCAGTTTTTTGGGTGGGGATCACTCTTAGAACTATGCAAAACATGACGATTTCAGTCGCCAGGCATTCCTGCTAGCTTTTCCCCTCCAATTTTACGTTATCACCTTTCATGACAGCACCCATTCCAAAGTCTCATTTTGAGGGTTTCGGGTTCAAATTCAAAACTTCAAAGGGAAACTGAGTGGACCCAACCAAGTTTTGTCTGGTTTCTAGTGGATATTGTGTAATACTGATCGCCCTGTGGCTTATATACAAAATCATATATAGGCCCAGGTTCCCTCAAAAACTCAAACCTGACTAGGTTCTTTAACAGTGAACGAGAGCTGGGAGATACTCACCTGGTGTCAGATTTTTCAGAAAGCATTACACATCTACTTTTCTAAGGTTTTTATTTGTTTGTTTGGTGTGTATATCTGAACACAAGACAAGATCAAAACATACAAATGCTAGGAACAAAAAGATATTTTTCTTTTTCTACATCAGAAGGGCCCTACTTTAAGAGCCATCTGCAGATTAACTTCAGGGAAGTTTCAACACACAGGTTTACAGGATTGGACCCCTAGTCACAACTCCCACTCAGAAAACTAAACTGCTGGTACTGGTGATTCTATTATTATTGAACTATACGCTGCCCTTGATGCATAATGGAGACTTAAGCTGACATCAATGGTAAGTACAGGTTTGAATGAGGGTGAGGATATAGCCCTTTAGATAGCGTTTTACTCTTATTAGTACTGTTCAGATGTTGGATTTATCATCCATACGTCATTCTTATTTAAATTATATGAAGTTAGAAGTGTTCCATTCCAGAGGTGGTGTGCTCTTTAGGAAATATGCTAGAAAGTTAAGAGAGGAAATACACATATTCAGAATCAATTAATTCACTCTGTTCTCTGAAACTTTTTCTCAAAGTTGTTGGCCTATGGTTAAAATAATTTTAAATTAATAAATAACTTCCTCAGCAGATTGTTTTAGATTAAACTGAGCTGGTCCAAATTGTTGTGGGTAGGAGGGGGGTGGTCATAGCTTTTCCCTCCCCCAACATCAGACACAGTGGTGGTCATTAAAATCCAGAGACATTTACCATACCACTCAAATTCTACTGTAAGGGGCAAATTATAAATGAGTAGATAGACACATCACAGCATTTACCTTTACTGAGGTATTTGTGGAATTCACCATATTTAAATAAGAAACACCTCAAATGCCACACTAAATTTACCTTTGGTTGATGATGGTAAATTTCATTTTAATGACAGTCACTATGTGCATTTCCTCACTTCCCATCTAGCCTTCCCTAAATTAGCATTATTCATTTGACAAGAAAACCTTACTGTCCTCAGCATTCTTTTATGAACAAAGAATCTTGTCGACAATCATATCATTTTCCCTTCATAACTCCAGTGCCCTAGAAGTCACAGGTGACATCCTTTTTTCCCTTTCCACAAATATACGGATAGACAACAGTGGTAGAGGATGGGAAGGCAGCAGCTTTTCAACAGAATGAGAATGGCATCAACAGTATGTTGCTGGCAACAAAGCAAAAGATGAATCAAGCAGTTCCTAGATGCCCCACCCACTGATGGAGACTGCCTCTCTGTGGCAGAATGTTATGTGACATCCACTACAACTTGCACCATTTCCTTTACTGTCAAAAAAGTGAAATCATACAGAAAACAAACAATCTTCAAATATGTCAACAAGGGAAAAAAGGCAATCAGATATCACAGTGATGAGCGCAGTATATGAACTGATATTGAACAGAAATAATGCAGTAGATGCCTGCCCACAGACTGGGGCATGGCTATTATTTTGGATGTTATTTGGGAAGAATGCCGTGCAGCTAAGGATCCCATCCTGCCGCTTAGAAAAACTGTGAACAAAAACAGAATAAAGCTCCTTTAAAAAACTCAACCATTAATGTACTAGGGTTTAAAAAAAAAAAAAGCTTTCAACATATATGTTGGATTTTGGAATGACAGCTTTCTGAACTGTAGCATAACATCGCTATAGTGATTCTCTTTCTAAGAAAAAAGATCAAGGGAAAACAACAACGGAATTCTGCCTCTCTCCATCTGTCTGTTTCATCCTTTTTCTTGAGGCCAGGTGATTTACCACCTCTTGGCTATCGTTGGAGCCCCAAGTTTGGAATTTTTTCTAAACTATGAAGAGCCATTAGACTACAAGAAAAACCTTTCTACAAAAGCAACAAACACTATTGTGTGAGAAAACAACTGCAAAAAGAAAGTGACACCCAGCATACATGCTGAGTATTTCTAGTAAGAGAGTAAAACTCCAAAGCTTTTGTTTCTGATTGTAGTTTATGACGGCAGTTCTCTATCAGTGTACAGAGTGTTCCTTTGTAATCAGCACCCTGTGTCACAATGACCTGGCAAACGTGAATGCTTTCACTATCACTACAGTCCTTGCAATCTTGTCTCAGCTGTGACCCATTCACTTTTGCCCCAACTTCTTGGAGATGCTTTAATCAGCATCTAATTCGTTAGGGAAGACTTGCCTTGGCTTTTAACCCTGACACAGGAGTAGGAGACTCTGCTGTTTTACTATCCCAAATCTGTTCCGTCACTATATCAATCAAAACCCCATAAATCTATGCATGAATAAGTAACTGCTAAAATACACCCACAGTATAAATCTGAAAACATTATATACAAATATGTAATGCACAATACATACAGCATACAGGCTTCTAAATACGTATTATGTCGGTTTTGTATAGTTGCGTGTATACAAAAATTCTACAAGGTTAAACAAATATATGATGAATGGTATTTCAAGCTAATCAATATAATCAAATAAAACATCTAAAACACGCACATTTGCAAAAAATATACCACAGTTATTCAACTACAGGTAAGTTAGCCTGCACATAATGAAAACAAGAATAGAAAGAGATCACTATTGTTGTTTTTTTTAAACTGTGTACCACACACGATTCTGTTTACCTATCTACATGCATGCATATGATGGTGTACAATACACACAAGTTCAGTTTATATCACGCACTGTATTCTTGAGTATACAAAAACTCCTGAGTACATCATCATCATTTATTTGTTAATATAATATGAAATGCTAGAATGATGAACTATAATTTATTGTTAAAAATAACAAAATTAAAACAAATATCTGAAAAAGATAATGTAACCTGAGAGAGATTTTAATGCAACAAACAAAGTATATGCAATTCATATCAGCACAAAGATACTTATTCATACACCGATGAAACTATTATGGTAAACTGATCTTTAAAATGGTTAAAAAAAATATACCAAATAACTATTGTAAGCAATAGTTTTTGTCATTTATCAGCCAGCGTAGTATAGTTAACAGCCAATTGTGCTAGCAAGCGCTGATCTCCCCAAAAAGTGTTAACAGTAAATCTATGTACGCAATTTATAGTGTGTGGTCATATCAAGTTAATAATCTCTGTATATATACATAGATTAAAAAAAAATCCTTGAGGGTTAAAGTAAAATAGTCAAGCATTTTATGTGTGATAAAATTGCACACATCCCTTTTAACCAGCAAATCTGAAGTATTCAAATAGCAGATTACCTTCAATACATATGTAGCCATAACCACATTTTTCTTTTTAAATACCAATTCGATAAAACAGTTTGTGTGTCTATGTCTACATTAATTTGAGAAACTGTCAGATTGCGGAGCACTAGTACAACTCACAATATGCACTGCATATTGGAGACAATTTCACTATAATATTAATGTGTACTTCAATAATAAGTATTATTTAGCACTTTCACTGGAAAAGCAAGATTTTATGCGAGAAAAAAATCTACTATATCATATCTTGGTTTTAATAGATGCTTCTATATTAATAAAAGTCATTGATTTAATGGTTAGTTTTCTTGGTCTGCTCCTCACCTATCTGAAGTGATTTCTCTGGTGATAACTAACACATCATGCTAATGAGAGAATCTAATGTACAATAGAAAAATGTCACTACTAATAATATTTGCATGAAGTTAAATAAAGCAACTGTAAGAGAATGTCAGACAGTTGCTTCTTAATCAGATACAGTTACACAATGAAATTATGTTGTTAATTTTGTTACATCATTGAATGAATCCTAAATTACTATATAACGATGCACAGACCCATTTATAACAATAATATACTCCTTTTCACTCTTTGGGGGGAGGAAACTTCAGGAAAAGGTTTCTTCCTTTTATATGAAACAAGTTAAACATTCTTCCTTTTTAATACAAAGGTAAATGTCTCTGGCATTTTGTGTCACTGTGGGTTATAGCCATTTCTCTTATGGTCTCATTTCAGAAATGACTTTAAAGTATTTTAGAACATTATAGCCCTTAAGGTAACTGGATGAAGAAAAATGACATTTCTTGTTCTGACAAATGCACAAAACATTTATGAAAGCAGAAAATCAGAAAAGCCTGCTCTTTTTTTAATCAATCAAAACCAGGCCTCCTTTTCTGTTGTTAACAACCTCTTGCCAGACTAAAATGGGCAGTGTGTGCCCTGGACTCAACCAGATGAGCAGGGAAGGGAAACCAAGGGTTTCTGGCCATTCTCGACCTGTCACTGATCAAAGTGACCCAAAGAAGAACTTTTAAAAAGTTAAGATTTATGCCCTTTGAGGTTATCAGCTATTCTTCTGTACACAGAACGGGATGATCCTTTTAAGAGAACCATATTTTTATACTGAAAAAAAGATGCATAGGCAGAACAAGTCAGTCAAATGGCCATGTTTTAAACTTCTAGTAGGTAATTTAGAAGTGGTGTTTCCCAGTCTTGCCCACCCCAACAAAATATAAGTTTGCTCTGGAATGTGATGTCTGATTTTCCTGTGCCAGAGCAGACTGTCACATAAACAGAATCAAACTCGTTCATCAAAGGAGGAATGCAAACACAAGACTCCTATACCTACTCTTACCTAAATCTGTATGATCAAATCTAAACACTCGGACATTTTCACAATACACTTCCTTGTAGTGTCCTACTACAAGGTTTTGCTGTAGCTGTTGAGAAAAAGTTCTGTATTCCTGGAGCATGCAAATATGTAGCTTTCCCAGAAAAACTGCATATGTGTTTTTAAAAATCACTCTTGTTGTCCTGCTCTAGTTTTTGTACTAGAACCTGCTAGAGACTGACTTACAAAGGTGGGAGTTTGGGGGACTGGGGAGAGAAGAGGTTAAAAAAATTGTACAAAGCACAGTGTTTTATTTAGAACATATAATACCACCTTTACTTTTACTATGTATATCTGCAAAACTTTCACAAAACATTTCATTCAAACCTATGGTAAACTTTCTCTTGCGAGTGAAGTGCATCTGGTAACGAAATATAATCTGTACTGCGAACAAAAATGTATCTCAAAGCCTAGGCATGAAAGGTGAAATACCTATATTTTCAAAAGATGGATGCTAAAAATTAAGTAATCTTATAATGGATGAAAAACAAGATAGATGTGATACTCAAGATTTTAGTGTTAAAAAGAGAAAAGAACATCGACACTGAGACACATTTGCAGCTGCACTTGACAGAGTTTGTGCTAACAGTCTGCACAAGCTGATCCAAGAACTTTAACGAATCAGAAAGATGATAAAATGTTATCTTTTAAGAGGGGGATTAAAGCATTACTAATAACTCACCCCCTCCTAAAAGCTTGGTGAAAAATGAGTGTGAACTGAATGTGTTTTAGTTCATGATAACAAACAACAAAAATATCTTATAACAAAATTATGAATACAATGCTTGAACACACAAGTGAAGTAAAGACTTTTTTTTTTTAAATCTGTTCAACATTACCACCTTTACAAAGCTACTGTGTGTATTCCAGTGAAAGGATTCACACTGATGCAGCATCTGTCATGCATTTAGTCATACGCTACATTTCTTCCCCCTCCACTCCATGAAGAATATAAACAGGACCATACACATGTCCAGCAATGCACAGAAGACATTTAACCTTCTCAAGTATTAGCATAATTAATACATTATCAAAAATGTAACAGCCTCATTTATGTGCCAGTTTTGCCTTGCCTATCAACTAGTTGTCTCAAATTCTTTGCATCTTCTATACTGTCCTTCATTCAGTTTTGTTTTCTTGTGTTGTTCATGTTGAATATTTTCTAGCACTCCTGAGACTACGTAGATCTAAATCTGTTTGGAATAGGTCTAATATGAAACATGCAATCTAACACTATCTATGTGGTTCAATAACTATTTATCAATTGATCGTTATCTGGATCCAGTTATGTTAACTCTTTCGTAGCTGAAGGGGAAAGAACCTAGCCTACAACCTCAAACATTTAACCTCACTACTGAACAAAAAATACAACACATAAGTTATATAACTACTTTACATTCTATTGCTGAATATCAATAAAAACTAATGTGTGATACATCAAGTATATATGCATATACCCCACATAACGTGCAGCAGCAGTCATATGCTTAGTGGCACACAGTGCATATGAAATGTCCATCTCCACTAGGAGATGAAATTTTTACTTTCAAGAATGGGACGTTGGACACAAAGAGTTGCTTATTCATCTTATGTTGATTACATTTCTATACCAGCTTACTGTATCAGCAGTAATCAGGGTCCCTCTACAGGATATATCAAAATATACCTTACTCAAATACATTCATCCTGCCTAAGCTATGTTGCGTAAAAGCTCTTCCCTAGACAACTCCTATAGATTACTATTTCCACTGTCACGTTTTGGTTTTCTCAAAAATGTTCTTTTATGACTAATACTCATGATTATTTTCTTACTATAAGCTATACAAAGAAAAACCTAATGACACTACCTTCTCCCTTTTTGTACAATATAATGCTTTTTAGGTAAATAGGAGTTCACTCATCTCATTTCCTGCATTATAAAAGTCTTACTAAAAAGCACACCATTTAATAACTCCTCTTTTGGATAAGGAAGTACTTTAGTTACTATTACTCAGTGTGGGACCATAACTGGAAACTACTTTTTAAAAAGTCAAATCGTCTCTGGAAAGGGAGGCACCCTGTTAAAAAGCTTCAGTTTGAACTTCCCTCCCCTGCTTGAGCAGAGTCCAAGATGAAAGTTTCTCTTTTTTTCCTTTTTTTACCCAGAAGAGCCAAGTAATTGTGCAAGAGGAGCTACAGCACGCAGGGCGCGTATCACCAAGTGCATGGTACAGAAACGCTGGCTCCTGTGATTAATTATCAGTTATTACTGGCCTTGCAGTAACATTTTAGCTTTCCCGTCAGAACCAGCATACCAAGCTGCCTTAAACGCGGCCCCCGGTGAAGGAGCAACTCTGGGGAGGACGCCAAGGCACAGCTCCACAGAAACAGTGTGTGTGTGTGTGTGTGTGTGAGAGAGTGAAAGAGAGACCCGACAACTGAAACTGTCTCCTCTAACGACCCTCAGTGCTGTGCTGGCAGCAATTCCAGCACAACTGCTCTCCACTCCTTAAGTCTGAATAAAGCTGTTTTCTGCCACATGAAGTCAATTAAGCTGCTCTGAGGGGCCCCCTAAATTTAGTATCAGTTTGATTTGGGGGCTTATGTACTCTGGAAGAATTAAAGGACTTTTGCTGGGACAGCAGATACTTTTATTTATAGGGAAGGGATGAGGGGGAGAGAATGAAACAAAACCAAGGCAAACAAAGAAAGAAACCAGTCTTACCATAAGAAAAGCTCTGTTTGGAAACTTTAAAACAAATGCCTTGCTTTTACTTCAAGCTTTAAAATCTTTTCAAAAAAGAGACCTTAGGGAAGCAATGAAGTAACCATGCACATTCCAATGACATAGTTATGACAGTTCAGAGGCTAACTATGCAGTGATAAATTAAAAAAAAATAATAAAATGTGGAAAGAAAAGAAAAGCATAAGAGCACTAAATACCATGTTTTAATATAAATGAAAAAAAAAAAACGACATACCTGTTGGGACATTCTGAATAAGAGGTTAGTGTCAGCGTTCTGCCATGTCCCCATGAAACCAGATTCGGTTGTTGCCGTTCTTGTTCCGAACTGCATGGAGTTGTCAGTGCAGGAGTCTCTTAAAGTCAAGTCTCTTGCCCTCTTTCGCTCTCTGTGTCTCTGTGTCTCTCTGTCTCTCACATCCACTTCTGCCTCTTCTGACTGAAAAGTGAAGGTGGATTTTTTGAGCCTCTTGGCAGCCAGTAGCAAGAGTGTAGTGTAGTTAAGATGCTAGCTGCACTGTGCATTTCATTTGGAAATGAGGGGTTCAGGGGAAGGGGTCAGAGCTTCTTTCGCACCTTCTGCCAAGATACCCCTATCATTTATGCATAGATTGTGATTCCCCAAGCTTGCCTTTGCTCAGTTTAACAGCTGCCTGTCAGGTGTGCATGCAGCACTAAGGAGACCCAACCATCAGCTTCAAACTCTCAGCCACTGGATGTCATTGGATAGCAGAGCAAAGAGTCAACTGCACTGCTCCACTGTCAGGCACCAAATGACATCCTGCACTAACCCCTCTCAGTCAGTCTACAGATACACACGCACACACACACACACACACACTCTAACTAGCACACTGATCAGAGTGATCACAGTGAACTGGGAGGAAAAAAGGCTGTGTCCCTTTCCCTGTCTTGTTCTGTTTTTCTTCAACAATGCTGTCAAGCACAACATGTAATATTTGACACTTACCTACCACACAGAATCTGTAACTTTTTTTTTAAGCGATTACTCTTAAATATAGTCAATATTCACTTACAAGAAAAATGTGAGAGTTGGCCTGGTTATTTTCTAAGTATTAGATGCCAGGCAGCCAACTACCGTGGAATAGTCCCTTCCCGTCCCAAATAAAACTCTTACCAAAGAGGGGGGAAAAGAGACACGATCCAACTCCTTTTGAAATTAAACCAAAAAAATCACATGCACATTTCATCTCTCACATCCCTGTTTCCCTTGTTAATCACTTAACTGTCTCAAGTAGCATCTTTGGAGAAGAAGTGGGATGTAGAAAGGAAGTGTCTACTTCATTCCCTACCCCCACCTCCCATGATGAAAAGCAGAGAATTTTTTTTCAAAGTTCCTGGATTAACCATACACAAAATACCATCAAACTATAAAGGAGAAAGAGATGAAGCAGAAAAAAAGAGCCAGTCCCACTCAGTCAAAAAGTAATGCAAAGAGAATGATATTTTTCTTTCAATATCTTTCCCCTGCACTTACTCAGGTAACATTTTTATACATAAAGAAAAGAACAATCCTGATACCTAGCAGATTTTTAATTAACATGGCTTTAAAATAAAGCCAATCTTTGCTAAACTGTTACCTTCTTTACCCTCTGCGTGAAGGGGGAGAAAAAAAATCACAACTATGTGAACTACATAAACACTACAACTTCAAAAATGTAAAATAAAATTCATGCCATCTCATAAAAGCAGTGAGGGTAAAAAAGCTATCCTTTCTAAACTTAAATTGTAAGGAACATTCATCTTCTAATAAAATCTACAAATTTAGGAGGACAAATGTATCACTCTCTCCCCTTTTCCTTAACTCGAGAATAACAATAAACCTTACTCTCTGAAACAACAAAAGAAACAGAAGAGAGCTTCAGTGGCAGCTTTGTGTCATTAGCGTGCAATGAGAAAAGATGAGAAAATGTACACTATGTTGACACAAATGTGCCTTTCCCTTTAGATCCTACATCTCCTGAAAGCTTTTCTGTTAAACTTCTCTCCAGTTCACCACCATTAAGTATTAAAAAAAAAAAAAGTCTCGAAAGCAGCAAATTCAATATCTGAGAAAAAATAAACAAGAACAAGAACCAAAGAACTGTTGTCTTAAAATATATTACGTCCACCTGTGGTTAATAAAAATATTCTTGTTGGGGGTGGGGAGATGCTATGGGTCAATTGTGCCAACAGTGGCTGTACCTTTACTCTTAGCTATTACCCACTTAAACCCCCTCTAAAATTTGCTAGCCTCTTGATTTCTGAAGTGGCACTCAGTGCCTCAGTTAAGCTGCCTGCTCAGCTCCTGACCTTCCCACTAATGGCTGTTATTTGTGGGAGGCTTAAGGACACCGTCAATAGCAAGCTTCCTCCTCTCTTCTCTCTGCATCTCTTGTGCTCTCTCTCCCCCCCCCCCGCCACTCTTCTTTTTTCCTGTCCTGCAGTCCTCTCCATGGGGGGAGGCGGGGGAGCATGTGCGCGCACGCACACACACATGCACACACACAAAATCAACTGGCATGCAGCAGCAAGCACCTGCAGTAATAGACTCTTTTATTAAAACTGTTATTCTGCAAGACTTGACATTCCCAGTGGACTGGGCCATGTCAAAGCCGATATAATTAACTAGAGGCTCAGCAACGGATCAATTACCAGACAAGCAAGTGATAGTGAAATCAATGAAAGATCATCAGCCACATTATCAGTGTTGCAACTCATTAGGGTAAAACTGAGAAATGTGCTCAAAGCGAGCCCAAGCAAGGTGGCATTACAAAACAAAGGGCTAATTTGGAGACCCTGCTGTGAACAATCTGTAACAAAATTAGCCTTTTTCCCCCTAAACTGCACAGCTCTGTAACTAAATGTGACAGACTGAAAGAAGCAGTTTATTAAGACACCAACTCCAAGTTTATTTAGTTCATAAACTCTCTCCTAGAAAATCAATACAGTCTGTACAGGGTTATTAGGCTGACTAGCTAATACATCCAAATCTCGTCTTCCTAGGTAGTTGTCCTGGCCAAAATGCTACCTACTGTAGGTGAATTCAGAACAGCTTCAGATCATGGTATCAAAGGAGGACCATTACTTATTTGAGATGTATGTTGCTGCTAAATCACAGCATAAAACTTAAAAAAAAAAAAAAAAAAAATCTTATAGTTTTGCTAAGATAATAAATGTGACAGGGAAGAAAACAAAATTTAGACTAAAAACAGCTACAGTCATCCTCAAGTCTATCTTTTCTAAAAGGCACTTTGTTTCAATAGCATTAATGCCAACATATAAAACTAAAAAAACAAATACCTGATACATCTGAAAAGGGATAGACAAAGAACTAGTCACTAAGGGGATGACAGGAACCTCGGCATGGAAACTAAGATGGAAGTACACTTCCTAGAGTAATAGACTAAGGCCTGGTCTATGCTGCGGGGGGAAGGGGGGGTGGAGGGGGGGTGAGGGAATCGATCTAAGTTACGCAACTTCAGCTACATGAATAAGATAGCTGAAGTGGGTTTTAGGCCACGAAAGCTTATGCTCAAATAAATTAGTGAGTCTCTAAGGTTCCACAGGTACTCCTGTTTTTGTAGATGAAGTTGATGCACTTAGACTTACTCACTGCAGTGTCTTCACTGCGGCGAGTCGACTGCTGCCACTCACCCGTCAACTCTGCCTGCGCCTCTCGCAGTGGTGGAGTACAGGAGTCGACAGAAGAGTGCTCGGGGGTTGATCTATCATGTCTAGACTAGACACGATAAATCAACCCCTGCTGGATCGATCGCTGCCCACCGATCCGGCAGGTAGTCTCTTCTACATCTTTTCTAAGTCTATAACTATTTGCATTTGAAACTGACATGACATTTCAAAACAATAGTGAAAATCTAAGCTTAGAACTCAACATTCCCCCTCTGAAATCTATCATCCCCCTCCCCAATGTCATAATTCCTCTACTGACAGAAATATTCTTGGGATCATGTCAAAGAGCACAAGTGATACTTGTTAGTACTCAAGTTTGGCAAACACTGAGTGGATCGATATTTTTTCTCCCCCCCACCAGCCCTGAAACTCCCTTTGGCTACCTCATTCTACAGCCACCAACAAGATATTTGCTCTGAAAATATTTAAGACAAAATCCTTAAAAAGAGTTCAAGAAGTAATCTTCACTTCCGCCATACCTTTCTAATTATCCATATAAAATTCATAGATTTCACTGTTAACCCATACTACTTTGTATTGCAAGATAAAAGGACCTGGGAATTGCATTACATTTTTCAGTTTGTGACTGGACTAATGTTGAATAAGAGATGTGGCCCATGGACTGTAACTTGAATACTAGTGAAAGTCAATAACCAGCGGTTATTTTGGTTATTTACCTGTGTAGCCCAAATATTTAAGAAGGCTTGCAATCTATATGTGAAGCACAGGCAATTTTTTCAACCACTGAATATTACAGAAGCCTTTTACAACATTAAGTAGTTTTGTGGATTTTATTTTTTAATATAAAATTGTCTATTACTTCTTTCTCCTAAAAAGGTACCCAATGCTACCACCTTTGGCAAGAAGAGATAATACACTTGCCACATATTACATTAAAAAAAACAACAGGATAACTAGGTAACGTTTGTTTGTAATCCTAAACACAGAAGACAGTGCATAATGTTAAACATCTCTTAAATGTTCATAACATTGGAATTTGGAACAAGTAAGTATTAATTAGTTCAGTCAAAGGATTAATAAAAATTGACTCAAATCATTAGAAATTTTAAAAAATATACAGTTTTCTTCTCTTTGCTCCAATTATTTTGTATTATTAAGCAAGCTGTTAAACATGCAACATTTACTAACCTTTTAATGATCAATAATATGTAAAGTCTTTAAAGAGGATTATTTTGTTCCAAGTCTATGCTTTAGATATTAATCAAGAAAATAATTACAGAGGAGTTTTGCAAACTAAATAAATAAATAAAATCTGCATAGATATTACTATGTACTATATATGTACATTCAATGAGGCCCAATTAGTTGGAAAGTATTTGCATTTCAGTTAGTATGCGCTAACAAGACTGTAGGGAGACAATGCAATTCTACGATGAGGGAAAGAAAGAATGCTGTTTTCCTGTAAGTATTAATTCCCAAAACTGATCATTTAAAAAATGTTACTGATCTTTACAGTATTTGTTTTCCTAACATCTAGGAGTTCACTATAAATGTTTATATTAACTAGACATGCAACAGTGTCCCATAGATCACTCCTGGGGAAAAAAGACAGCAGCGGGCACAAATTAATTAATTTCTACTGGTGATCTAATTATTTTATAATAATTGTTAATCAATTATTTAAAATGAGCATTCCTCAATTGTGACTTTGGTCCTAAGGTTTGATAAGATATTAAAGTATGAGAGAATATAATTTTGATGTAAATATAGCTGGTTTCAATGGCAAAGATATATACTTTCTAAAATGTGATCTCATAACCAGAATACATAGTTTGTTAGATTGACTTACTGTATAGTACCTGTAATTCCCAGAGTTCAGTTTGCTGAAGCTGTTAACAGATTCTGTAATCTATAATGACAGTAAATTGGCCTTTGCTCTTCTCTTATTCGCTATTCATTTTCAAAGCTTGGTTAAGTAGATAGCTGGGTTAAAGATCAGTAGTTTTTCATGTGACACACTCTGGTATTCATCTAATGGCTTGTCAGGACAAAACTGTCCCTGTTCTTGCCAAAATAATGAAGATGGTCCTCTATATCGCATGACAATCAGCCCTTCCTTGTGTTGAAACAACTCAGCTTATATGATTAAGTTGTTTTATAGAAATGTTATAACTGAATATCTGACGTTGCTCCAATAAAACGGATATATTTCCCAACATGAGATAAATTCTCCTGCTTTCACTCACTAAAATAACGTATGCACGGAGTCTGTAACCAATCATGCTTGTACATTACTCAAGAATAAAAGTGAAGTCGTGAACTTGTGTCCTGCTGGGGAGGGTTCTAATTTAATACTTGAAAATTATGCAAAACTAACATGTTGTTCCCACTCTTAGAGGCGGCGATTCAATTGAGGAAATGTAATTCTTTTCCCTGAGAACAAAGTAAGAGACTTGCTCTGCAACCTTTGTTAAGACATCTGTTAACATTTCAGTGTCTAAGGGGGGGAAAAAGGGAAGACTTAATAAAAGAAACCTCCTCAGAACAGATAATCCACCCAAATTTCCATATTCTACAGAAAAAAAATACTGGCAGCAGCAGCACCATGCTTTCTGTGAAACTTACCACTCTTACTTTGTAAAACATTTTCCATAAGATTGAATACATAAGAAACTTCTGACTAGTAACCAAAACCAGGAATGCACAGAAGCAGTTTATGATATCATCTTCCAACAATGAGACGGCATACTTTTTAGACCTGTGTTCCAAATTCCCCTGTTGAATCCTCCTTCGCTACAGTACTGTGCATTTAGGAGTCTATTTTTCCCTTTGATATGTAATTCTAACTCTCGTTAATTCCAATAGGAGCAGATGTGCAGTGGGGGCTCAAGCAGATGATATACCTTTTGGATTTAAATAAAGTGCTCAGTTCAAAAATTTTGGAAGATCGCTGGACAACCTACGGTCAGCAGAACTTCCACCAAATCATACTCTTCAAAATCAACATTGTATTTATATTTTAATTACAGGTAGTATTTCCAAAAACTAATCATTACCAACGGTTGATAACCTGTTTTATTCAGGTTATCATCCCAGTGGCGGTTATGGGATATATCTGATCATTTCCCGATAGTGCATTATGCAACACGGACATCTGTCTAATAATTTAACATGCAGTTACTGGTCTATAGTAACACATTCTTATTAAGAAAGCTCCAGTTCCTAACAGGCCTTCCCATCACACTTACTGGATGCTTGCCCATTATAACTACTGGAATCACCAGCACAGCCTCAAGAATATGGATATCCAAATGGACCGTTGTCACAGAACATTAGCATGAACGTAAAAAATGTGACCTGCTACACATTGATACTAATCCCAACATGATTAGTGAAATCTCAGCACGCCAAGTACACTGCGATATCGGTCATTCATCCAATGTGTTGTAACAAGTTACGAAACAAAACAATAATCAAATCTATAAACCATCACCAGAACTATAAAAGCAGGTTGGGGGAAGTGCATAGCATCCACAGCCACCACCTTAACATATCTCCCTATTATTGACATATTAGATAGAATCACAGTGTGAAATGTTGATGTTTCAGGTTTGAGGGATATTATGCAAGCTTAATACTACGAAGTACCAGTGATAGGATCTCTCAACCCATAGTAATAGTTGTTATAAAACACTAACAGAAGGTAATGTCACCTGAAACTACACTCTATTTTAAGAGGGAAACACATCCTCTATGTCTTGAGCAACTCTGTAGCACAAGGTGAGGTATCTTAAGTTGTAAGTCCAATATTGCAGCAATACACAGGTGAGATGGCCAAAGCTAGGTAGATCTTTCCATGTCTGCGTGGGACTCACTCACATATGACAATTCTTATGAGATATGAGGGCAAAGAGATTTCCAAAGCACAGATAATCTAATAACATCCGTATAAACACACAATCTGATGCTAAGCAACAGCAGTTAATTCAGCTAAATTGAGAATTTAATTGCACATCACACTTTGCTAAATAATCACCTCCTATATAAAATGGCCTAACAGACTAAAAAATGGTTGTCTACCTTTCATAACTGTTGTTCTTCAAGATACTTTGCTTATCAATGCTAGATGTGTGAGCACCCATGTGCACAGTCAGAGATTTTAGCTCTCATGTGCCAGTATATTAGGCACTTTCAGCCCTATGCCCTCTCAGTTCCTTCTTGCCGGCAACTCCAACAGAGGAGTAGGAAAGCAGATAATAGAATGGACAGGAGCCACACATCTCAAATAACAACAATTATGAAAGGTGGGTAATTGCTTTTTCTTCTTCGAGTGCTTGCTCATGTCGATTCCATTCTAGGTGACTCACAAGCAGTATTCCTGGAGGTGGGCTTGGAGTCCATGATCGTGCGTCATGCTGCTCTACCAAAACAAGCATCATCTTGGGCCTGCTGGGTGAGCGCATAATGAGACGTAAACATGTGGATGGACAACCAGGCGACAGCCCTGGAGATATCTTGGACCAGCATTGTAGGGTGTAGCCCAAAGAGATTATGTCAAGCACCCAACGGTCTGAGTTAGCTGCAACCAGGCCAACTGGAAGGGGCACAGGCAGTTGAGGAAAGAATAGGAAGATGGATCCTGGGATGTGACTGGGGTGCCATCCTCAAGGTAATCTCAAAATGCCTGTCTCTGGCTTCACTGGTGTCTTGAGGGGCCGGGCTGAGCAGGTGAACAGAAGGATGAAGTGTGGCAGCATTTAAACTCCTTGTCTCAGTCTTTCTTCTATAGGTGCTCTTCTGGGAGGCCCCCAGGACCTGGGCAGAGGAGGTGGAGGTGGCAGAGGATGGAACGGTCTCCTAGCCTGCTGAGGAGTATGAAGACTCTACTAAACTAACACTTAATCTAATGCAGCAGCTCTCAGTGTGTGGCCCAATTAACACACTGCTGTGGCCCAGCTGTGTGCAAAAAAATATAATCAAAATGTGCTGCTCTGGTCTGGCAGGGGGCGGGGCTAGCTAAGGGGGAGAAAGTGTCTTGCAGCTTACACCAGCGCTCCTGCCTGCAGGGAGCTGGCGAGTGCCACAGTGGAGCAGGACAGTGGGTCTGCGGGAGGAGTTTGTAGGTGATGCTCTGAGAACTAGGTGTTTGGCCCAGGTTTTAGGTGGTGTGCTGCTCTAGGACTGTCTTCTCGGATCCTAGCTGCCCGCCTGGTGCTGGGGAACGGGGCCCGGCTGCTGCCCAGCAAGATTTGAGGTACAGCTGCCTGGCTCCGCACCTCGGGCTACACTCTTGGCCCCACTCTGGGCAGGGGTGCTGGGCATAGGGGACTGTGGGTGGTTTGGGGGGAGGGGAGTGCTGTGGTTCTCAACCTGCAGCCCCCAGTCCACAATGATAAACAGGTTGAGAACCACTGCTCTAATGGCTAATTAAGTACATAAGAACTATATAAAGCAGGTAATAATAGGCTGTTAAGAACACTAACACTCTTGCAATACAAAACAAGGCACTCCAACCAATCATCACAGGCGGTAAGAAGGAAGCGAAAGGGCGTAGAGCTGGCAGGGCCTAATATACCACTAAGGCAAAAATCTCCGACAGCTGTGTACGTGGGCATGCACACACCTAGAATGGAATCGATATGAGCAAGCACTCGAAGAAGAACACAGATTTTGACTAATACTAACCAAACTAACATGGATGACAGAGAAATATAAAATCTGTCCTCTCCCTCTCGCCTCCCCGGAATGGCATTTTATCTGACAAGCCAAAATTTGGTGTGGAGCCCTTATATACATACATTTTGCAGATAGCCCATACATGTCAGTCATTTGAGCATGTGAGAAATTTTCATCTGGCCTCCTTTTCATGTGTATACCCTTTGGTGTATGCAAAACCTACACATTCACGTATTTGTCAACAGGCAACTGTGCACATATATTTTGTAACTAATCGATCAATTATTCAGTGCATACAAAAATATTCAAATTATGCACACGTATAAAACAGATGATCTCTTGAATCTTTATTCCTTAATTCTTTGTAACTATATGCAAAGTGTGCCGCATTTTAATGGTTTTTGGAAACCAAGGGATTAGGTTCTGATTCAAAACCCACTGAAGTCAACAGGAAGATTCCCATCAACTCCAAAAGGCTTTTAATCAGGCCCTGTACATCTAATGGAAAAATAACCATCTAATATCCTGAGTAATAGCAGTGTCATTCTTTAATTGTCCAGTAAGGGTGCCACTGCTGAAACAATAGTGCAACTGAGACCATCTCTTAAATGGGACCTTAAAGAATTTTAAAGTGCCAGAGTGGATGGATTTAAAGTCCGAAATAGAAACAAAATGCATACTGACAAAAATATTACAAATACATTTATCTTTTAAAACAAAATATTTCACTCACTGTTTTGCCTTCTCTTTCTCCTGCTAGGACATGAGCTCAGGATTCAATAATAATAGTCACAGGTCCACTATACTAGTGGATATAATAAATTATCAAATCAGTTTATATAGATAATTGAAAGAGGGAATTCAAATACAGTACTTTGATTTCAAAAGCAAATACATTGGCACAGATTTAAGTCTGCACTCTATTACTGCAGTATTATATGTGTGTTCTTACATAGTCTCACATGTTTCATGTAATGATAATGTGGGTTTTAAAACAGTATTTTACATTTATTATTTAGTTATGATTATAAACTAAAGTTTTGCTTTTCTTCTCTGATGTATTAATGCTAAAATCCTGGGATTCAGAGTTATCTGTTCAAGTTCAGTAGAAGACTTTTAGTTTAAGGCAACCATCCTAATGCATTTAATTTCATTACACATATCCCTTTAACAACACACCTCTATAATACGCTACTTCTTTGGTTCCTCCAAACAGCCTATAAGATCAAGTCCATGCAGTGCTTATGATCTAAGTATTTGATAATATACTATCTTTTTAAAAGTCTGCTACAATTAAATCAAACTAAACCAAGCTGAAATCTAGATTATTTACAGAACATTCATGTTTTAGACACTGACAAGGCACATCATTTACAAACACGAGACTGAACTGAGAATTGCTCTGTGTTCTAATTACAGACTATTTCATACAGAGCTGCCCAGTGTCCTAGTAGCTCTCTAGACAATTAGCAAAAGCTGCATTAGCAGGAACTCAGCAGCCTCTGTCTCACTTTCCTCTAGAGAGCAGGGGAATGATGAGTTCCATCACCTGGCCAGCAGCAGCCACAAAGTCACCTCAGGGACTTGGACAAAGAGATTCATCTGCAGCCTTGGCAGCCTTTAAAGCATGCCTTACTAGCAGACAGTCACACTATCATTCACTAGCACAAAGTCCTTTTATTAAGGGCTGTTGTCTAAGTGACCTGTCACAAAGCTTCATAAAGCAGCATTAGTACTGTGGGCCAAAAAGAGATTGATCTTTGAGCTTCGTGTTCTCCTGTTGTCAACAGTGCATTATAAAACCAATACTAAATACTTTATAAACAGATCTCCCTACAGTGTATTAGAAGAACAGAGCATATTTCATGCCCTATAGTTAGGTAGCCACATATCCATCAGACAATTAAATAATTTATTAGCTATTAAGAAGTGCAAAAAGAGTCAATAAACTTTTGAATACTTATAAGCTTACTATTTTATTTGAAAACATACCTGAACAAGTGACTAGTTGACCTGCTGAGGACTGGAAAAACTGAATTTTGGTTTAGTATCTTTTCGCTTCCCATATCTCCCTGACCTTCAGACAAGTCTCTGTGCTCCCCAACTAGTTCAAAAGGCTCTCCCTCGTTTTCAAAATCATAGACAAATTTGCTGTAACCTTGCTTCCATTATTTTCTATTCCTGCTTCCTACACCCGACATCAGCTTCTTTTTTCTCCCTTTGCACACGCTAGCCATTGTGCCTGCAAGACCCTTCTCCTCCGCAGCATCTGTCATCTGGAGCCATCCTTCTGTATTTCTCTGTCTTATTGACTCTCCAGCTATTTTCACCCAAACATATAAATTTATTTTTAAAAAGGACCATAAGTGACTTAAGGGTGAAATGAAAAAAAGTGTCTTTAATATTAGCAATTAACTCTACCACTGGAAAAAAATTGGTTGATCTTATTTTCAAAAGGTGCTGTACACCTACAATTCCCATTCAAGACAATGGGATCTGTGAGAGCTCAGCCACACTGAAAAAAAAAAAAATAAAAATAAAAAATCAGGCCTTGTACATTTGGTTCCCATCTTGCGCCGAGTCTTCTATTGTGCTATCATAATTATACATTAAGAGACGACAAGAGCGTGTAAATGCTTATAGCACATTTTAATTGGCCCTATGTAATCTGCACATTCCCAGTGCTAATGGTACAAGAGCCATTAATAGGTTTAGAGTCTTAAAACATTAATTATTATTGGGAAAATCTAGCCTATTATTTTCTGATAAATCTTCAAGATACAGTTTGTTTTAAGAGAGATCCAAACAATTTGCTATATGAGAATCTCAAACTCATTATAACCTGCATTTCAAATGTTCTATGCCCTGTCCAAAATTATCAGAGCATTCATTCTAACTCAAACTTATTTAACCTGGGAGTAGTTCCCAAACCTCAGCAGGCGTGGACCTATGTATAGTCTTGTGGGTGCCATGGTTTCACATACTGGCCACATTAATACAGGATAGCAAGCATCTGTAACCCACAGCTGTGAGTGCTCCAGCCCAAAAGCACCCACAAAGTTTATACCAATGCAAACCACTCTTCCCAACCCACATCTGAACCACAGTGGTTTTCTTTAGGAGCCTGGGCTGATATATAGCCCTGAAACTGAAGCTTTTGGGTTTTCTCCATTCACACAATTAAAGAGGGCTAGGGAGTGCTGCGGAGAAGAGGGGAAGTCAGTTCTAAATGAAAAACACACTGAGCAAGATCTTCACCCTTACTCTGGCCCCCATATGCCCACAACTCGCTGACCCTTCTATTTCCACCTTTCCTCTGCACTGGGCACCAGTCGGAAGCTGTGAGGAATCGAACATTTCCACATTACCATCTGACATTAAATTGCTTTTCTCAGCCCCTTTTAGCCTAAAAACTGTGCTCCCAGGATACTGCGAGGAAGGTGAAGGATCCCCTACAGACATCTTGTGAATTTGACACAGACGAAAATTTTAAAAAATCATTCCTTCCTGATCCCAAAATAGATCCATGGCATCCTGGAAACACAGCTGAGCTCAACTGTGGAAAAGGAGGGGACAACCGTAGTGTCAAGAAGGCCACTGGATGTCTGGGATAGCTTTAAATATAAGGGAGAGGCCTGGAAGTCAGTCTGCTCGCTCTCACCTTCCTCACAGCTAGCCAAAGGAAGAAAGCTCTCCCCCGAGAGAGCAAAGAAAGCTCTCCCCTGAGGAACATCCCCTTATGCACTGAGGCACGAGAAAGGCACAGAAAGGGGAAAGGCTCCAGTGGCTTTGTATGAGTGCTCCTCTACCCAGCTATTCAGAATTCAAGTGGTTGGCTCTCCTCCTGAAAATCCAACCAAATCCCCCATCTCCATATTGAAACGGGAGCAGCGACCATATGAGAACTACCTATTTCAAATAGCACTTTTGGTTTAATCAGTTGGTTACCAGCTATTAGCAGAGAATTAATACACAGGCGAGAATCATGCTACAGGTTACTATCAATGTGACTATTTCTTCCCATTTCCCACTGCTTGCATTAATTCCTTGGACACCAGTAAAATCCGCAGCATAAGAATAATCAATCATGAGAACAAACTAGATCCATTCAGTGAAACTGATGGATTGCCATGAATGGGCGATAAAAAAGAGAGAGAGATCAGTAGCTTCTGCCCTTGCTCCCCAACATTGTTGACCAAAAAAGCCTAAAATTGCTAATCTGCTGCTGAACAAGTATCTCCTAAAATGCAATACTATGTTCTCTCACTCTCTGCCACTTGACTACTCAGACAACTTTAGTGAGTTTTACATCTAGCTCAGCAAATCAAATCTTATATGACATGAAAGCAAACCACATTCCAGTATTTTATTAGTCTACATTAAAGGAAAGCCTGGCAAGCATTTGTCAGAATTTGAAACCTATTGCAGGTATCACATGCTATCACTCTGAGACTGTTCTTAGCAATCAAAGACTTAGCATCTTACCAGTGATCTACCGGGGGGGGGGGGGAGGGGAATATGCTTTTTTAAAAAAAAAATACAAGGAATAGCAAGACTTGCCTTCCTCTTTTTCGCTTGAAGATTCCTTAGAGAAATGTAGTAGGAACTTTCTAAGCGCTCCACTGAAGGAGTAAAGATGCAGAACCTTTCGCAACGACTTCTTTACTGAGTGATTTGTCAGGCATTTTAGTTAAATAATGTAAGCATTAACAAAAACTAACAGAACAGTCAACCTCAACAAAATAAGGGCACAAATAGATTTTTTTCCCTTTGCACGTCACCTTTAAAAGAATGGGATACGTAGGTTTCAATGTAAATGACTGTTAGACTATATCAACCTAGTATACTTAACCTAACATGAAGGCTAGCCTTATAAAAAGCAGCTAAGAAGAAAGGAACACCTAACTTTCAATCTTCCGGACAACACTCAAAAGAAAACTCGAGTAATTTACTGTCCAATATGGAATAGCCTTTAAGAAAATACACACACACTTTAAAATTATTATTTAAGGAATGCCTTTTGAACTTCCAACTTTTCCATAGTTGTGTCTCTGAAGTCATCCCACGGAGGCTATATTCTGCATCCCTCCCCCGCAGAGGAAAACACAATAGGAAGAAACTCTGGATTGAAATTAATAAGCAAACCACAAGAATTGATGACCATTACATTTCAATAAAATTTTGTAAAACTTTTTCAGGTGATCACAATTTTAATTTGACTTCATTTTATTAGCAGATCAAGTCCAGCAATTTCAGAAGGACAGCATCCCTGCTCCTTGCTCAGGAATGTTGCACCTGTGATCTCCCTTCCTCTGTTCTATCATTAGCTTTGCATACAGTTTTGTTTTGTTTTGTTTTAACCACAGAAAATTCAGGCTCGCAAAACTTGATCATGATGATTATTCAGTTTCCTAAGGAGTTCACTGCATTTTCCTTTATATTTAAGGCTTCGTTCTGATCTTATATAAGCAAGAACACTTATCTGGTAACTTCAGCTCCTGAACTTGTGTATACATGCACAGCAGCTGATTTTCACAAGATATGAAGCAACTGATGCTTCATTTCTGAGGTCAGAACCAAATCCATAGCATCTTTTATCACCAAGTTTTTGGCTATATAATTACTCTTACAATTAATAAGTGTATATTCTGATACTTATTCTTGTGTCAAGTGCATCTAATAAATGGAGGAAGTATTTTCTGCTTTTGTTTAACAAGAAGATTTTATTGGCCATTTACAAAGGAACTGAAAAATACATTCATTGTTACTACTAGTAATCATGGCATTTGTAATTTACATTAAAAGTAATGCCTAGAGGTCCTAACTAAGCTCAGGCCCCATTGTGCTAGGTGCTGTACAAACAAAGCGAGAGACAATCTGTTCCCTGAAAGATTTACAATCTGAACAAACAAGACAGACAAAAGATGGAAGAAAGGAAGTATTTTTATCCTCATTTTCACTGATGGGGAATTGATACACACACAGATTAAATCTGGAATTTTCAGAAGATTTAGCACCCACAGCTGAGGCTAAATTTTCAACAGAGCTCAGTATGTTAGATGTTGAGCTCTTTTGAAAAATCTAACCATCAATATCATAAGAGCAGTTGCAGGTTACTGGCCCTTATTTACTTACCCAGTTGGAGTGGACCTCTCTGAAGAGGAGCTGGCCTCAACAGTGGGTGCTGAATACTTGAAAGTCCCTTTCTGAGTGTTTTTGAAAATCTGATCATAAGAGCTTTGCCAAGATCATACAGGAAGTCCCGGGCAAAACCATCAACCCAAACTCCTAAGTACTAAGCCACTGTTTTAATCACAAGGTCATCCTCTTGCTTCATCCTTGTTTCAGCACTGCAGCGGCTAAATACATCCACAAGGCCAAATTCACTCAATGAGAACCACAGAATTATAGACTATCAGGGTTGGAAGGGACCTCAGGAGGTCATCTCATCCAACCCCCTGCTCAAAGCAGAAGCAATCCCCAGACAGATTTTTGCCCCAAATCCCTAAATAGTCCCCTCAAGGACTGAATTTACAACCCTGGGTTTAGCAGGCCAATGCTCAAACCACTGAGCTATCCCTCCCGCAACTAGCATAGCACAGAGGGAATTAGTCCTGCACTTCCAATCTTCATGTATGTATGGACACCACATACCTTAAAACTGGTGGTTAAATTTCACAGCAAACAATGTTTTTAAAAGATTGTGAAAATATTCATGTTTCTTTTCTACTTTCCAATCAGCTCTAATACTAACTCCACCTTGCAGCTTATGACCCAGTAAAATCAAGACATGCACTTCCTACACAACATACAGACAGCAATTAGAACAGTGTAGAAATTACTGTCAGATTGTCTATTTCATCCCTAACATGACTTGATCACTCCACATCAAATGCATGATTTGGCCCTGATTCTTTGGAGGACAAAGTCAGTGCTTTAAGTTTTATGACTCAATGCTTTGCAGTAACACCAAACCCCACTAATCCTGCTTTCTAGTGTAGGAAGTAAAGCAGGTAATGCTGGGATGTAACCAAAATGTGGTGAAGAGGAAGCCAACACGTAAGCCTGAGAAACAGAAGCAAAACAGTTTATTAACACAACTGCCTGTTTTTTAAAAATAAATTAGAATACATGTCATTAGAATCTAAAATACATTTCTAATGAATTTCTATATAAATATGATTTACAAATTCCACTGAATATGTGCCACAGCTAGCAGAATGTTACTATAGTAAATCGCAATTAAATAACTGTAAATCTTTGTAACGGCATTATGTCTAAAAATGTGTGCACAAATATGAATATTTTGTTCAGAAACATTCTTCACATATGGAAAAAAATTATAAAAAAAAAAAAACTTACCATGTTGGTACTACATATCACTCAATGCATAAATGGGGAAATAAAATTCACATAAATAATGCTTAATCGACTGGAGTTTCATGTTAGCAATTGCATCAGAACAAACTGCAGAAGATGATGGCATAAGTACCATACTTTAGAGCTTTTTTATGTTAAATATTCATATTTCTGGTAGCGAACTTCAGTTCTGAGTACACAATTTAATCACCTGAGCAACATATTTACAAAGCAAGCATCAGTAAATATTGTTAACTGTACATCTACCTTCCTCACAAACCTTCCTTAAGAATCAGATACTGTACTCCTCGCCCACACTCCAAAAAAAAAAAAAAAAAAAAAAAAAAACCCACATGCAACACTTAATTTTAACTTGTGTTCCCTTTGATGTGCAGCAGATGGACATTTACAGTAATCCATTACTGCAGAAATCAGCTGAAGAGCTATTTGTTCATTCCAAAACTTCCCATGCCTTATTTAGCTATTACAAGATTTCATTTGTCAAAGTGCAGACACAGTGCTGATGTCACATCCAATGTTGCTTTGCTATAGTCAAGATGAGCTGCAGCAAAATGACAGGCCCAAGAATACCTCCCTACAGAGTGTGATTGCTTCCACTGCCTCTTGGGATAGGTAAATTATTAACTGACACTTTCTCAACTGAAGAACTGTCTAATATAAACCCATTAAAACTGTTAGCGTATAGAACACTTCACACTGTTGGTTTGTTAAATCTTTGTCAAAGTCATCATTGGGCTGATCTTTTTAAAAAAATATTTAAATATACAGATATAGATAGATACTGAGTCAACATAATAGTTACTTGTAAAACTATTAATTATGGAACAGAAGTTTCTCCTACCTTTTGGTTTGTTTACATGTGTGGGACAAACTGAACCTCGCAGTTAGGAGAGGTTTGGTAGCAGGAGAACTATAAGCAGGAATGATAAAAGCCCATCTATCACCATTACAAACATACTAGCCACTGCCATCTGATTAAAGGTAGCTGCTGAATTCACTACAAACAGATGATAAATAGGTTATTACTGAATGAGTGCACCACAACCAACAAAGCCTGAGTGAATTAACAAATATTAATATAATATAAACTAGATGTGTGAAGTGTTCTTCAAAATTTACCAGCCCAGACAAGATCTACTCACCTCTCCTCTGATGATGGTAAAAACTAATATTCAACTCATGTCAAAAAAAGTTACTCACCCAAAGTGAGCTGCATGCAGGTTTTTGCAAGCCAGATATATACAGCTTAGCCTGGAAGGTTTATGATTCTTTGTGCATCTTTCCTCAAAGGGTATGACAGATATTGAGAATCATGAATTACAAAGTTGAAACTTGTGTAGTTTTACATTGCATTATTTTGGTAGTCTAATTTTTTTCAGTTTCCTACCATATGTACTCTGTCCCAACGGCCATATATCTCACTTACATGCAAGGAAGCTGCCACAGAATGTGCTATACTATATATATAACATGTTGTTTCTCATATGATTTAGTTAATCCCAAAACGTACTGCATACACTAACAACCTATTAGGGCTAACAGTTAAGTCAAAATGGCTTTTCTTCATATACAGCTCACTAACTAGCAAATTTCTGCCCTCGTCCACATGCAAAGCTGCTATTGACACTCCCTCTAACATAAGCATGGAAGAAAATCCACTCTATCAACCCAAATCCAATCACACTTGCCAAAACATGATCAGTGAAACTCTGTACGTAATTAAAATGGGAGAAGAGAATACATCTGGACATTATGGGTACAGGTGGAGACAACAGAAAACTTTCAGTTAAATAAGTTTTCTACCAGATTCAGCATGAGACTCAGAGCCAGTAGCTCCTGCATTCTAATCCTGGCCCCCCTTCTGACACCGTGTACAGTCTTGGGCAAGTTTTATAGGACCACATTTTCAAACATGGACACTAATTCAGACTGCCTCATTTTTTGGGGGTGCCTGACTTCGGGCACCTAATGATTTAATTTGCAGAGCTGCTGATTAGCTTCCATCACAAATGTGGGTGTTCAGCACTTTTGAAAAACCAGAGCTCAAATTGAGTACCCAAAAATGGAGGCACCCAAAATTAGAAGCCATTTCTGAAGATGTGGTCTTAAATTCTGTGCACTTAGGCATCTATAGAATGGGGATAATTCTTAGTCTACTTCATAAGGACATTAATCCTCACAACGTTTGTCAAATACGTCGCAATGCAAATGGCAGATATTTTTAAAAGCATATTAAGAAATTGGGTTTTTTGCTTTACAGGGAACACAACTGGATGGCAGACAAGTTTAACAGAAACATTCAAAAGCATTAATGCAGCATCTGTATCTGAACAATGTGTATGTACTAACAGACATATTGTATGGTGCATGCATGTACTGTACACTCCTGTTAAAAGCTCTCCTTGCCGGTAGGAAGGGAGTGTCTTTTCTACATTAACTTGGTTTTCTTAAATTGAAGTTAAGTTCCTTAAGTTGGTGTTGGTCCTGTTTTGACCAGGGGATTGGACTAGATGACCTCCTGAGGTCTCTTTCAACCCTAATCTTCTATGATTCTATGACGTGGCACCCGCCCTGCAGGTCAGGAGGATTCTTACGGGGATAGAACTGTTACGTGCTTTGAAATTATCAAAATTAATATGAAACAGTATGTGTAAAAAATAAAGACAGGTAAGCGAATTACAGGGCTGTAATTCCATCCAGGGGCTCTGTAAACCACAAGCCGCATAGCCTATATAGCATGTAGAGACACCATAACCTGGAGACTAATTACTCACACGGATACACACACTGCAAAAACAAGCCTGTTTTTTACTTTTATATTTAATGTAGTCCAAATCCCAGTCTCACTCCCACACACTCTTGCTCCCACTCCCCTTACTGCTTCCTTCACCTATTCCTTTACCAGCCTGCCAAATGCTCTAGCTGTTGCTGCCTTTAACACCTGTGAGGAACTGATGCAAAAGTGGTATCAATAAAATTATTAAAACTTAATATTCTGGACCCATTCTTTTTGAAGCTCTCCACCAAAGCAGCCTGCAGCTTTCCCTATTCCCATGGCAGTATTTCTTTGCCTACTGCCACAGGAATTTTTTCTTATCATTCTGAATGCTATAGTTGGAGGCCAGAGGGGCTATTCCCTACCACTATGCAGCAGCACTTTGGCAATCATAAACACACCATCCTATTGGTTTAGTGACTGGTTCTATCACATAATAAAAAGTTGTGACACATATTCCTGTGAATTTTAACTGGATGATTTTCATAATTCCTGGGAGTGACATCACAGCTGTCTATTACATGGCTTTTATTTTACCACATGGACTGCCCCGTACGCAACATTCATCAGTTCATTAGGTTTTTGCATTAAGAGTATTGTCCCAAATAATACAGCAAAATTTAACATAGCTTACTATCTATAACAGGGTGCTGGCATAATGACCTATTTCTTTGCACAGTGCAGTTCCACAAAGGTTTGGTTATCAGAAATGTGAGTATTTCTGTCTTTTGCAGGGGAGCCCAAAATACTTTCTGGTCTTTCCAAGCCATTGGTTTATAATAGAGCAGTTTTCCAGGAGGATGCATTTCCTCACAGGAGGCATAACTAGTTGTACTGTCAGAGAAAGGTTGGCAATATTGTTGGAGAGACTGCTCCAACCTTGGTTTGTACTATTCTTGATTTCTGGGTCTCTGCCTAAGTGGTGGAGCTAGGCATAAGCAGACTAAGCAATTGCTCAGTGCCCCCAAAAGGACCCTGATTTAGTATTACCCCAAAATACCATTCACCTTCTTTAATGTGGATCTTTTAACAATTGTACTACTATGTGTTGTTTTGCAATTGGGGGGGGCCCCCCCCACAGGTCAGGAGTAAAGTGGACTCAAAAATATTCCTGCCTAGGGCCCCAAATGGGCTACACCTTCCCTGTACAAGGTACATGTTTAGGTCAGACAGGGACCAGGGAGAGCCCACATTTGGAAGATACAGTTATGCCAGATGAGAGAGAGTTAAGGGGGTAACACACGAGACTTTGGATGTAAACTGATCACATCCTTGGCAGAAGAGAGGAAAGACGACTTGTTTCATTCAATCCGTGGAGAGATGTGTCTTATGGACAATTTCACTTGTCTCTTCAGCATCAGGATCAGATGCAAGATACCATTAGTCAGATCCAGTATGGCAAATCATGTATTCTCACACAAATGTGTGCAGAACAATCATGGTATTTTTGAAAACAAAAAATGCTGTCATTTCCATGCTTCTGAAACAAGAGAATCTGAAGCATGGGAGGCGACTGTGGTTTAATTTAAGGAAGTAAAACTAACATATTGAAAAATAGGATACTGAATACTTTACTATCTTAGCAACCACAGACTGGGCACAAGGCAAATGGAACAATAGCTGCTTGCTCTAAGCTGGATTCCTATTTGTGCATGTCATGTCTTAAAGAGTTCTACTATAAAAGTAAAAGGATCTCCTTTGGAAGACCTATGACAGAGACTGAAGGGAAAAAGTAACCTAAGCCTAACATGAAACAGTTTTATTACTTATATATTTATTACTTATATATTACAAAGTATGTGATTGGCATTAAAATATGGCTCAGTGTTGGTTCCTAATAAAAGTTAACCTTGCTCTCTTCCCACCCACACAAAAGTAATTTTGTTTAGAAACTTCCATTTTTTTGGCCTTAGCGCATATGAGGGGTGTGTAATACATACAGTGCCAGTAATTGCTTCCATACAATACAAATGTTTTAAAACATTTTGCATTCTTGTTATGATTATGCATGACATTTATATTTGTATTTAAAATCCAAAGGTCTTACAGATTTTACTTTTGTCTACAGAAAACAAAAGACTTACATGGCATAGACTATTTCTCTAATATATCTACAAAAGTAAAAAAAAAACAAGCCTTTTTATTTTCAGTTAATACGCTATGAACTCTTGTCCTCTCAACATTTGTTTTATCAATTGAAAGCACAAATATGTACATAGCATGCCAGGCTTTGAGAAGTGTGTAGACAAGTACAGTTGTGCATACATTCACAGCAAATGCATGTGAAACCAGTGAGTTAGACCTATACCTAGTCATTTGCACCTGCAATTATTGCACTTATAACTGCATGCAAAAATTATGGGCCCACTCCTAGAAACAAGCATGTGAATAACTTTATACACATAAGCATTCCTACGTATTCAATGGGACTAGTCATGTTTTTAAAGTTAGTCATGTGTGTGTTTGCAGGATCACGGCTACGTGTGGGGGGTTTTAGAACACCTGGGCCTTAATTTTTAAGTGCAATTTTACCTATATTTCAAAGGACTAACAAGATTTGTGTGTATTTGTTGTCCGTTCATTTCAATACAATTGATTACTATATTTCATATATGCTTTCCTGGCTGGTTTACACAGCTAATTTTAACCTTATGACTACAGCAAACAATCACATACTGGACATTCTATTGTCTAGGTAATAAAGTATCATATTTCCTTCTTCTAAAACTACAGTAAAAGAGATGAAACTTTATATATCATATACTGTGCCTTTTTATTCAATATGCACAATGGTGTTAAATGCATAAATCCAACACTTGCCAACATTGTAGCTATTAGGCTCTGACTGGGGGATGGGTGACCAGCAGCGATGGAGATCTACATAAACTTTTCCTGATGTTCTGAAATGTTCAGATGAGTGTTTTTCCACTTAAATTTCCAGATGAGACCAGAATTAGAGGTATGTCATGGAAAGTATATTGTTGCAAGATTTCCACTAAATACAGATATGGAATGATTAGAAGGTCCAGATTAATGCAACTACTATCATCAGTTCTACCAAAATCATTTTTTTCCCTCCTGGTTTTCTAAAAACCATCCAGAAGGTTATCTGGCTTCCCTGCAGCTTCTCTAAGGGTATGTCTACACTGCTCACGTTACAGCACGGCGCTCCAGATGCCTGTTATTTTTCTTTTCCTTTGTTCCATACTCTTGCTATTGCAAAGGTCTTCAGAGCCCTTACAACTCCACACACTACTATTTTCTGGATCAGTAATACCTATGCTAGGCTATAATTCACTGTCTGCTGTACACACAGGAGTCTGAAACCCTCAGCATAAACCCCATCCCCATTTCCCCACCACTACTAAATCCTGTGCCCCTTCCAAAATGGCTATTATCACCACTATCTCCAACTTCCCCACTAATCCATGATCTGTGCCATGCCCAAATCAACCCTTTCAATTTACAGTGCCCCATTAACCCTATTTGCACCAAGAAAGCTGTCCTGGTTTTTCCTTTTAAAAACTGTCACCCTACTCCAACTGCTCATACAAACAAACAAAACAAACTGGAATTTGGATAAACATCCAAAGAACAAACTCCAATCTTTTGAGGTTCACCCAGTTCTTGCTCTAAAAAACATCCCTGCTCCTGTCTACATCCATGACATACAGATTTAGTGTAGTTCTGCATTGCACACCACTGCAAGCCCCTATCTCCATTGGGCATTTGGCAAACTTAGTCCTCAGTCTTTGCAGAGGGTTATTTAAAACAAAAGACAAAGAAAAACTGTGAAGAGAAACTCCCCTTCAGGAAAACTGTTTCAGTGAACCACACTTCCAGCTAAATTCAAGTGAAAGTCTCAAATTGCTTAAAAATAGGGCTCTCAACTTTTGTAGTGAAGCTTCACTGAGTTTATAAACAAAGTGTTATTCCATTCAAAGGTGTTCAGCTGTGCTAATTCTATAGAAACATATAAATGAACACCTTCCAGGTGATCGTTAAAAGTGCTCTTCCAATGGAATGATCACTACTTTTTTTCTAGTCTGGATAGAAACAGATGAGTAAAGAAGTTGCAGCTTCCCAGTAGAGGGGATAAATTGTTGGCTCCCAGTCTTACAGCAGCTGCTTCCAGTGGGAAGTTGAAAAAACCACAGCTTGCCTTCCTACAGCAGCTCTTAAAAGAAGTAACTATACAACTTTCCAGAGAAATCCCCACACACAACTGCAAATGCCTCTTTCAACTGCCCAGCAACATCCCCAAGGTTGGGAAGAATTGTGTGTTTTGGGCACTGCCCTATTATAGTTACAGGGAAGTTTTTCATGAAACAAACACTTGTGTTGAATTTGGTGCTACTGAAATACACTGAAACTGTGTACATGAGTGGGTGATGTTGCTCATTACCAGCCAGCCCACAGAGAACATGCTACTGCTGCCAGAAGCTACCCAAATTGTCCTTTAGCTCAGTTGGTAGAGCCTGGTGGTTTTGCCACTGTCGGTATGTCAGCAATTAGACATCCATGGCTGGCCTGTGCCAGCCGACTCAGGCTTGTGGGGCTCAGGCTGTGGGTCTGTTTCACTGTTGTGTAGGCTTCTGGGATCGGGTTGGATCTCTGAGACCCTTCCACCCTGCAGAATCCTGAAGTCTGCACAGCAATGAAACTGCCCCACAGCCCAAACCCAAGTCGGCTGGCACAGATATGTGTAGCCATATCCAGAATGGCAAGAGTTCAAGCCCCACCAACCCTTGTGCATGTGTGATTGTGTCTGTTGTCTGTATCAGATAGCTTCATTACACTACAAGTAATTGCCACGGATCATCATTATTTGCATATAAAACTTCACAAAGATTTGCACAAAAAACCTCAAAACCAAAACCAAAAAACCCTCAGAAAAATTTAAGGGACTAAGCACAAAACAACAGAAGGTGGATGGAGCGAGAGAAGAAATTCACTGCTGAAAAGTACCATATTTTCTCAATTTAACATACTTAATGAGAACTGAGCAACAGAAACTTAGAAAAAAAATCAAGATGAGAATATGCCCTGAAGATTAGAATCCTAATATCTAGGCACAATGGGACATATTCTTAACTAATTCCTTAGTGTGTCCTATTGCATCTCGATATTAGAAAAGATATAAACAATTTTACATTTTGCCCTTCACTGTGTATTTTCTGACTTAAGAATTTTCTGTCACAACTTTAATGTTCTTTTAATGTATTTTTTCCCTGACTGATGCATCATATTTATCTCTGTAACGATCAATCAATATTACCTTTAATTGAGGTTAATTTCTTTCAACTTAGCATAAGTTCCCAGTTCTGCAGCTTTGAGCATGGGGGACTCCTGCACCTGCTGAAGAGCTTAAACATGTTTCATGGACTGAAGTTGTATCTTTTTCTCACTCACAAACAGGACTGGCCCTGCATTTCATGATCACACTTGCAAAACATGACCTAAATCAAGAGAGAAAATAGAACTGGAATCCTGGCACTGATAGCAGTATGACAAATGGAGCAAAAGAAAGTGCTAACAGGTAGTGGGCAGTGGAAGGGTTGAGAAGAGATGGGGCTAGAGATTGCATGAGACTCTATGCAACTGCATAAGCCTCAGGATGGCACTGTCTATGGACCTTGCATACTGCCTTTAGATGTACTATCTAAATAACGTTCAAGAACGATCTCAGATCTCTCTCTCTCACACACACTCAAACTCTGGACCTGATTTTTCGGGGTATGTAGGTATGTACAAAACACCAAGACACCACACTAGCATAGATGGGCTACCACCTCCTCTAGGCTAAACAATTCTCCCAATCTCCAGGCAAGAAGCAAGGAAGGAAACTCAAGTTTTGGTGACAAAACATAGGCATGTGCTGATATGAGCCAGTACAAGGAATTCATTAAAGTTTGTCTCCACCTTGATAGTACCAGTATCCTGAATCCCTCTCGGCCGGGCCTTAAGCCAGCACACGGATCATATACATTGCTGTTGGCCCTTACTGATGCTCTTCTCTTACTATTTGTATTACAGTATCATCTATGGATCCCAAAAAAGGGATCCGTGCCACACTGTGCTAGCCATTGCACAAATTTTGAGATGAACAAAGAAAAAGATGAGGGCAAAGGAGCAAAGTGACAGCAGAAGTGGAGGACAAGGTAACAGGAAAATAAGCATTAGTTATGACTTGCCAACTGCCTAGACATTAATGTCCAGCAACGCTGTCTAGTTATTTCTGCAAAAGTGAGTTCTACAAATGGGATTTGAAGGCATATAGTAGAGGTAATCAATTATTTTTTGTCAAGGTATAGTCAAGGTCTAGGCTCCAGAGGAAAATAATACAAAAAACAATAATTATTATAATAGTAAGTAAATAAAAAGATATTGTGGTCAGTTCAAAAGCATCTGAAGTCCAGATTTGGCCCACAGTCCACCTATTGACTACTCCTGGCATATAGTGAAATGGCTATAGGCAACAGCCACACATTTTCATACTCCAACTTGTTCAATTTCTCTATAAGGACAAAAGAGAAAAAGAATGAATAAAAATGTCCCTAACGAACAGATTACACCACCTTCATATCAGATGCAATCTGCACCATCTCCCTGCTCTCAAATGACTCATCTGTGATAAAAAAATTGGATGAAGAGCAGCTGACAGAAGCAAGATCTTTAAAAAGACTGGGGCGATGCTGCAGGGAAGAGGAAAGCACTTCGTAGAAATTGCCATCTCTAAATCACCACCATTCATTGAGGTCATCAGCCCTCAGACAATTACAGATAGTTGACAGCACTGTTTTTTGTCTGGACTCCTCATTGTCTCTGGATACACAAATAGTCACAGTGTTATCTACAGCTGATAAGTCCACCACAGCTGACTTTCATGCTTGGTTAATATATAAGAAAACACTGTCCTTAAAAAAATATATATGCTACAATCGATTCAGAACACAGCAGCAGCCCATTGGCTCAGCAACATAGGAGGCAGAGGGCACATCATTCCAGTGCTCTGCTCTCTTCACCAACCCTCCATGGAATACTGGATCAAACTTCAATGCCCTCCTAGGAATTAACCCAACTACCTGAGGGATCACCTTTCACAACAGCTACACATTCCATTATATCATTGGAACAAACTCTTAGTGTGAAATGTGTGTGTTAAGACAGTGGACTTTCTTGACTGTGGACCTATGATCCCAGAACTCACTCCTGAAAGAGAAAACAAAGGCCTGACCCTCAGCACCTTAATAGCAAAATGCAAAGGGGGCTAGCCTAACCACAATAAACTACACTCTAAAGAGAAAAAATAAAACCAACCCATACAAAATAAGAAGATAGAGAGAAGTACATCTTTGGGTATACACGTTACAGTTTTGGGAGGCACTCAGTCACTATGGTGATAAAGCCCTGGACGTGGAAGGTTCATGAGGACAGCTTAGTAATGACCAACTTGTTCATAACTGACATAATGGTCCATACATAAGGCAGCAGCATTTGGAACTTATCTACACGTACAGCGCTGCAGCAGCACAACTGTACTGATGCAGCTGCACTGCTGGAGCGCTTAGTGAAGATGGTACTATGCCACTGGGAAATCTTATTCCATTGACGTAGGTACTCCACCTCCCTGAGCAGTGGCAGATTAATGCATGGGCCCACAGGGCCTATGCCCATTGGCCCCAGCCAATTTGGGGGCCTCAAGCAGAAGTGCTGGGACATAGTGTAGAAGTGGGGGGGGACCTCCCATGGGAGCCACAACTGTAGTCCCAGCCCCTGCTCCTCTTCTTCCCCTGAGGCCCCATCCCCCGCTCCTCTTCCTTCTCAGAGGTCCTGCCTCCTGGCCAGGCCAGAAGCTGGAGCTGGGCCATGATAAGAGCCACTCAGGCAGCCCCACTAGGAAAAGGCTGGTGCCACTAGCAGTGGCTGCACTTTGCAGTGGGACAGCTGATCACCTTATCAGCTCTCCAACTGCGAAGCACAGTCCCTGCGACAACTGCTCTGTGCCTGCCCAGGGCCATGTCCTTCTTAAAACGTGGGCGGCCATGGCCCCAATAAATCTTACTCCACCTGTGTCCCCAAGAAGCCATAGCTAAGTCAACAGGAGAAGCCTTCCTGTTGTCATAGCGCTGTCTACACTGGGGGTTAAGTCACTATAACTACGTCGCTCAGGGGGGTGGATTTTCCCCACTCCTAAGTGACAGTAACACAGACATTAGTTCCTAATCTAGAGCGAGCCTCAAGAGGGTACCACCTTCACTGCAGCAGGATAATGTCTAATGTAAACCCAGAATAGTTTCTGTTAATACCTTCCAAGGCTACACCTCTATGCATAGCCATGCTATTGATCGTGATGGCTTCATTTGGAGCCATCCAGAGTCGGTCCAGGTTGGATTGGTTTGTTTTTCACTTGCTTAGGGCACTGTACAATCAGGAAAGGTACCAAAAAATATAACAAATGCACACAGCACCTGGAAGTGTAAAACTTACAACATTTTTTGTTTTGTTTTGTGGTGGTGGTTTGGTTTATTTGTTTGTTCTTGCTGTTATTTGCAGTTGCCCTGTGTAACAAATTAATGTCTTGCCATTACTTGGAAAAAATTACCTTTAAAATAAAAACAACAAAAGCCCACCGCTTGATATTCATAGATTCATAGACTCTAGGACTGGAAGGGACCTTGAGAGGTCATCGAGTCCAGTCCCCTGCCCTCATGGCAGGACCAAATACTGTCTAGACCAGCCCTGATAGACATTTATCTAACCTACTCTTAAATATCCTCGCAGACATGGAGATTCCACCTCACTAGGCAAATTTTAGTGCCAGTGTTTAACTACGCCTGAGGTTAGGATTTTTCCTAAACGTCCCACCTGAATCTCCCTTGCTGCAGTTTCAAGCCATAAATGCTTCTTGTTCTATGCATTAGAGGCTAAAGGTGAACAAGTTTTCTCTCTGCCTCCTCATGGACACCCTTTAGATACCTGAAAACTGCTATCGATGTCACCTCTGAGTATTCTCTTTTCCCAAACGCAAATAACCCAATTCTTTCAGCCCTTCCTTCATAGGTCATGTTCTCGAGACCTTTAATCATCTTGTTGCTCTTCTCTGGACCCTCTCCCAATTTTCCACATCCTTTCTTGAAATGCGGTGCCCACGGAACTGGACACAATATCCAGTGAGGCCTAACCAGCGCAGAGTACTTGAAGCGGAAGAATGACTTCTCGGTGTCTTGTTTCAACACACACCTGTTAATGCATCCCAGAATCATTTTGCTTTTTTTTGCACAGTATCACAAAGTTTTACTCATATTTAGCTTGTAAAGGTCTCCTACCATGACCCCTAGATCTCTTTCTGCATACTCCTTCCTAGCAGTCTCTTCCCCATTCTGTATGTGTTGAAATGATTGTTCCTTCTAAGTGAGCACTTTGCATGTGTCTTTTATTGAACTTATAACCCGTTAACCTCAGATTCTATTTCTCAATTGTCCAGATCATCTTGAATTTTGAACCCTGTGTCCAAAGCAGTTGCAATCCCCCAGTTTGGTAGTTCGTCCGCAAACTTCAATAAGCGTGACTTTCCTATGCCCAACATCTAAGTCGTTGGGAGGAAGATATTTGAACAGAAGCGGTCCCCAAAACAGACCCCTGTGGAACCCCACTTGTTTATACCTTCCAGCAGGAATTTGGGAGAGCCATTAGGATAAACCCCACAATACTACCCTGATGTATCATGTTCACATCTACAAGACCTACGATAAAGCACTCCACACACTCTCATAGATACGCACCTGACCTACCAGCTACATTGTATTTGCCCCTAGTTTTATCCATAAGAATAATCCCTCTATAAGGCGAGACCCCAAGTCGCAAAAGACCTGCGATACATAACCACGTACATAGGTATACCCAGCAGTCAGCAATACACCCGCTCTCTATATCACACATGACCGCTCCTTGATAATCATCCAGATAATCAACAGAAAGACACCTTCAGATCAGTGGCTGTCATGGACCACTTCATTTAGCTTCTTTTAAAGGAACCTCCAATAGCAGCGCTACATACCTCAGGTCACTACAATACTTGCGCAACACCCATTCACGGTGCGGCACAGGCTAAAATCCTTGGCGCACCGATAAGATTCTCTCAGATGACATGGTAGCACATTGCTCCATTATAACTATAACCCGTGGCCAATACCATATTTCCAGGGAAGTTCAACACCCATACTAGGCTCCGCCTAGTAGGGGGCTTCCTGGGTTGTCTCTATAATCATATTTCCACCGGTGGTTCTTACCTACATAGAGGACCCACCAGGGTAGCCTTGACCTTTTCCAGTCATTTCTGTTAATCCTCTCCGCCTACAGACCCATGACTTTCCCAATTAGCCCTCGAGGGTCCGCTGAGCGCTTAGCATACCCAGGGCTCACACATACTTAACTCCCATTCCTCGCAGGAGGTCTATACTCACGGGAGCATGGTCTCATCAAGAACCCCTGGCGTGCATTTCCTAGGCCAGGCAACTATAACTCGTAGAGCCTAATATTGCATACTGACTCATTTTTCAAGAGCGTCCATTCGCTCTTTTTTATTTTATGCGTATACAACCTCTGAGGACCGCCCAAAACACCCACACCATAGACTACCCACTCATGGAGGCCACTCCTCAATACCTCACGCACCATTTCCTCTAGGAGCTCTCCTCAGACTGAAGACCGAGACCAAAGGAGAGCTCATATAAGACCAGTCTCTTGCAGTCCAAGTTTTCTGTTACTGTTCCTGGCCCCTTACACTTTCCTAACGGTGAGCACGTCTCGAAGGAGCCCCCTATATTCCCTTGCCAGTGCTTCCGGTCATACCTTGCTGTAGCCTTTCTAACGGTATTGGAATAAAAAGACTTCTGTTTTCCATTATTCCCCATCAAAGCATAAGTTTGAAAGCTCATCATATTCGTCCGTTGATTTATAATAGCTTTAATGCTGGTCGCAGACCTCGCATTTCCCCAGCCGGCCCTAAAACGTGTATCCTTTGGGGCCCTATATTTTCCATAATCCCCTTTAATTAGTCACAAGGGGGCCTATAGACCACCTTAGCAGTTTCGCCATTATATATATGACAACTCCTCTTTTATTTCTAGATAGGTCATCTAAACCAAGGAGCCATAGGATCGCCCGCAGTTATGCCCCACAGGAGGTGCCTGTAAAATTGAGGCCAGCAGGGTCTCTTTCCATAATCTCTTCTCATCATTCTCCGGGCCTCGACCATACGCGTGGCCGCTCATATAATTGGCGCTCCATTAATCACGCTGACGGCTGGCCTTGGCAAAATAGCAACCTCTCCCTCAAAGTATATAGCTCTTTTCCCTACACTCAGAATCCTGTTATTCTACCTTCATGGCGCACCTAATCTGGGTCCAACAACTTACCCATTAGTCACGCCAAATCATCTAGAGAGCTTAGCGCCCATACCAAGCCTTCCTGATGTCAGAGTCGCCCTACATCTGTCCCGGGATATCTTGCGGACATCCCTCCTCCTCTATTCCCCTCAAACCTCAGGGGTTCCAAAACCCACTACTAGGGTCCCTTCAAAGAACTCCTGGCAGGGGGAAAACATATGAATACTCCATGATCACTTTCACGCCAAGCTGAGATCGTGGTGATCCCATTTCCCAGGCCCAAACCTGGGGCCCCCCACAATTCAGGGGCACCACACCAAGGCAAAAACTTATTTTCCAGGGCCCCTAACACTTGGGGCCCCAAAACCGATTCCAAAAGGCCCCTAACGCTTGGGGCCCCAACCCCCATTTTCAGGGCACCTACCCCAGGAGTCCTAACCCATTTCCAGGGGCACCAACACCAAGGCCCCAAAACCTATTTCCATGAGCTCCTAACGCTAGGGGCCCCAAAAACTATTTCCCAGGGGCCCCTAAAAACCAGGGGACCAAATACCGTTTCCAGGGACCCGAAACCTGGGGCTCAATCTCATTTCCAGGGGACCCTAAAACCAGGGGCCCCACAACCACATTCAGTGGCCCCTAAACACTGGTGCCCCAATCCCCCATTTCCAGTGCCACCCAAACACCAAAGGACCCCAAAACTATGTCCAGGGCCCCAAACGCTATCATCCTCAAAACCCAATTCCAGGGGCCCTAACCCCTGGGGACTCAATACAACCAATTCCAGGAGTCAAGCAACCATTTCCAGGGCCCCTAACTCTGGGCCCCAAAAACCACATTTCCAGGGACCCTAACCACAGGGGCCCCAGAACCCCATTTCCAGGGCCCCAAACCCAGGGGCCCCAGAATCCCCCATATCCAGGGGCCCCAAACCCCTGGGGCCCAAAACCAATTTTCCATGGGGGGGGGGAGGGGGAGCCACTAGGGGCCGAAACCCGCTTATCCAGGGGCCTATGACCGGAGCCCAAAACACCGGTTCCAGGGCCCTAAACCCTAGGGGCCCCAACCCGCATTCCAAGGGACCCCTAACCCAGGGCCAAACCCCTTCCAGGGGCACCTAAAAACCAAGGGCCAATTCCCATTTCCAGGGGACCAACCTGGGGGCCCCAAATACTCATTCCAGGACCCTAAACCCAGGGGCCCCAAAACCAACAATTTCCAGTGGCACTAACACTGGGACCCAAACTCCCAATTTCCAAGTGCCACCGAAACACAAGGACCCCAAAACCCCTATTTCCAGGGGCCCCTAATGCATCAGCCCCAAAACTCCCATTCCAGGGGCCCTAACCCCTGGGGACTCAAAACACAATTAACATGGCCTAGCCCATTTCCAAAGGCCCCTAACCCCGGGCCCCTACCACATTTCAGGGACCCTAACGCAGGCCCAAACCCATTTCCAGGGCCCCAACAACGGCCCGAATCCCATATCCAGGGGCCCAAACACCTTGGGCCCCAAAACCCATTTCCATGGGCTCTAACACCAAGGTGCCGAAAGCCCCATTTTCCAGGGGCACGTACCACCAGAGAGCCCCCAAACCCCAATTTCCAGGGCCCAAACCACCAGGGGCAAATCAAAATTTCCAGGGGCCCCAAACCCCTGGGGCCCCCAACCCACAATCCAGGGCCCTAAAACCAGGGGCCCAGTACCCAATTTCTACAGAGCCCTTACCTAGGGCCGAAAACCTTATTTCAGGGCCCACTATGACCAGAGCCCCAAAACACCATCCAGGGCCCCGAACCCTAGGGCCCCAACCCCGCATTTCCAGGGGCCCTAACCCAGGGCCCCAGAACCCATTTCCAGGGGCCCCTAAAACCCTGTCCCACAATAACCCATTCAGTGGCCCTAACACCAGGGGCCCTAAAACCCCGATTTCGCAGGGCCCCTTACCCTAGGGGCCAAACCCATTTCAGTGGCCACTAGTCCGAAGCCCAACACCATTTCCAGGGACCGGTAACCCCAGGGGCCCCAACCCCTCATTCCAGGAGGCCCTTAAGCCAAGGCCCAAACCCCATTTCGAGGGACTCCTTAACCTGGGCCCCCAAAACTCCCCATTTCCAGGGGCCCAAACCCATCAGGGTCCGAATCCATTCAGTGGCCCTAATCCCAGGCCCCAAAACCCATTTCCCGGAGCCCCTAAACCTGGGAGCCCTGACACCCATTTCCAGGGGCCTAACCCCAGGGGCCCCAAAGTCCCATTTCTAGAGCCCCAAAACCACCTGGGACCATCCACCACCACATTCTACGGGGCCCCAAACACCAAGGACCCCACACCCCCATTTTTCCAGGGGCCCCTAATACTAGGGGTCCCATACATCAGTTTCCAGGGGCTCCCTAAGCCGGGGGCCTGAAACCCCAATTCCCCGGGACAAAGCCAAACCCTTGGGCCCCCAACCGCACATATTCCAGGGGCCACCAATACCCAGGGTCCCAAAACACATTTCCAGGGGCCCCTAACCCAGCAGCCCCAAAACCCCATTTCAGTGGCCCATAATTTCCTGGGGCTCCAAAAACCCCATATCCCAGAGGCCCCTAAACCCCTGGGGCCTCAAAACCCATTTCCAGGGGCCCCAACCGGGCCGCCAAAAACCCATTTCAAGATGCCCTAACCCTGGGGTCCCAACCCCAATTCGTGGCCCCTACACCAGGGGCCCCCAGAACCACCAATCAGGGGCCCCTAACTGTAGGGCCCCAACCCCGCAATTTCAAGGGCCCCTAACCCCTGGGGCCCCAACGACATATCCAGGGGCGCCTAACCCGAGGCGGCCTCAAAACCCCATTTCCAGGGCCTCAACCCAAGGACCACAAGTCATAATCCAGGGACGCCTAAGCCAACCAGGGGCCCCAAAACCAAATTTTCAGGCACGCACCGGGAGGGTTTGCAGCAGGGGTGGAGCACTGCCCGCTGCCAGAAGTAACCAGCTGCCAGTGTCCACCCTGAGCCATCTCCTCCTCCACCAGTGGTACGTCAGCAGTCCTGTGAACTGGGACAGCTGCCTCAGCTGTCTCCACATGGACACTGTCCAGGAATTGCTCATGGATACGGATGCTCCTCAACCTACCCACCTCCTTCTGTAGCTCTCCCACCTGCTGCCTGAGAGATTCCACCAGTAGGCACCTTTCACATTGGATGCTCCCCCCCCCACCCCCAGCCTGGATATCAGTAAGTGGAAATTGCAAGCTACAGTCTTTTCAGAACCACACCAGAATCTGGGTAGAAGCATCCATATTCTTAACGATCTGGGGTGCTTTGCATAACAGAGGCCAATTTCTAGCTTACAGAGCACACACAAGCATTCTAGAAAACCTGGAAGAAAAAATACTGATTTCCAGTGGATGGCAGAACATGTCCACGTGAACCCTGTCTCCCTTGAAAAGTTAAGAGTCTGCACTCTGCAGGGCCTCCTTGATAGGTTATTGTAAAGAATCATAAAGGAGTATGGGCCACATATTTGTATGTCAAGTATCAGAGGGGTAGCCATGTTAGTCCGGATCTGTAAAAAGCAACAAAAAGTCCTGTGGCACCTTATAAACTAACAGACCTATTGGAGCATGAGCTTTCGTGGGTGAATACCCACTTTGTCTGACGCATGTTTGTCTGTGCAACTTTCCCCCAAACTAGCCATGGTTTCTATGCATAGCCCCATACAGGTTAGTCCTACTTCTGGGAGAAGACATTTAGTGAAGGACTCAGTCAGAACATGGATACACATTAACTTCTCTTGCTGCACCAGACAAAATTTGGTCCCATGTACATACACACAACCAAAATGCAACCAACTCTGGGTTAGAACACACCAACCGCTGAAGAGAATACAATAAGGCTACCTAACAGTTTCAAACAGCATTCTGTTCTATTCTATAGAGATTTTGACATCGTCCTCATCATTGTAGTATCTGAGCACCTTCTAGTAGTGTATTAAGCAATATGAGTAGTATCTGTCACATATGGGTCAGTCTCTGTCTCATCCTCTGCACAGGGGGAAGAGAATATTCACCTTTTCTGCGTCAGTTTAGACAAGATTTGAATCTGCAATCACAATCACTTAAAATGCAACACTCTCCACCATTCCTCTAATTTACTATGTGAAGAATCCTGAGGAATGTCGTGATGGGTGAAGTGGGGAGGAGGAGGTGACCAGTCATGTTCAATTTTTATAGAGAAAAGAAAAAACTGGGGGCCTTGTCCTCATTTACATCAAAGCCTCTTTACTCTGCTCTGACACTCACTCAAAAACCCCTTCACAGTGTAAAGTGTCTTTAGTGAGAATTAGGCCCTATAAATTCAACTGAGTTTGTGACTGTTAATGTTGTGCTTGAAAATGTGGTCCCTTCATAGAATCATAGACTTTGAGGTCAGAAGGGACCATTATGATCATCTAGTCTGACCTCCTGCACAGTGCAGGCCACAGAATCTCACCCACCCACTCCTGTATCAAACCTGTGTCTGAGCCACTGAAGTCCTCAAATCACGGTTTAAAGATTTCAAGGAGCAGAGAATCCTCCAGTAAGTGACCCAGATTCTGCCAATCTGCCCTGGAGGAAAATTCCTTCCCGACCCCAAATATTGCCCACATGCTCAGGGTTTAGCTGATCGCAAGACTCACTAGCCAGACACCCAGGAAAGAATTCTCTGTAGTAACTCAGATCCCACCCCATCTACATTCCATCACAAGTCCATAGGGCATATTTACCGCTGGAATAGTCAAAGATCAATTAATTGCCAAAATTAGGCTATCCCATATATACCATCCCCTCCATAAACTTATCAAGCTAGTCTTGAGTCCAGATATGTCTTTTGCCCTCCACTACTCCCCTTGGAAGGCTGTTCCAGAACTTCACTCCTCTGATGGTTAGAAAGCTTCATCTAATTCAAAGTCTAAATTCCTGATAGCCAGTTTATATCCATTTGTTCTTGTGTCCACATTGGTACTGAGTTAAATAATTCCTCTCTCCTACCTTGGTATTTATTCCTCTGATATATTTATAGAGAGCAATCATATCCTCCTCAGCCTTCTTTTGGTTAGGCTAAACAAGCCAAGCTTTTTGAGTCTCCTTTCATAAACAGGTTTTCACATTCCTCGGATCATCCTAGTAGCCCTTCTCTGTACCTGTTCCAGTTTGAAATTCATCCTTCTTAAACATGGGAGAACAGAACTGCACACAGTATTCCAGATGAGGTCTCACCAGTGCCTTGTATAATGGTACTAACACCTCCTTATATCTCTACTGGAAATACCTCGCCTGAGCATCCAAGACTGCATTAGCTTTTTTCACAGCCATATTCACATTGGCAGCTCATAGTCATCCTGTGATCAACCAATACTCTGAGATCCTTTCACTCTCTCTGTTACTTCCAACTGATGATGCCTCCCCAGCTTATAACAATAGTTCTTGTTATAAATCCCTAAATGCATGACCTTGCACTTTTCACTATTAAATTTCATCCTATTACTATTACTCCAATATACAAGGTCATCCAGATCTTCCTGTATGATATCCCGGTCCTTCTCTGTATTGGCAATACCTCCCAGCTTTGTGTCATCCACAAACTTTATTAGCACATTCCCACTTTTTGTACCAAGGTCAGTAATAAAAAGATTAAATAAGATTGGTCCCAAAACCAATCCCTGAGAAACTCCACAAGTAACCTCCCTCCAGCCTGACAATTTACCTTTCAGTGAGGCCCATTGTAGTCTCACCTTTAACCAGTTCCTTATCCACCTCTCAATTTTCATATTGATCCCATCTTTTCCAATTTAGCTAATAATTCCCCATGTGGAACCATATCAAATGCCTTACTGAAATCAAGGTAAATTAGATCCACCGCATTTCTTTTGTCTAAAAGATCTGTTATATTCTCAAAGGAGAACAGGTTGGTTTGGCACAATCTACCTTCTGTAAAACCATGTTGTATTTTGTCCCAATTACCATAGACCTCAATGTCCTTGACTACTTTTTCCTTCAAAATTTTTTCCAAGACCTTGCATACTACAGATGTCAAACTAACAGGCCTGTAGTTGCCTGGATCATTTTTTTCCCCCTTTCTTAAAGGCCGCAACAATGTTAGCAATTCTCCAGTCATACAGTACAACCCCTGAGTTTACAGATTCATTAAAAATTCTTGTTAGTGGGCTTGCAATTTCATGTGCCAGTTCCTTTAATATTCTTGGATGAAGATTATCTGGGCCTCCTGATTTCGTCCTATTAGTATGCATTATTCTCAAAATGTAGTATATACTGCATGCAGCAAACTAGATTCAGTTCAAAGATGTGTATTAACTTTTGCGCAAAAAACAACTTTTACAGGCAGACCAGTGTCACAGTTGGCTAGCCTAGTGTATGCTGTATTAGTTGTCAACAAAAATTATAAGACTTGTGCAGGTTTTAAAAGCTCACCATTGATAATATATAACTCTAATGATAAGCCAGAGATTCAACTTCTTAAAATTACCAATGTCATTAATCACAACTACAAACCTAGTGCATGTAAGTTTCTACCAAAGGAAGTTTTATTGTTTCTCTGCACAATTTAGTTCCCTTTTAGCTGGTGGATAAACTTGTAAAATTACTTTTAAAAAACCTCCATTCCCTTTACAAAAGTGGTTAATAATCAGACCCATTAAAAAAAAAAAAAAAAGCAAGAAGTAGAGCGGCAAGAATGCATTATACAGTATTGTTTAAAAGTCAAGATCACTGTGTAATGAAGGGGGCGAAAGGAAAAGAAAAACCCATGCAGCATTATCCATCAAGCTAAAGTGAATAATGAAATATAACTAATGTCTAAACGCCTCTTATTTAATCTTAAAGCAAATTATAGTATTCAAATACAGTATTTTATGCATGCAATCTGATAACACTTTCTATCTTTCCTGAAGATTTTGTGAACGACATTATATGAAGCGCAATGTATTTAATGAAAGGTTTCAAAGCTGATTTCCCTACAGGTTATTTTCTTTCTTTTCTCTGGAACCCATATGCAGGGTATACAACAGGGACCAAGGGTGTATATAAAAATAAACTACCAAGCGGCATCAGAGCTGATACCCCAATCCTACAGGGGCAAGTGAATTATTAGATCTGTGTCATGAGTGTTTTTTTTAATATGCCATTGTTCCCACTAGAGCACATTAAATTTTCCATATCCACTTTTAAACCAATATTACCTTTTTTCCCCTGGCCGTAACGTTCTTAGTGTACATTAACAATCATGCAGTCCAACAGGTTAAGTCGTCACATTGCAGTTATATGTAAAGTAAGGTAGAGTACAACCATTTTAATTCTCCCCTCTCACCCCAATGAACTTATACTTTAGACCTTAAAGAGGGGGGAATAAAAAGAAAAAGAAAATATGCTTCAGGGAAAAGTTACACTAATACTTGATTTTACATTCAGTCATGAACAACTGTTACATTCTTGAACATCTTCAGAAAAGTTCATTATAACTATATAGTTTTCTATTACAATTTGATCTTCAATATCTTTAAGACTTTCAAATTGAAGGTTCAGGCATTTTTTGGTGTGGAAGAAGTGTTTGCCAATTATATTTGGGCTACTGCACATAAACAGGAAGGACTGAATCTTAGGTATGAGTTATATATTCCTGTACAAAATAATTGTATATTCTATGAAGACTGATTCTTTTTCTGCAGAAATATACAACACCACAAGGGAAATCTTGTGCCAGCAGCATAACTGAAGTGGCAAGATACAATATTAGAAAAACAGAGCTACTTTCATTACTGTGATGCTGTGTGTCAGAATGTCTCTCCTTAATGAACCTGTTTGCAATAAGACTCAGGGTGCAAAGAGGCTATTTAGAGAGTCTATTGTGTCTATAGTGAGTCCTTCAAATATCTTCCCACCATTAGACATGCCGCATTGACCAATTCTGTCCTGATTGCTGTTCTTTTTAGTATCAAGGGACACTCTTGCCCAGACAGACCGATGGATCAGAAACTGCAGTTCATAAAATGCTTACACTGTACACATACTCACACAGTGATACAAGCAACAGAGTCCCAGATCACACAGCGTGTTGAATGCAGCAGTGTCATCTGAAAGCTTATGACTTTCCAATACCAAGGAAAGGATTTCGGTTAAACTTTGCTTGTGCTGCCTGCCTGTCACTCTAACAAAAGCCTTATTTCTTCCCTTTTCACAGGGTACCCAAGCACACAGCTCACATGGGAACATTGCAGGCAAATGTTCTCTATGTCACAAGGCTTTCTTCCTCTGATGAGACGTTCTCCTAATTGCTGACAGCAGAAAAGGACAATACATGTCATGTCATCAAAGAGCAAAACACTTTCCTGTGAATAAACATAACAAAAACAAAAAGATTTCTAGAAGATTATGAATTCCTACTCTCTGTGACAGCAGTAAAGAACCAAGGACTTTTCTCTACAGTAATTACAGAAAAGCTTGGTTACTATGTACAGCCCTGTAAATTACAAACTTTATCAGAGACTAGACACAAGCTTCTGATGTGTTTGATTTAATCTCAGTGTTCCTACCTATCTGTATGGTTTGCCTATTAGCCACCAATGCATGAGTTTTATCCTCACCTTTTATGCACCTACATGCCAAACAGCCTCTAAAGAAGTCTTCTTTTCCCTTGACTTTTCTGTGGCTTTACCCCTTCTACTCTAATAGAGATAATGCACCTGCCAACTACTGCAAAAGGATTTCCCCCCCCCAACACACACACTGTTGAGAACTAGAAAAAACTTCATATTTAAAAGTCCAGATTGTCAGTATATTAATGTAGCTCAACAACTATATTAGTTAGGTATAGAAGGGTACTGTAGAATTGTATACTATGAGCTGAATATAAAAGACAGTTTAAAGAGGTTGGGAGGAAAATATAACTATTTTAACACTACAGGTGAAGATCAATGATACGCTGCCAATATATTAACAAGCAGCTCTCACAAGAAACATTTCCTGTTACCCCATGATGAATGCCACATATTAGGATGCTTATGTTTTCAGAAAAGGGAGAATTATTCATTTGCTCACTCAAACATAATTTCACTTAAAAATACATCTAGGCCACACTCACTAGAAATGTTCATGCACTGTTCTTGAAAATTACAAAAAAAATATATAACGTACTGCTCACTTGTGTCATTTGTAGTTTAAAAAAAATAAAAAAAATAAAAATAAAAAGAGGGGGCTTGATTTTCTCCATGTTATTCAAGGTTAAGTGAAGCTAAGATAAAGGTAGGTGTCTTTGTTGGTCCTCAGATTCGTGAACTTCTTCGAGATGATGCATTTGACCACGCACTGCATAGCAAGGAAAAGACGGCATGGAAAGCCTTCCAGTTAGTGGCAATAAATTTTCTCGGAAGCAACAAGGCAGACAACTACAGGTTGTTGGTGGAAAACCTCCTCAAGGCATACAAAAGCCTTGGTTGCAACATGTCACTAAAGATACATTTTTTGCACTCTCATCTAGATTTTTTTCCACCGAACTGCGGAGCAGTGAGCGACGAGCACGGCGAGCGATTTCACCAGGACATTGCAACAATGGAGAAACGCTATCAGGGCAAATGGAGCCCATCAATGCTTGCAGACTATTGCTGGACAGTGACAAGAGATGCTCCATTTAATGAATACAAGAGACAAGCCAAGAAGCGCCGAGTAGACACTGAATAGGACTAAACTATGTACATAATAGTTTTTTGCCTTTTGTTTCATAATAAATTTTATTTATATAACCCTTTTGCTGATTTTTAAAGTGTTACATAAACAGGACAGGTGAAATATTATCATGTAAAGCAACCATAAACACATGAAAAGACCTAGGTTTACAATTTATGATTAAAACTCTACTATCTACACAATATACATAGACATAAAATGTAAAAACTTAAATATCTTAGAAACAGTAGCCAATCAGTTGTTTTAATTGTCATATTTGAATTCAGCACATCAAAATACATAATAAATACCACATTTTATCTCTGAAGCAGACGACTTCTCAAAAATTGTAGACCAGTGTTATTCACTCTAAGTATGACACAATTTAAAAAAAAATAAAACTACCAAACAACTCTTTTTCTTGCTGCATGATACAATTTTTTGCATGTATTAGGCATTATTTACATATTATATAATTACATCTTATGTTTTCCATAGACATTTTTACTGTACATTTACAAATGCACATACATGCTCATCCTAGGAGGCCTATATGTACAGACGTTCAAATACACCATGCACAAACTCTATTTTTAAGAGCGAGCGTACAAGAGAAAACACAAAGCTAAAAATATTAGGCACGTATGTAAACTAGAGCCTCACTTAGAATTATTTTTCACCATCACAGACTCACATATGGTTAACTAGGAGAGGTAGCTGGGAAATTCTTCGAGGATGTTTTACTCATTCATAAATTTAAAGTAAGAATTTCTCACTTCCATCGGATTTCCTACTCTTGTCAGAAGGAAAATAGACCAAGTCTTAAAAAAAACAACAATACACACAGGAGGCCCAGTCCTACTATGTGCTAAACCATCACCTCTTTTTTCCATACTTGAGGGCACTCCAGCACTTTGCAGGATCAGACTGCACATTTTTCTTGTTAATCAGACTATCATGTGTGAAGTGCCATTTCTGATTTTTGGAACTAGAAAACCAGACGTGACGCACATGTCATACTCAGTCCACATCAAAATCTATGTCATTGTCTTGTACATAAGTATTTTCACATGCAGAAAAACAAGCTACTTTTATATACTCTAAGTGCAAGAAAAATAAAAACCAATTAATATTTTTTAAAAGAATTAATAACCCCTTTAGTATTTCTTGCCTTTGTTATATAACCATTTTTTTTTTAAATGTATCACCAGAAAGTGAAATTCAACCAGTAATAGAGTAATAAATATTGAACAAGCAAATAAATAGATGCCAGGTGTAATTAAGGGAGACAATTAGTATTAAATTATGCCATATTTCCTGAAGTTGGTTTCCAAAGATCAAATTCAGATGTTGCATGTATTCAGTGTCTTTGGAAGAATAAATAAAACATTGTACATATTGCACTCCATAAATCTCATACTTAACTTACCATACAAATTAAATCCAAACACAAACATAACTTTAAAACCTCCTCCTTTCCCACAAAGTAGTCAGACAACCAAACCAATCAACATTTCTAAGTCTGAATTCCAATTCTTTAATTTACTGTAGCTTCAAATTCACGAGTGCAATATTTTATTTATTAAGCAATAGCTTCATCAGGCAAAATGATCGTACCTTGGCATTATGTCATATTGGAAAGTTTGTCCATGTACAAGAGCAGTCTGAAAAAATGTGCATGAAGCTAGATCTGCAAATTAAAGCCATTATCACCAGTGGTTTTCTAATTTGTCCGTGGAGCACTCTGTGATAATGCTTCTGTTCCAGGGGCCTGAGGCAGAGCCGTGTGTGCCAGACCACGTACGTGAAGGCCGCCATGTGGCCTAACAATTGCAGGCACAGGTAACCAGTGTTAAGACGGTGGGGCTTGCATGCACAAGATCAGGTCCACCATGGCTTGGAACCGAGACTCCAATGAACTCTATGCATTGCACTGGAATTAAGGTAGACATTTTCTCGCTTATTAACAGCCCCAGCTCGCAACAGGTGAAGCAAACCAGGTTGAGATGATCCCAGGATCGACCCTATATTAATCAGTCACTGAGGTATGGATAAATTTGCACCCCTCAACATCTCAGGTAAGCAGCCACTATCGCTTTGAACTTTGTAAATGCTCTCAGAGGGCTGACAATAGACTGAAGGGCAGTGCCATGAATTGAAAATAGTGCTGGACCAACACAAAACAGAAGAAACGCTTGTGTTCTGGGAAAACTGAAATATGAAAATATGCGTCTTTTAGTCGAGGGCAGTGTACTAATCTCCCAGATCCAGGGAGCAAATAATGGAGGAGGCCAGAGAGACCATGCGAAACTTCAGCTTCTTAAGAGACTTGTTGCAGTGGCCCAGGTCCAGAACAGGTTGGAGGCCCCCATTTGCTTTGGAGATTAGGAAATAGCGGGAGTAGAACCCTTTCCCTTTCAAGTCTGGAGGCACCTCCTCTACCACTCCCAGGTGTACGAGGTTCTCGACCTCTTGAATGAGTTGTTGCTTGTGAGAAGGGTCCCTGAAGATGGATGGACAAGTGGATTGGGAGAGAAGGTCGGCCACAAACTGCAGGGTGTAGCCTGAAGATATTATGTCGAGCACCCAATAGTCCGAGGTTAGCCACAACCAGGCTGACCAGAAGGGGCACAGGCAGTTGAGGAAAGAGCAAGAGGGTGGATCCGGGGAAATGGCTGAGGTGCCATCCTCAGGTGCATCCTCAAAATGCCTGCTTCTGGCTTCCTTGGCCTCTGGAAGAACCAGGCTGGGCAGAGGAACGTGAAGACGAAAGGTGATGCCATTTAAATCCTTTACCTCTGTCCTTCTTCCTGTAGGTGCTGGACTGAGGGACACCCCAGGAGTGTGATGGAGGCGGGGGACAAAATGGCTTTCTAGCCTGCTGAGGGGTGTGTAGGCCCAAGGAATGGAGGGTGGCACAAGAGTCTTTAAGGCCGTCGAGCTGTGCGTCAGCTCTGAAAGAAGAGCCCTGCTCCCTCAAACAGAGGTCCTGAAGGGTAGTCTTCATCTCCTGGGACAGCCCGGAGGACTGTAACCAGGAGTTGCACCTCCTGGAGGAAGAGGCAACTACCCTGGCTACCAAATTTGTTGCATCCCAGGCTACCTGGAGGGCACCCCTTGCCACTGCTTTGCCCTCCTCCACCAAGGCGGAGAACTCCTGGGCTCAGTGTTGTGGGAAGCCTTCCTTGGACTTGCTGATGGAGTCCCACAGGTTGAAGTTGTACCTACTTAGTAGGACCTGTTGGTTAGACACCCGAAATTGCAGGCTCGCTGTCAAATAAAATTTTCCTGCCAAACAAGTCCAGCCTCTTGATATCTGTATTTTTTGGTGTGCCACTTGGCTGACAGTACCTGTCCCCCTCATTGATGGCAGACACGATCAGGGACCTCACTGGAGGGTGGCTGTACAGGTACTCAAACCCCTTTGCTGGGACATACATCTTTCCCGCCTTCTTGGAGGTAGACAGAATGGAAGAGGGAGGTCTACAGTCTGCCACACAGACTTAGCAATTTTTAAGACACCTGGGTGGATGGGTAACACAACCTGGGCTGGGGTGGAGGAGGGTATGACATTAAAGAGGTCGTCAGACTCCTCTGCTAGCTCCAAGCTCAGGCTGGCAAACACCCTTTTGAGCAGGGCTTGGTGCTCTTTGAAGTCATTGGGGGGGACTGCTTGTTTGCGAGGGGCCCACCACCGCGTCGTCTGGAGACGACGAAGACAACTGCACTGCAGGGGGAGAGGTGGCTTCCTCTTGCTCGTCTGCAGACAGCTCCTTGGGCATTGGGGTCCGCTGCATGCCCCCGCATCAGCACCATGCCGGGGGCAGTTTGTCCGATGCGACCTGGGAGGAACAGTGGGAGTACAGGACTGGCATAATATGTATAGCCCATGGGTTCCAATACTGCCACTGAGCAGGTCACTGCCCCTGCCTCCATGCCGTCATTGCAGGAGCCATGTGGGTCTCACAGCCCAGTGGCGATTCGCTTTTTATAGGTGAGGGACTGAACTGTCCTTCTGACTCAGGCCATTGTCCTTCTGGTGACCAGGGTGGAGTTGTAGATGCCCGAGTCTGCCAACTGACCCTCGTCGGCAACCGGTAAGGAGAGGGTGAGGATTGATGCCTGCCCAAAGAGTGGTACCAGGAAGCCGGAGATCAGTGCCACAATTAGGAATGCACCTGCACTGGGGGGGATCAACACCTGGGAGACCACCTAGGCAATGGTGACCTGCGCTGTGGCGATCCTGTTGGGACGCCTGATGGTACAATGTGTACGGAGATCAGCATCGTGACTAAGGCTACCTAGATCACGATGATGGAGATCAACGCCTGCAGTCCGGGGATCGAGGATGCTCCGCTGCTTTAGGGGGCAGTCCTATAACGAACTTGCCCATAGATGCCAGGACCTTAGGTGTGTCCGTCCCCCGGTTTGGCATCTGCAGTGCTGGCTGGCCTACTTGCTCTTTGGCCACCAGGCCCACTTCAGGCACAGATCACCCTATGAGGGGCCAGGACCCTCTGCCACTCCTGGGAGTCCGAGGTGGGTCCCTGGCTGGGCTAGCGGGTCCAACAGCAGCGGTACCCCCAAGTAGCTCCGGGGCAGGCATGTGGCCTAAACACTGGTCCTTTGTCCGAAGCCCCCTTTTCCTCCAGTGCCAGTGGACCCGTCGACTTTGACCACTTTTTGGGCACCAGCAAGTGGGAATGGTGCCGGGCGGATTCCAATGCCAGTGGTGCGCTGTGCACCGATGCCAAAGTGCTGGGCATGGAGTCTGGTTGAGAGGGCTCCAAGGCAGGACAAGCACAGCCCCCATAAGGAGGGCCCTTCAGTGAATATCCCGCTCCTTTTGAGTTTAAGGGCAGAAGTTTTTGCAGATCCTGCACTTGTTCTTTCTGTGGGATTCCCCCAAACACACTTTCAACAGCTATCATGGGGGTCACTAATGGGCATTAGCTGGCTGCACAAGGAGCATGGCTTAAAGCCTGGGGAATGAGGCATACCCTGCTCCAAGGCAAAGTCCCAGCCTGTACTCTAACTCTTAAACTACTACTCTAACACTTAACTTAATGATCTAAATACCTAACAACTAAAAACAAAGGAGACGGAACAATGGACTGTAAGAACCGCTAACGCTCTTGCGATGCAAGACAAAGTGCTCCTACTAACCGTGATGGGCAGTAAGAAGGAACTGAGGGGGCGCAGGGTCGGTGACGCCTAATATACCAGCACATGAGTGTGACACGCCGACCCTACAGATACTGCTAAGGCAAAAATCTCTGACGACTGTGTGTGTGGGCACGCACAGACTTGGAATGGAATCGACATGAGCAAGCACTCAAAGAAGAACTTGGCATTAGGGGTAACACTTTGATTCTGTTCTTATCGGACTAGAAAGCAACAATGACAACAAAACCTGTGAAGTGTCAGCTTTAGTGACCTTAGTTCAGAGAAGTTTATGCTTCTCTTTCTTTCACTGGGCTCCCATACGCAGTGGTTCTAGGTGTGCTTTCCCAACTTAATAGGCTTGCATCAGTCACATGGACTGAAGAGTCCAGGAGGTAAAATGGGTATCCCATTGTCACATTTTCCTTCTTAGTCCACCATTCTAGTGACTGGACAATGTGATGAGGAATAGGTGCTTGCCTGTGCATCAATTTTGGGGTATGGTTTCAGGCGCCTGAGAGGAATTTCTGAAGATTTCTCATGTGAAATATCACCTACTGACAGGCCGTGAAGATCACCAAGGGAATGAAAAGTTTGCAAAATAAAGAGAAAGGGAGCTGAACCACCAACCTGTGCACTGCTGGAAGCAGAATTTCTGTATAAAAATAACAGGTGTGATCTGGCCCCAGAGTACTCTAGCAACAGCAGCAAACTACTTTGAATCTTATGATCCAGAAAGAAAAATGTCAATGTTTGTGTCCCAAGGGCACCGCCTTCCCCACACCTGCACATATGCAGCAGAACCAGCCCCAGTGACCTAGACCCAGTAGCCCCCAACCACTCAGCACAAGGGGTAAAAGAGGGAACCTGTCTCTCTGCATGAGGGGAAAGGGCTGTCTTTACCTTTGTGTCCTGTCCAACACTAAACAAATAAATAATAAAAATAACTGATGGTGCAGGATGTGAATCTGAAATTGCTTAGCTGAGTAACCAGCAACAGAAGCTCTACACATGAGGCTTGTTCTTAACTAGCATAATAAGTCCACCTTAAGGAACATCTATTATGTGTTAGTGTTCCATGTAACTTTTCATGAAATGATCAGGCCACCTTAAAACTCTACCTTAAATCATGGGATGGCAAAGTCACACGGACTCTCTATCCTCTGTAGAAAAACAAACTTTAAAGCACTTGGTTGCTGACATGCCCTCTACAGGAACAAGCAGAACTATTCAGCTCTGTGTATGAGACACCACACTGCCAACAGCTCAGAGATCCTCCTGTAGCACAAGTGGTAAGGCCTATGCTTTTAGCTCTATCCCAACTGCTACCGTGAAGCTTCAAGTGACCACAATCTGCAGTATAATGACAACCAAGATGTGCTACATGGCCACAGATTTGTTGAAGTACTAAAATGACAGTAAATTTTACATTGCTTTATATTACCATAGGCTTTACCACAGAAGTATAGTAAATACAGAATACATTTTAATAGTAATTATAGTGTATGCTACAGTACAGTCTTCAGCGGATTATAAATACTGTAGTATTGTGGTTTGTAGTAATTTACATGACATTTGTAAATCAGTATAAAGCACTGAATTTTATCTTAAGTCAGTAATATTATTGTTTCTTCAAAATATTATGGTAAATTACTGTGACTAATCAAATTATAGTACATTAGGTTAACGGTGTAATAAATATGACTATCGTTTCTGCTAAATCACTATGATATGTTTTACTGTAGTAAAGTACTATAATTTTTCTACTTTTTTCTCTCTGGAGAAAAGCTAGTAATTCAGTCATATTCATCTGATGCTAAATTCACAAATTCAACTGATTTCAGTAGAGTTACATCAGGGATAAGTTTTGCCCACTAGGCATAATGAAGAGGAAATAAAGGTATTATTTTAATGTTATTTAGTTGTCCGTTTTATACTGAATAGCCCATCAGGAGACCCAAATCAGGAACAAAAATTCAAACCAAAATCATATGGCCAGATCCTCCCCCATTATAACCATTATAGATAGATATATACACACACGTAAACGTATGCACGCATGTGTACACACACACACACCACTTAGTCTATGGCTACACTGCATTTAAGTAGGTACAGTTATGTCACTCAGGATGTGAATAAGCCACCTCCTTGAGCAATGTAAGTTACACTGACTAAGCACTGGTGTGGACAGTGCTATGTTGGAAGAAGAGCTTATCCAGCAAACATAGCTACCGCCACTTTCCATTGGCATGCAGCATCTGCGCTAGCAACAGTACAATGGCACAACTGCACTGGTGCAGCTGTGCTGCTGTAAGCTCTTTAGTGTAGCTATAACCTAAGAGGCCTCAGCTGGAGCAGGGCCCCAATGCACTAAGAAATATGCAAAAAGTAAAGAACAGTCCCCTTCCCCAGTAAGTTTACACTGCTCCAGTGTAAAAAGAAATAAAGCCAGTTTAACTAGATCCCTAGAAATTCCCCCAGGTAGAGTCATCTTTGTCCATCTCTCTTCATCCTCCCAGTTCCACACTGAACATATTCAACCAAACCACACGATCTGTCCTTTTGTCTTGCCCAGTGGGCCCAAACTGAGGAAGGATGACTACAATATATTAATATTCCATAGAATTCATCCAACTTTTATCATTATAATTCATGGGAAGGTGGATGAAGAGGGTAACATGCCAGTGGTAAACTTTTTAAAAGACCAACTTTCTAACGAAGAAAGAAACAACAGGTGACCTAAGCAGAATCTGTTTACATTTTATTTTAAAAAACCTAGTAATATAGGTAGACAGAACAACACTAAAAACAGAGAGAGAAAGGAAGGAAGGCTGCAATAATCTGGATTAAGGCCAGAGAGAAGGCAAGAAAAAAAAACGTAGAAGGAGATGAGGGAAGAGGGAATGGATAACAGAGACTGAAAAAACCAAGATGACACACAGCATGAGGTATACAAGCATGAAGGAGAATGAAAGGGACCAGGAGTAACAGTGACCTAGTAAGTTTAAAATTTTAACGTTACTTCATAGATGTTTGAAGTCTGAATACCAAAGAGTTTCAATAAAATAAATACAATAGAGTGAGGAGATGTTGTGGCTGGAGGTGGGGAGGATGCATGTGTTTGCTTATTTGGGTTTTTGTGGAGACACTGGAGGTAGTGAAGGGAATGAGGATTTCTCAACCTGTTGGGGATATCACACCTTCTCCTAGATTTCATGGTTAAACCAGCCTCCTCAGGGTTTAATCTTTTATTCTTATATTTTTAAAAGGAATTGATTTTATTTTTTGTTTTTGGTATGTGACGGAGTGCACTCCTGTATTCACACGTTATACACTATTGTAATCATCTTTGTGCCTTGTGAGGTATCATTTGAAAATTCATAACTTGCTGACCAGTAATACGATAAAACGCATGTAGCAACATTAGGTGTAAAGTCATGAACATAAACTGAAGTCATGACTGAAGTGTTTTTCCCAGATAACTCTAGGGAATGGTTAAACCAGATTTCTCAAAGACAAAGGGCAAGCTGATGCCCCAGTTATGTATCAACAAAGCTAATTGGCCATCACCTATCAAGTGGGCATTCTTAGTCAAGAAAGGGGGGGAGGGACAAAGATCTGCATCTTAGCAAATAAACAGCATGAGCTCTCCCTCCTCCACCAATCCTCCTTTACACACACACACACACACACACACACACACACACACACACAAAGAGGGACTGACACTATAAAAAGGAGGGGCAAATATCCCAAGACTCTCTTCCTATCCACCTCATCCTCCACACTTCAGAAGATGGCCATTGGACTCTGGGGGAAGGGTCCTGACCTGGAAGTTTGGTCAGTAATGCTGTTGGAAACGTGATGAGAAACTACACTTTGAATCTAACATAGTTTATTAAACTAGGCACTAGAAAACATTTTTATCTTTATCTTCTTGTAACCGTTTCTGACTTTCATGCCTCATTGCTCCTACTCACTTAAAATCTCTCTCTTTGTAGTTAATAAACTTGTTTTATCTAATCCAGTGGGTTTAAGCTGAAGTGTCTGGGTAACTCCATTTAAGGTGGTAAGATGGTGTATATTATTCCCCTAAAGGAATAGTAGATTTAGTATACTTGGACTGTCCAGAAGAGGGATGGGTAGTACAAGACAAATTTCTGGGGGGAAATCTGGGACTGGGAGTGCATTGGGGTCACCCTGCAGCATCTCCAAGACTGGTGAGAGCCACAGTGTAACACGTGTGGCTGCCAGACTGTAGTTACATGCAGACGCTCAGGGTATGACCTGCATGAGGTGGGAGATACTGCCAGCAAGGTATTGTAAGGCACCCAAGGTTGCAGGGCAGTGTGACAGCCCATCGCTGGTCTGGATTACACTCTAAGTATGTCACAGTAAGACCAGATTGCATCAATTGACAAAAAAGTGACATCAAATAGACAGACAAGGTGATAGATCACCAGACACAGGCAAAATCTAGTAAGGAGACGTGAAAAGGAGAAAGCAGCAGAGTGGATGGTTAAAAAGGACAAGACAACGGACAACTTAAAAATGAAAGATTAATGCCTGTAATTATTCCTTTTCAAGTAAAGCCTAAAGTTCATAGTGAAAATCTTTGTGCCACACAACTCCATCTCGCTAGTTAAAGAGAGTGAAAAAGAGCGATGTACATGAATTAATGTTTCTACATCTAAAACATAAAAGTCTTCATATACAGACCCCCAAAAACATAAGACCACGAACATCTGGAAAGCTGAGAGGTATAACAATCATAATTACAAAAGTCACAACCCAGAAAACCACAACATGTAGACAGCTTAAGACTAGATAGTCAAGGGGAAAAAAAAACAAAACCTACCTCTGTTCCAGCATCAGCTCTAGCAGTAAAGTAGGAGGAAGACAGACATGCTCTTACTTATCCCCATACTCCTTATCAGAGACACATGCTTACACACATTATTTTAAAACAGGCAATTATGATTTCACTTTGCTAAGATTTCTTTTCATTTGAAGGGTTACACCTGAGGAGAGTTTCACAATATTTTGTGTGTTGTGCTGGCACACTTCCATTCACCCTAAATTAATCACAATGTGAGAATTCTTCAGAAGTCCTATCACAATCAAGGGAACAAGGATTTCCTAATACACGGAGACCTAAACAACATACCGAGATTCTGACTCAAATCTAGAAAACCTTTTTGGGTTTGAGTACAAGAGCTTGAAGACTCAGATTTTTCACCCAAAGATCAATGGCTAGCCAAGTGGAAGAATGCCAACATACCAAACAAGCATTTCATCAAGAACTCAACAAAGACTCAATGTTTTTTTTCCTTCCCATGGAAAATATGGTCCACTTGGAACCACACTCACATCTTACATGGCAGATGCACCAACCTCCTCCATAAATGGAGACTGAGACACAATCGTGTTTGCAACTACAAAAATGGACTTCAAACTGTGGAACATCTTGTCAACAAATGTTCCAAACAATCAATATCCTTCCTGATGGTATCTCTGCAATCCACTTTGCGACACATGAAGCCAATCAACTGGATCGCTAAGTTAGAGTTGAACATCTAATGTTGCTGATTTTAAGCTATACAAAAAAGCAGCAGCATTAGTAACCAGCTGCAGTAATTAGATTTATTGAATATATAACATTAGGGAATGTCCAATTCATTAAATGTCCAGTAGGAATGCATGAGTTACAATTCCTTATAAATATTAAATATAAATTATCAAATGTATATTTACTGACTGTAAAATATCTACTTTGGCCATGCATGACAGAAAGAGGATAAAACAGCATTTTTGTTTTTATTTTAGCTGAAGCAGAGCAACCAGATTCTGTAAATATGGGGTCACAGGAAAAAGAGTGGTTGGTTTAAGCTCAAGGAAGAAAAAAAATGTGCATTTTTATCTTGGAAAGAGACTGACAATTTCAGTCTAAAGATCTGAGTAGTGAGTCAACAAATCTGTGACTATGAGAAATATTTATATGGACATTTTCTTTTTCCTTGATGTGTCTCTAATAAATGGGTAAATTCCAGCTCTGGACACAAAGGTGATGAGCTCAAGACTCTTAAATCTAAGCCAATGATTTGCAATTTTTTCACCCCCAACTTGTAACAAAGCAAATGAGCTTAGGCCCCATTCCTATGTGCTACAGACAATTATTGACAAAATACTACAATACTACACTACATACAATATACTAATAATAAATAGCCATACCAAGAATCAGTCAGACAGATGCAGGAGCTTGCCTCAGTGCACAACTGTGGAAAGAAACCAAAACATAAAATGGAAAATGCTAAGGTCTCGAAGAAACAGGGGCTCCGGGGTGGGGATGTCTCAAGGATAAACAGGGACTCAGGTTGGAGACCATGCCCCTCAGCCTGCTCCTCCTTGAATCCCTATCCAACCAGCCTGCTCACCTTTGAGTATCAAGTGCCCATTACCTCCCTCCTGGCAAAGCACTGAATCAACTGGCTGCTGCCTCCTCCTCCCTGCTCTCAATTCCACTGTGGCAGGAGAAAGGGGAAGCACTGAGAGCAGTGGAGATTCTTTTACTCCATGACTGGGACCAAGACACAAACCAGAGAGTCTCCTGCACTGTAGTGCTGAGTGGCAACCCCTATATCAGGGGTCGGCAACCTTTCAGAAGCGGTGTGCCGAGTCTTCATTTATTCACTCTAATTTAATTTCACTGCCGGTATACAATTTTAACATTTATTTTTAGAGTCTCTCTCTATAAGTCTCTATATTATATACCAACTAGTGTTGTATTGTTAAAATAACAGAGTTTCTCAAATGTTTAGGCTTCATTTAAAATAAATTAAAATGTTGATCTTACGCTTGCCGGTCTTCAGCCCGCTGCTGGTCTGGGGTTCTTGTTCACCTAGGCTGGCCAGCGGCGCTGAGCGGGGCCTGGTGGTCAGGACCCGGCTGGCAAGGGTCCGTCAGCAGGAAACCCGACAGCACGGCTGTGCGGGGTGGCAGCCAGGACCCAGAGGGCTGGGGCAGGAGGCTGGATCAAGGACTGGGGCTGGGTATTGTGAGGGGGAGTGTCAGGAGGTGCTGGGGTATGGTGGGGGTGCCAGAGTCAGGCTAGGGTTGCGAGGTGGGGGGGATGAAGGAGTCCAAGCAGAGGGTGTATTTGAGGAAGGTAACAGGGCCTAGGGCGAGAGGCGTTGCTGTGGGGGGGGTCGTGGGTAGGGCCTCAAGGAGGAGTGCTCGGGACCGCCCACCATAAACTCTCAACGCCCGTCGCTCGCTTGTCCCTGAACTACCCCTTCCTGGGACCCACGCCCCTATCTTAACCTCCTGTTCACTTGTCCCCAGACTGGACTCTACCTCCTACCTGTCCCCCGAGTGCTTGACCCTTTTCCCACCCCCGTCCCCAGCCGACCCCCAGGAACTCCCATAGCCTACCAGACCACTCACTGTCTTCACTGACAGGATCCCCAAGAACTACCCGAATACACTCCAACCGCCCCATACTCCGTGCCTGCCCCAACCACTTTCCCACACCCCTGCCTTCTACAGGAACCCCAGAACTCCCAACTCATACAACCCCCCACCAAGCTCTTGTCCTCTGACACCCCACTCCAAAGGACCCCACCTAACTCCCCCCCCCGGACGCCTCCTTTGCTGTCCAGTACCCCTGATGCCCTGACCCCTATCCACCCCCGTGCCCCTGCCAGAGCCCGGACCTCCATGTCCCACCAACCCCCCTGCTCCCTGACTGCCCCCTCCAGAAACCTCCACCCTAACTTCCCCCCCCAGGCCTCCTTGCTCCCAGTCTGCTGCACTGACCCTGACCCCTATTCACCCCCTGCCCCCTCACAACTCCCGGGACTCCCATGCCCCATCCACCCCTCCGCCTTCATACACCCCCCCGGGAATCCTATCCCCCCATCCAACCCACCCTGCTCCCTGTCCCCTAACTGCCTCACCCCTTATCCAACCCCCCCAGCCCTGGGCCCTTTACCTTGAGGCTCCACGTGGAGCCAGACATGCTGCCCCGCGGGAGAGCACAGCCCCAGCCCTCAGAGTGCTGCATGCGGCAGCAGCATGGCTCCAATTGAGCAAGGAGCGTGTCTGCCTCCCTGCGGAGCCAAACGCTGCCCCGCAGGAGCACACAGCCCCAGCCCCCAGAGCACTGCGCGCGGCAGCAGGGCTCCAGGGGAGGGGAGAACGCGAGGGAAGGGGTCGGCAGCTTGCTGCGTTCAGCCCGGGAGTGCGAACCCCATGGCTTGCCGTGCCGGGAGAGTGGGGCCTTTTGCCCACCCCGTGCGCACGGCTACGCTTCTGCTCCCGGCCCCCACGGGGGAAGTGGAGGGCAGAGGAGACCGCGCCGGACTGGGCAGGATTTTAATGGCATGCTGGAGTCCCGCCAGGCTCCAGCGTGCCATTAAAAATTGGCTCGCGTGCCACAGGTTGCCGACCCCTGCTCTATATAAATGGCAACAAAAGCCCAGAGGGTTGCAGTATAACTGTTGAAAATAGCTGTTGTGTACAAAAGATGATATCGGTTACAATTTCTCTCTCTTGCTCACAGACACAGCATAGGAATTATAATGGGCAATTTGGATTCAGGTCTGTCATACAAATACATGTTTTTAAAACTCCTTACATGTTATGGGTTATGTCTGTAAATCCTGATTTAAGATTAAGTATCTTGTACATTCTGCTATTTCATGTGATCAGATTTTATTTTCAGAATGTTTGCACTGTAACACCAAAACTCCTTAATTTCATATTGCAAAGCATCAGACTCCACCTCTACTCCCTCCTCATCCTTCCAAACTCAAACCAAGTACTAATCACTTACTTCTTAAACATTGCCTACCAAGTTTGAACCTGGGAGCAGTATTTGCAGCTATGTATGAACTCCTAAAAAGCAGCGTCTATAATGCAAATGTTGAGATAGCCATGATTATACTGTGAGCAACTATGACAAATATATCTTACTGTCTGAAGAATAGATAGATACATTAGATAGGATATCGTAAGAACTACATAAGTAGAAATAGCATTGCTGCACTACTTAATGCAGGGTAAACAGTTCTAAAAATCTGTCAGTGCACCAGACATGGAATTTTATTCCCCACAGCCTAGTGATTTTAAATGCCCTGTGACCCTCTTAACCACCGCCAACAACAACATCTGGTACCCGGCACAAAGAAAATAGATTCTAAAAAGGTGGTGGTGTCTTGTTTTTAAATATTTTCATCATCTGCTTTATTTATGCTCCTAGTGCAGAGGGGAAAAAAAGTTTCTATGTATGACTAAAAATACAGAAAATGGCTCTGTTATACAGTGGCTTTATGTTTTAGAAGAGGGAGGAAGAAATAATGACCAAGAATCAAACTCTGTATAATCATATTGCACGCAAAGATCATGTTATGGAGAACAACAGAGTAATGCAGATGGAAGTGATGACTTGATTAAAGTGATTCCAAAGCCAGGTAACTATTTGCCAACATAAGTTAGGAATATTGAGCCTCTTCATTAAATCAAATTATGATGCTATTCCACATATTTTTCAAATAAAACTTTCTATTTTGTCATATGTTGAACTGCCACTTTACGTGCTGCATACCTATTGAAGGGAAGGCCTTCAATAATTATTCTGATCTAATAACACTCCACTCCCTTTAGTTATCTTCTGCTGCTCCTACTACTCTTAAGGTCTATTTGAATTGAATTCCATGTGTGCTGGGATATCTACATGCAACTTCACCTGGAGAACCTTCTGAAGGGAAGGGGTCTCTATATGTATCTAAGAGAAACTACTTCCAGCTTGGATCTTCAGATGTCCTCTGCTGCTTTTTAAAATTTTGGGGATTATTCAGTCCTAACCAAATACTCTATTAATGGCATTTCCTTTCCAAAAGGACTAATCATGTAATTTACACAGTTCTGTGCATGCTGTGGAAGGCTCTGAAGTCACTGTAGCCACACAATCCAGCCAAAGTAAACGGACATAAAGAAAATTCACTGTTTAGTTGCCTATGGTTATGCTTACACTTAAAACATTACAGCAGATCTGCAGCACTGAAGCTGCACTGCTGTAGTATTTCAGTGTAGCCACTCACTGGAGCAACAGGAGGAGTTCTTCTGTCCCTGTAGTTAATCCATCTCCCCGAGAGGCAGTAGCTAGATCAACGGGACCTAGCACTGTCTACACCGTGAGTTTGGTCGGATTAAATACGTCGCTGAGGGGAGCAGACTTTTTACACCCCTGAGCAACGCAGCTGGGTTGACCTAACTTTTAAGTGTAGGTAAGTGAAATCAGATTCAGGGTTCTAGTGCTGTTCCCTGTAGACAAGTGTCTAAATCATAAGAACAATGCCATTATAAGTTGTACCCTTGTTAGCTGAATCACATAATGGTGAAGAATTGCAGAAAGAAACACTTTCTTTTATTAGTGGATAAGGAACTTTACTAGGATAAGGAAAGGAGTATTAGCCTTAAAGCTACCCACTCTCTCCTTCTCTTCACTTCAGTCTAGAATCCTTCCTAGCCTCCTCCGACCTGAATTCCTGCTCCACATTTATAGAAGTAGTATATATTTCAAAGGACTGGTCAAATGTGGCACCAAAGGATTGAATGAGGATGAAAACTACACAACCATTCACGCAATGAGATAATTTCCTCTGTTAGAGGTTTGTGGACCTGCAGTGGGATAAGGGAGGGGAAGCTTGGATGATATTGTTGAACTTGTTCTACTGGTAGAGGCCATCTAACTCTAGGAATGGAAATCCAGAACTTTCATGATCAGTAAATTTGCTGGTGAGGATACACCAGCTCTGATTTGTTTAAAACTTGGTAAAAGTTTAACTAATTGAAACAGATTAAGGCAGTTGTGTTGTAAATGTTGATTACTCTGATTGAGTATACAGCCTGTCAACATCTCAGAAATGTCAATGCTTCCTTCATAGAATGGAGAAGCCACAGTGAGAGAACAGCTGCTTTAACAAGAAATAGTGACAAAGAGACAAGTAGGTCACTCTGAACAGGCTCAAAATGACCCTGAAAATGGAAAGGGCAACAGAGAGCATAGACTTCAAGCATGTTAGAGAAGTGAGACACCTTTGGCACCCCACATATGGCAAGTGATTTAACTCAGGCAGACCTGAATTACTTCAAAGCAAGAAAGAAGGAGCAAGTATGGAGTGAGGTGTGAGGCTTCCAAGTTTGTAAACATTATATACTAAATAGTGGCTGTTCATTATAAACAAGTACACAGTGTGTTTTAAAAGATTACCAGTACAGGGCCCTGCACCAACAAGTTACATGCCTGAATCCAACCAAACTGATAGGAACCATACATTTTTATTTATTATGGGCTAGAAAATTGCCTGTTTAAGAGGCAGTGCATAGCCGGGCTGCCCAAACAGCAGATCATGGAACTAATTGTGTTACAGTTTGGTCCTTTATTCCCACCTTGCTCCCAGAGGGCCATGATCTGCTCCAACCCACCACCAGATGCAGATTACTTCTCTCTGCACACAGGCAGTAAGTACTGCTCTGGCTAACACAGGTACATAGGGTGTACTTTACACCTGCTCACTGGTCTGTGCAGGTGTGAAAAACAAGCAATATAGCTCCCTGTTATTTTTTCCAGTATATTAAATGCATGAACTAGAGCCCCTAGCCTTAAGTACATTAAAAAACAAATGAAACTAATGCCAACTCAGGAGAACTCTGAAATTTTCCTTTTATCACAAAAGACACCAGCACACGCTCTCTGGAAAACCCTTGCATGAACAGATTATTGACCTGGATATGTTGAGAAACCAATTGGTTTTCAGACCAACATGAGGAGTGAATTATAGAGTCAAGACCTCAAGGCCCAAAGACCACTTCACCTCCAGACTGCTAAATACAGGGACTTCTAGCACGTGGGCCCCCATTTGAGCACATATGTCAAGGTAGAGGATAATCTAGCAGCAGTCTTGAAGAAAACCATTTAGAGTTTTTTGGTTAAAACTAATACCTTGAATTGCATTGAGCAACCACTTGGAATAAAAAAATGAACACCCTTGCCCCACCCCCTGCTCCACCTCTCCTGAGGCCCCATCCACTCACCCTCCCCGCTCACTCACTAATTTTCATCGGGATGGCTTAGGGGGTTGGGGTGAGTGCTCTAGCTGGGGATGCGGGTTCCAGGGTGGGGCCAGAAATGAGGAGTTCAGAGTGTGGGAGGAGTCTCTGGGCTAAAGGCATTGGGCTGGGATGTGGGAGAGGGAACATGCCACTGCTTCTGGGAGCTGTGTGGAGCCAGGGAACCTGCCTTAGCCCTGCTGCACCACCAACCAGAGTTTTAACGACCTGGTCAGCACCACTGACTAGAGCCGCCAAGGTCCCTTTTCGACTGGCTGTTCCAGTCGAAAACTGGACACCTGGCAACCCTATGTAATCTACAAAGCACAAAATGAATAGGTGTCATGCAAAATATACCATTACGTTGGAGCTTGTCTACACACAAAGGCTGCATTCTGTTTTACTTAAATCAGTTTAGTTAAACTGGTGAAACTTGTGTATGAAGTCTCTTGTATCAGTTTAAAACTGGGAAACTCATGTAAGTAAGTTTACCAGCACAAACTATACTGATGCAAGCCAAGTTTAAATGGATATAAAAGTGTCCACACACAAAGGTGCACCAGTTT
>NC_133774.1:108349563-108369563 GCF_003597395.2 Chelonoidis abingdonii | reverse complement strand
CCAGCTTTTATAGCCCTTGGCTTGTCAGGCTAGCAGGTGTTGCCAATCCTCAGGCCAGCATCAGGCCTTTTCCATCAGCCCCAATCTGTTTCTTCTGATTGGAGCTGACTGGGCAGGGGCTAATTAGGTGCTTTTGCACCAGCACCCTGCTACACTGCCCTGTTGACAGTCATAACAAAACTAAAAATGACTGGCTTGAAATACGAATGTTTTTTCCTGCTAGGTTGCAGGTTTACAGGAGAGGCACATCATCTGTATTTCTTCACAGCGGAACTGGTCCTAGGCATAAGCAAACTAAGCAATTGCTTAGGGCTCCAATCAGCTCAAGGGGGTTCCCTATTAATTATTACTGTGTGTTGGGCGAGGCAAAGAATATTCCTGCTTAAGTTCCCCAATGGGCTAACACTGGCACTGTTTTCACCCCACAGATGCTACAGTGCTTTGAAATATACCCTAATGTGTTTCAGATCTCACTTTTTCTTATGTATGCTTTTTGTTTAAAAAAAATTAAAATTTGCTGCCACCAAATGTAACAGATCATATCATATCATATACTTTCATTTAGCATTGTAATTAATGTTGGAGGTTAATCCTACCCAGACTGAAAAGCTACTGGAATTTCTTGCTTATGGGCATGTTTTAAAATTTTGCACTATACATGGGTAATATAATTTGACAACTACAATAGATGGGGCAATCAAAGTGAGAAATCTAGACTAAAGATATTCATACTAATGTAAGTACTCTGGTTGAATGATTAACAGAGTTTCTCAGACTGAGTGTCCCGACTCAAAAGGGGGTGACAGCACTATTATGCATGGAGGTGGGGGAAATCACCAGAGCTGCTGGCCAAGCACCCAGCTCTAAAGGCAGTGCTGCCACCAGCAGTAGGTGGTGGGGGGATCCATCACAGCCTGAAATATTTTCAAAGGGGGTCCCAGCAACTAAAAGTTTGAGAACCTTGGAATTAAAACTAGATCAAAGATAATTTAAACAGAGGTGTGCAGGTCTGAAGATGTGCAACTATGGAAATACAGGGCACTGTGATTGGCACTAACTACAGGGTGATGGTTATATTTACTCTTGCGGTTATAATATGATAGTATAGTACTTTCGTTGGTGGAGGTTTGTTCTAGTTAGCTATCATAAATCTAACTAATGCTTGCTGCTTTTGGAAGCATTGGTAAAATACTTTTCAATCAGTTTGTGGGTATTTAAAAAAAAAAATAGTTCAGTTGCCAATTATGCATCAAGTCTTCCAAAAATACGTGTAAAAAGGTCCCTTCCTATGAAGGTGATCTGAATTTCTGGTGGCCTTGATTTTGGAATAACATCACTAGTGATAGGTTCAAAGAGAGACAGTTTTCAACACTTTGGAAGAGATGTTTGTAATATTTGGATTTCATATTTTGCAAGTCTCTCACAGAGCATAAGCTTTTATTATATGTTTTTACACAATCAAAAATGTAATAAAAAGTTTTTTTAAAAAATAGGTTTTCCCTTTTACTAGTATGTGGATATTTAAAATGTAAAATGCATTTCCATGTGTCAAAGCCAGAGTGTCAAGACATGTTGTGGCAATTGAGGATTAATGGTTTCAGAGATAATATTCTAAAGTACAGCCCCTAAAACCTTTAAACATATGAAGGAGGAGTCACAGGAAGAGAATGAGAGGAAAGAGACAGGCACACAAAACACATGAGTCAGACTTGATTTTTCCCTTCTAAGGATGATCATCCAAAGCTCTCATCATGTTCCTATAACGTATGAAGACCATTTATTTTGTTACTTGAACAATTTTTCTTTTCCCCATCTGGCCTTTAGAGGTAAAACATCTTCTTTTATTGTCTATCTTGGAAAGGAATATCCTCTTTGGTATGCTGCAACTTCTTCTGTAACAGGGTCAGAGTGTGCCCAGACTGGATGCACAAAAAGGACTAGAGCACAAGACGGTCCACCCTTTACATCCCATACAGGAGAAAGTACTCATTTCTTTACAAGCAACTGCTGGTTACTGGCAGAATTAGCCATCCCAAATGGGGCAGGAAGAAGGTGATCCCATAGCTTTCCCATCTACAACTGTCAGAGGAGCTGGCTGGCTGCAGAGGTGAGTAAACACTTCACCCTCTTAAGAGGGGTAACAGTAGCCACAATTCACTCTCAGGGAACTCAGAGAGACACATTAAATATTCCTGCCTATAGCAATATGGACAGTTTTCTATAATGAAAGACATTAACAGGGCTGCTTCAGCACATCAAGAACTAATGTAATGAAGGGACTATGGAAAGAGATGAAAGCAAATGACTAAACAGAAGAAACTACGGGGTTTCGTCCCCGCGTCAAAGAAAGTCTATTTCACCTAACATAGATAAGGCCCTGAGCTCCCACTCAACACTCACGGAAGTCTGTGCAAGTTGAGGCACTCAGAACCCTGCAAAAAAGCAACCAGCACATTTCAAGATTAGGCCTTTGCTACAGCTGACAATGGTATACCAGCCTAAATAAACTGTCTGTATTCAAGGCTCTTCTGTAGAGAATTACATGTACCACTCACTGGTATGTGCAGCACTGATGACACTGCAGGAGGAGACTGCATAAAGGACAGAGGAAGTAGCCAAACTAATGCCACATTTCCGTAATACATTTTTAAAGGATGTAAAAGTGTGACTTTGAGATAACACCACCACAAGTCAAAGTCATATCTTGACTGGATTGTATTTACTGAATTGAAATGTCATGTACCTCAAGCACCTAGATGGAGTAATCAGACCCATTCTCCAGTACTGCTGGCAACAAACTGAGAAATGGAAATATGGCCTGTTGCTACATAGTTCTTAAAATACAGCCAAACTTTCAGCTTCGGTCTTTGCTTTTCAGCTCTGGTATCTTTGAAAAATTGTATCAAAGTGAGTAACAAATCCAAAACGATGTTTTTGCTGTTAAATGTAACTGAATTAAATTGACCAAAAATTAGGAAGGTTAAAAAAATGCTTTAAGGTTTACAAATGCAAATTTAAGGTTTAATATAAAAGTAACAACGTTACTTAAATACTAACTGAATAATACTGTATTAAACATTATTTAATAAGCATGCAGAATGACCTGAAATAATCATGTAATGAAAGGTTATAACTACCAAATGGGTTCTGGTGAGATAAAAAGCCTTAGAGCATAGGCCAAGTGCTGTGCCACCAAAACCCTACAGCCATATTTATAGAATCCTTACCTGAGGTGGGTATAAGAGCTCATTCTTAATAATTATTTGAATTAAAGTAGTACTTACAGGATCTAAATACACCTGTCTCAAAGAGTGTATAGTGAAGACATACATAGGATGGGAGGGGAAACAGGCATGGAGAAGTGAAGTGACTTCCCCAAGATCACATATCAAGTCAGCAGCAAGGCTAGGAATAGAATCCAAGACTCTTGAGACCCAGTCCAGAGGACCAAATCCATGAGAAAGTGTTCAATACATACCATGGAATGACATCTCTAAAAAATCTCAACCAGTTTCCCTTGACACTTAAACAGTTTAAAGAAACAGCATTACTTGCTTGACTGGCATTGCATGCTGATGTCCACATTCAAAGCCTTATCAGCAAACCAGTACTGCAGCCTACAAGGAACTAGGCCTCTCCCCTAGCACATACCCCTAGACCAAACTTTTTGACCCAAGGGCCATATCTGGGTATGGAAATTGTATAGAGGGCCATGAATACTCATGAAATTGGGGGTTGGGGTGCAGGAGGGGGTGAGTGTTCCGGCTGAGGTGCAGGCTCTGGGGTGAGGCCAGAAATGAGGAGTTCAGGGTGCGGGAGGAGTCTCCAGGCTGGGGCAGGGAGTTGAGGTGCAGGGGAGGTGAGGGCTCCAGCTGGGAGTGCAGTCTCTGGGGTACAGAAGGGTGGGATCGAGGGTTTGGAGAGCGGGATGGGGTCAGGGGTACAGGCTCCAGGTGGTGCTTACCTCAAGCAGCTCCCAGAAGCAGCAGCATGTCCCCCCTACACCTCTTACATGAAGGTGAGGCCAGGTGGCTCTACGCACTGCCCCATCCACAGGTGCCTCCCCTGCAGTTCCCATTGGCCACGGTTGCCCCTATGCATAAGAGCTGGAGGGGGAACATGCTGCTGCTTCCAGGAGTTGCACAGAGCCACAACACATATGGAACAGAGCAAGCCCTGAACTCTGCTCCCTGGCAGGAGCTTCAGTCGGATTAAAATGTCTGGAGGGCCGGATGCCCACCCTTGCCCTAGACAAAGACAGTGATGCTTCAATCTCATTAACTTCACCACTGAGGAGGCCTGAAGCTTTACAAGCTAAATGCTGCCATCAACTGTGGGAACCACATTGTGTTCCTGCTACTGTTATCCCCTTCCCTCAAGAGGAGAGCCTCCGTTGGCTGGCATCACTACTACCACCTCTTCAGAAGGCACAAGAATGCCAGCAAATCCAAGGTAGATGTAGTAACCAGGGAGGACAGCAGACAGTGGACAAAAGCAGCCCAGAGAAGAAGAGACCTGAGTAACACCAACTCCAACTGCAAGTGCAAGCAGAGGAATTTTATTTATAAATGGCACACCCATTATCTTGGTATCCATTAACACTTTTTAAAAAAAAAATTAAGAAGAACAGAATAAAATATCACCAGACCCAACTGAATGGGCAATTTCATCAGTAAATTAAAGGTCTGACCAAACAGATAAAGTAACTGAAGTGTCCTGAAGCTTCACCTAACCGGTCTCAGGCTCACCAGACACAGGGAGTGGCAGAGGCATGGGAACAGCCTACTGCCAACCCTTGGGAGGTCAGTTCCAGGAACAAAGCATTAGCAAAAGCAAACCAGCTGATTGCAACTGCTATGAAAGGACATAGGAAAAGAAGTGATCTCTCAGCCTGATTCCAATATGGCAATTGCCAAAGTTTATAAGGAATGGATCATTTCCCCAGGGAAAGTTGAAATCTTCGGTATCATATACCTTAGTAAGACACTATTAAAAAACACTAAATCCTGCAATAAAGTGGAGTAAATGAGTAGGTAGGTGGCATTCTTCTCTATGGGTCAAGGTCACAAGGAATTATTAGGGAGTACAGTGCTGTTTGAGGGTCTATATGAAGATCTTGATGATTTTAGGGAATCATTAAAAATCCAATGGCACTGAGGTGTATTTGTTTTTCTTAAACAAGAGTAGAGATGTTGTCCCTCAAGTTCCGCCCAGTTCTAACTTGGGTCATTACATCCCACCCAACTTAAGGGGATTCCGCTACAGTTTCAATTAGGCATGATAGTCTTCATCCTTTCCTGTCCTAGTCTGTCGTGTGGTGTTTCTGTGGTAGCAGTTGAAGTGATTCCTCCATGAATGTAAAATCAACTGGCAAACTGCTTTTTCAGAACTGCCTAAAATAAATTCAAATCATCAAGACTACAGCACATAAACTAGAGAGAGAATGTCCTAACAAACTTACATTTTCATCTTTTTAGAAAGTACACTATTAAATCACATATCAAAGAAATGATTAATGATATACACAAAATAATTAATGAATAAATAAATAAATAAATACAAATGAAATTAAGCAGAAGATGAGATCTAAGAGTGAAATCCTGGCCCCACTAAAGTCAACGGCAAAGCTCCCATTGACTTCAGTGGAGTAAGGATTTCACTCTAGTATTAGTACGGGTTACTCAGAGAAGTTAATTGTGAACTAGTGTAATTTATTGACTCGAGGCCAGTCACATCCGTTATATCATATCACAATACATGTAACATCACGTTAAACAATCAAATTCAATGGCCAAATTTGGCCACAAAGCCAGACTATGACCTATATAGAGCCAACAACAAGAAGAAACTGTTAAGCCTCAAGAAAGCGCAGGCTGAACAGATGCATCTTGCTGCACTGTATTCCAAACACTGCCAAACTCTGGCTTTGGCAAGTCTCCAGACAGAGCTGATTCCAGAGCCAAGGGCCCTCCACCAAGAATGTCCTGCCACCCACCCCCAGGAGTTCAACCCTGGGACAATCGGCAGGAACATTCCAGCTGCAAACAGCAGCCACAATCTAAAGAGTTTTAGAGCTGGACTATAGATTTTCTACCCCTACGCACCCGAGGAAGTAGGTAACACCAGCTGTCCTGGTAGAGAAGCCATTAGCCAACTGTGTATCCAATGTGGACACACAGTTTAGAGGCAGCCTTGGAATGCCGGTTAAGCTGTCCTAGCAGGAAATGAAAGACTCCAAGGATGAGGTGGAAGGGTACAATGCTCCTGTACAAGTACCTCTGGGATGTAGCAAGGAAGCACTTCAGCTTCCCTGCAGAATATAAGGAAACTGATTTCAAATTATTATTATTATTTTTTTTTTTAAAAAGACCCACAGAAATAGGCCTTATCGCTGAACCTGAATGAACCCAATTATAATGAAGTTCTGAACATTCTAGCTTGGGCCCCATTCACAGTGAATAGCGCCTTATAACAAATGAATCAACGGAAAAAAGAATATCAGGCCAACTTAACTCACCTTTGGTGGCATGCCTGTCTCCTCTGCTTGCTTGTTTGCATATGACCATGAAGAAAGCCTGAAGCAGAGACTATGCTTTAAAATATAGGCATTAACGAATACAGAGACAACATTATGGCTGACCTGTGCTGTGACATTTATTTTCTTGAGTAAGAAGAGGCATAACCCAGGAGTGATGTTATCTAGTCTAACCTTGTGAGTGAAGATAAATGTCATAAACAGAGAGCAGCCACCATATATACGATGTACATTTTCTCCCTCCCACTGTACTTGAATGAAACTGCTTTATGTGACAGAAGTGGAAAATGAAAAGTACTTGGAATAGCAGGAAACAGGAGGTATTGAGTACTGAAATCATTTGTAAATTATTACACCACCAATGAAATCACACATACTGCCAGTGCTAACATAACACCAGTCCTATGGATTTCCTCCCCCTCACCTTTCATATTGCACTGCATCAGGATAATGATATTTAACTCCTTTGCTATGTGCTTTGAGATCGATGGATGAAAAGCACTAGGAGATAGGCATTATTAATAACCAGTGAGGCTCCATCTGTACGTGCAGTACTTTTCGTAAGACTAGAGTACTGGTTCCAGTGTTTCAACCACAACAACAGTTCGGTAACTGTACAGTGACTAAATTCACCCTGCCTTTTCAACTGGATATTAGAGTTTTATTCAGTTCTCTTCTTAAACCATTGTGTGATGACTTAATAGATCTTGTGTTAGCTTAGTTCTGTGTTCCATTCTAAAGGTGGCTGCATCATGAAATCATGTGTGCTATTATAAAGTGCATTTTGTATAGCCATGTGGTAACATTTGGACGAAAGGCACTACAGAAACAGTGGATTATTATTAGTCACGTACCCTTAAGAGAAAAGCCCCACATCTTATTTCCAAGCTCTTCTGCATTGCTTAAATCCAGGTCTGCTATTTAAAAGTGAAAAGAGAGGATAATCTAGTAGTTAGTGAAAGCAAAGTGGGGGTGAGGACTCCACATTTATTCGCAACTCCCTCAACTAACACTCTATGGAACACTGGGCAAATCATTTAAGTTCTACGCACTTTTGTTTACCACATGTAAAAGGTACATAACAACCCCAAGGCAAGCTCCACGGCTTAATTACTTCTCTGGAAATCATTTTGAAACTCTCATGTAGAAGGTGCTATAGATCACTTAGGTATTTGCTATTTTAAACTGTTGTATGTCTGTTACAGCTATCCCCCTATTCCATTTTGTTTCTTATAGCTGTCCCCATACTCCATTTTGTTTTTGTTCTCCTGTGGCCTCCCCTCCCTGGCTGTTAAGTTGTTTACCAAGAGCCATTGCCCTTCTCAAAGGGATGGCCACTTGTGCTAAGTGGGACCACTGCCCTGTTCAAAGGGTTAGTCCTGTTATCACCTTGTTAAACCTGGGCTCGGATGCTTAGGCGTAGCAATGTCAGCTGCAAGGCTCTATGTGTTTTTAAGGTCCTGGGCATGAGTCATAGGCCTCATGTGCTTTTGAGTCACCTATTGCACAGGACTCTGCCAGACATGTCTCTGTGCTCACCTTTTTTCTCTTTCCCTGCCTCTGAGGCCAATCAGAAGTACTGGTGGGAGACTGCCTAAGTTTGCCCTTAAAACAGACATTTTCTGATCAGACCTCAGAAAGGTTCCTGCATTGCTGCCTGGTCTGATCAGCCAGGGGTTTGGGGTCCTTTCTCGCTCTCATTTATTTTTGAGAGTACCCCCGTTTTTTGAAACCCCTCCCACGAAGAACGAATTGCTGCCTGAGAGATCTCCTGATTATTAAGACCGTACCTAGCCTTCTGATGATCTTGCTGCTTTTACCTCTGCTGCTTCCTTTGGGCTGTAAGAATCCCTCTGTGAAACTCTCTATACTTTTATTATTTTTTAGCGCTGGCTCTGTTTCCCACAGCGCAGACTTAAGCTAAACCTTGGTCTGTGCTTAAAACCTCTCTTCTAAACTCCGCAGCACTTTGCTGCTAAAAATAGCCTCGTGCTGCTGCTAAGCTGTGCCTTCCTGACTGCCAGCTTGCCTGCCTGCCCCCCCCGCCCCCGCTAAGGTGCACCTATTAGAATTAGGTTCTGAGTCTAGATAAGTGTAATTTTATTTTGCATAGCTGTGGTTAAGTTAGGCTTAAAGAATTGTTTGTATTGTGCCTGTAAGTTAGGTTTAAAAAATTGTTGCATTGTGTTCTGTTACTTGCTAATTTGTGTAGTCTTGGTTAAGTTAGATCATAGAAAGATTTTGCTGTTTCTGTATAATTGTGGTTAAGTCTGCCTTCCTGCTGCGCCCCCGAGCTTTCCAGTCACCCCATAGCCCTCAGTCTCTCTTGCTGTTTAAACCTTGCAGCCTGCCGCCCTCTCTGTCTCCTGAAGTTGAATCTCCCTCTGCTCTCTGCTCACCTGTCCTCTTCCCCATCCCCCAATTTCATTCTCTACCCTGTCTTTCTTCTCTCTCTCTCTCTTTTTTTAATCCCTTCCTCCAGGTGTTCACCCCACTCCTTATTGCCCCAAACCCTCAACTTATTATTGAACTCTAGCATAAAACCCATTGATTACCCTTTTCTCTCTAACACATCTCACATTTTACATTTACACTACTGTGACACATTTTACCCATAACTGTTAGTTGGCTATATGCTGCTGTGACACACCTTTACACAGAAATTGTTAGCTACCTGTTACATTTAACTTCAGTGTTAATTGTTACCAACTGTATTGTATCCCACTGAATTGTACCCCACTATTGAAAACCCCTGACTATTTGCTAAAATAAACCCCTCCCCAATTGTCTACCTTAACAAACCCCATACCCCTCGCTATTGACTTTTCCCTGTTTTTTGCATTTTCTTAATAAAGTTTATTTTGTACCCCACCTGTGTGGTAATTGCTCCCCAAGATCCCATATATCTGCTGGCAGGGACATTGTACATAAGGAAACTGAGGTTATAGAAAATTACACAAAGAGCAATCAATTCACTTATTTCTAGACACCATATATATTCAAGCTCTATTTTTTAAAAAATGCACTAACATTTATCACAGGACTTTTGGTTCTTGCATACTTTTCAGGTGACTTCCATATAATGCACGGCTGCACCTCTTCAACACAGGAACCTGCACTCACATAATGACACTTGGCACTTCTCCTAGGACACTGTAACCTCCGTGGACGAAAAGGATTTGATTTGTCTCATCTCTCCTGATTATGCAATATATACTCGGAGCAAGAGTGTGGTGACACGGATCACTGGACTGCACACCGGTTTTTTTCTGGTCCCACTTGTTTCTTCTCATTGACTGTTTTGTGTAATACTCTTAACACTCCTCCGATTGGGAGGTGGGGGAGAAGCAGAACTGACTCTCCTGTATGTTGTTTGCCACACTGTACTAATAAAAAGGAAGAAAGTATTTAAAGCAAAGTCATAATGCATCCCCCATGCCTACCTGAAATACTATAAATTGTTTAAGCTTCCTAACCATTAAATCCTATTACACTACATGAAATTTACAACATTGATGTTGAACACTTGATAATTACGCAAGAAAAACAAGGAGGAAAATTTAATCTCCTCTCTCAAAAAGGCAAGTCCCTGAAAAGGAATACAAAGAAAAAGAAAATGACACTTAATCCAACCGATAAAAAGAAAAAGTGAATTGTCCATATACTGGAAGAAAAAAAAAATCTACCAAAACATCTCCAATTGGAAATTTAACTTAATCTGTCAAGGACCACACCCAGAGAAAACCTGTGGCCTCTCAGTGCTGCACTGTTTCCACTCTTTCAGTAAATTACCAATATAAACCACATATATCCACAGGGACATATGAGTGCCTTTTCATTGCATATTAACTTTTGAGTTCTAAGGCACTCAGAGGGATAATGGTATTCACTGTACATTAATGTCTCAAAGGAAACCAAATGCATTTCATGGAGTGTGTGTGTGTTTACATACACATGCATCTCCCCGTTTTGACACCCAGAAACAGAATGAACAATCTGGAGAATGATGGGTGAAAATCATGGCTCCACTGAAGTCAGTGGCAAAGATCCCATTAATTTCAGTGGGTCCAGAATTTCACTCACAATATAATGGCTTTTATGCCATCTGCAAGTGTGGACAGACCTCAGAATGAGCTGTTATGGACAAATGCTAATGGCAGCTTTTTCAAGCCAATATGATGAAGTTCAAAGCAGCTGGCAGCAAGTACACTCTCTGCATCAGCTGAGTCTTTAGCCTTGAGAGGGCGATTTACTCTTGCCAAGGGCAAGAAGTCTGCAAGTGGGAGCAGCTTCAAATCCCACTAGGGCAGCAGTTCTCAAGGCCACGAGCAGGTTTCAGGGGGTCTGCCAAATAGGGCCAGCATTAGACTGATTGGGCCCCAGGGCAGAAAGCCAAAGCGCCACTGGCCCAAGCCCTGCCAACCAGGTCTCAAGCTGAAGCCTGAACAGCTTAGCTTTGCAGGGCTCCCTGTGGCCTGAGGCCCTGGGCCATTCCCCTGCTTGCTACCCCCTAATGCCAGCCTGGCTTTTACATGCAGAAAAGTTATGGCACATGTGCGCCATGGAATTTTTATAGCATGTTAGGGGGGACACAGAAAGAAAAAGGTTGAGAACCCTTGCACTAGGGATCTCTAGGAACTCAAACGATCACAGGTGCCCTTCCCCTAATCAATTTTCAATCAGTGATGCTCACTTTTCGGGTCGATATGGTGCCTAATGTCCACAACAAACATACACTCATACAGTACGGCCATCCCTTTACAACACTGCAACCTACTCTCTGCCACTAAGAAGATGGGGGGAAGATATCACAACCAGGAGCAAAAAATGCAGAACGGAAGTTGGATGACCTTTTTCTGGCCCTTTCAAAACACTGTGAAGAGGCCACTCAAAACATTGTGAAGAGCTACTCAAGAGACCTGCTACAACAAGAACTATTGATGGTCATCATAGCCTAAGGATCAGGGCTGCGGTCTACATGTTTATGCACGTACATTCAGTTATCCAGCAGTGGCCTCTCCAGCTCCCCCCACAGATTATTTCTGTTCTGAATAGCAAAAGATTGTGCAGTGGAGTAGGGCTTAAGGTTGGGCTTGGCCTGAACACAGGTGCAGATTAACACAGCTTTAGCATTTTACTCTCTGTGTATACCTGTTCAGGAGTGAGCCATGCCAACAAGTATATCCATAGACAAGAAATGCAATTTAGCAACACAGGGAAGACTGAACCGATAAAACAGCAACGGTCATTTCATATAATAGTCCCAATCTGGTACGCTTAATTCTCTGTTTGTACACAGTAGGGTGGGATAAACATTTCATATCCACCCATTCATGCTGTACTCAAATTTGCCTAACTTCAGACACAAGTGTTTGCAGAAGGAATGTAGAGAAAGGGAGTACAGTCTAATGGCCCTAGTACAAAGCTGGGAGGCAAGAACTGCTAAATTCTAATCTTCTCTGACATTGGCTCACTCTGTGGTCTTCAGCAAGTCACTTAACTTTTCTGCCACAATTTCTGCCACAATTTCTCTGTCTTTGAAGAAAAGAGAATACTGCTTACCTACCTCTCAGAAGGTGAAAGGCAGTTTCTGGTGAACAGCACTTTGAAAGTGCTGAGTGCTAAGGATTAGCAGTATCAAGACTGGCCACTTCCCGGCTCTGCATACTTGTACTCCAGGACAACAGACTGAAGCAGAGGCAAGTTTAAAGTCCAGCTTTTCCTAACTCTGAGTTTTGCAGAACTTGAGAAGTCTCCATAACAGAATTTCAAACTTTGTATTTCACCAACCCTAGAATGTGAGTTCCACTGATTATACTGAATATAGTCCATCCCAAGCAAATTCTAAAAGAGAATCTGGATGGGATTTTTAAAAATCCCTATTTCTTTACATTTGCAAAGAAATGTTAGCGCTTTTGAGTTGGATGGACTGACAGCAATTGTTTGAACAAATGACAGAATGGCCAGGAGCTGTGCCAACTTCCCTAAAAGCTCCCAGTGTACATCAGTCCTGACATCTAAGAGCCTTGCTATTCATGTTTTCAGCTTTATTGTGAATAGAGACTGCCAGAATTGTGCGGCCAAATAGTTTTGTAATGTGCACAAGCTAAGACTAGATCATAACTATACACTCATTTTCAATTTGGTGGCCAGAATTTGCATTCGTGTCTCCAGAGGCAAAAGGTCAGTTAACTGGCCCACTGTGGTACACAGCCCTATCCACATAGATCTTACTATCTACAACAAGAGATAGCAAGTCTCCAAACCCATGCTTAGGATTTATAAAATACAAGGCTTCTGCCCTACCAATTTTCTGTTTGTACATGGAGCAGACTGTAACATACAAGCAATGTCACATGTATCTTTTTGAGCCATTTTAGTCTATCTAGACCACACAATATAACATAAGAAAAAGTAAGATTGCAAAGAATGCGCAATGATGTAATGCATTGGTGCGGATGGGCGGTTCCAATTTCTACCCTGGTGGCTCCACAAACTATTGCTAAAGAAGTCTTTTGGCCAAAAAGAGGCGTGGATGAGACTCTTCTGGAACTCAGCAATACCACTCACCCTTCCCATCTAGAGGTTAAGCAGGTTGTGTCTACAACACTTCTAGTCCTTCACATCCTGGTAAAGACAGGCAAAATAAGACCTCAAAGACACAAGGTTTTCAACTGTTTTTATCACCATGCATAAACAAGTTTTAAAACCTAGCTGTACCTAAACTGGGTTTTAACACTCTTTGGAAGCCAATGAAGAGGCTTTAACCACAATATGAATAAGTTATAAAGCTAGAGAACAAGGCTTGAATCTAGGTGTGTGCGTGCGCGTGTGTTTTGTTTTAAGAACAGTTTATAATACAGATTGGCTCCATCCACAATGAACAGCTAAGCCATGTTATACTCAAAATTGTGGCCAAACTATGACTGTTAATAATTATTCATATTCTGGTATACATAGGGCCTAATAGTCTCACAGTGGGATTCCCCACATGGTAATAAAGTTGCTTTAATCTTGAAAAATGCCTCAGACACTGGGGCAGATTCTGCCCTCAGATTTATACATATAATTCCAAATTACTCTGTAGCTCTAAGGTGTCACAAAGAGGGATTTGACCCTACACTGTCCGCTAAAGGAACAGAATTCAAGTGATAAGGTACCAACAACTACTCATAGTTTCACTGAAGACCATCTGAGCAACACATTCTCATTGCCTGGTCTGTCAGCATATGCTGTTAAACCGGCCCTTCCTCAGATTGACAGCTAGTTTCTCAGCCTCCCCAAAATATTCCAGAGAGCACCATCTCCCATGCTGTTGGCTGATAAGCAACAACTGTTTTCACCTGACCGGTTCTGATCCACACAAGAAACAGACTCTTCCTGCCCTCCATTTCCCTTTTGCAGTGGTACTTGATTTTCTTCTCATTTCTCTTAAAAGCACCATAACCTACGTTACAGGAGGTTCACCACTTCAGTGCAGTTGCATGCATGTGTCCAAGGATGGCATTTGGCCCAATATCAATGAATACTTATGGAAATCCCAGCCCCAGATGTTTGCCTGTTAGTTAAGTCTTTGACGACTTTTTCCCTTGCTCAACTGAAGCATATATTTATATAATTTTTTTGTAAATTTACTCTAGGTTGATATTTCTTTTTCCTTTAATTACCTGACAAACAGTAGTATAGCTGCATAAATTTTGCCTGAGGTGAAAGTTGGAGTTGAGCCTAATCACTAGTTGGAGACATTGTTCTGGCTAACTTAAGCAGAACACATTTGTACTGTATGTCTGAACAATGGTAGGTACAAAAGTTAAGTATTCCATTTAGCAGTTGTTGATTTTTATTAACCCTTTTCTAAATGATCTGAAAAGACAGTTTTCTACTTTGTTACTTTATTCACATTTGGGCTAGTGAGTGGACTCTGAGATCAGTGGAGAGCAAACACATTCACACAGATGTGATTAGCCTTAAAAAAAAAAAAAAAAAAAGTATCAGAGCTCAGAAATTCAGACCAGCACCTCCTCACACACAATATACAATTCATGCAGCAGCACTGGCTTTAGTTCCAGAATAAACCACAGGTCTTCCTGTTCTCCTGTCTTGAAGTAAGGAATCAAAAGTGAAGCCATGAAAGTGGGTATAAAAAAAGTCAGGAGAAAGAAATATAGATAAAAGGAGTGTGCCAAAAATATGTATACAAAGAATAAAAATTGGTATTGCAGCTGGATGTCATCTGAGAAAACTGACAAAATATTAATAGCATTTACAAAAAAAAAGGACTATACAGTAAAATAAGAATCACAGATTTAAGTTATATACAGTTTACAAAATCCTTAGAATAATTTGCTAAAGCGTCCTGTGTTTTTGTGTGAGATAAATTTTCTTATATTCTATAGCCATAAAGATATTTATTTAACTCTATTGGGGCCCTGGAGCCTTCCCTAGAACCAGACTATCTCATCACCTAATTAGCATCCTGGAATGCCTAAAGGTCTGAAGTACGCTAAACATGGAGGCTGTGTCTGCAATAGACCTTTTTGCATAAAATTTCCTACCACTGCTTTCACCTGTTCTATTTTGCACATTTCTTAAAATAGTGACAAATTCAGAGTCCAATCCTACAGTCCCCAAACAGGCAACAATCCCATAGACATAAACAGGTTAGACAAACAGGATTTTGGTCTGTTTAGAGACTGTGGGAGCAGATCCTCTGATTAATTATGGAAGCCGTTTTCCTCATGCAAGATTATTCTAGCTAAATTTCTACCCTGAAGTGTATTGTACACGTATGTACACACATATGTACTTACTGAAAAACCTAATAAGTTGTTTACCATCCTTAAGATAGAACTGAACCAAAACCCCACTTAAGAACAACTCTGAACTTTGGAGGGGTTTAAAACCTGAATCAGGAGCTAGATGCCAATTTCCCAACCGGCTTTCACCTCTGCTGTGGGCTGAATGCCCCCCCCATCCCAGTTTTACATATTGTGCCTGTCCCTAATAAGTTAAAGCATCATATTCGGGTTAGTTCGTCTGGCCTCAGTGTCCTTTTAGCAATGGTGGAAATACCTAAACTATTCAAGTCACCTACATTCCTCCTAAGAGGAAAATACAAGGTACTGCTGACAGCACGTACTGTGTTATATAAATCTATGTAACTTGTTTAGGCAATTACAGCTCGGCTTTTACACATGCAGGAGAATTCCTTATTTTAGAGGATTCCCCATACGTCCAGAACTAAAAAGAAAAATGAAAAAATAAAGCGGAGGGTTAATGTTTTAGAGAACAATTACACCACAATTATAACGTGTTCATCTGAACTGATAGGAGCACTTTCTAACTCTTAAGAGTTTCATCAGACATCCCTAAGATGTCAGAATCATTCAGCTTCAATTCACAAGTCTCTCACCCTGAAAATGCACAGGAGATGCTCAGTTAACACTGAAGGCTCCTACTGGTGTATATAAACATGAGTGACAGGAGTCTGACTCCACCCCCTACATCAAATAGCATTTCAAGAAGAAGAAAAATTGAGAAATGTGAAAAGTGATGTTTACTAGAGAAGAACATGTCCAGTGTTTCCAAGCCATAAGTCAACATTAAAACTTTTTTTTCTACCAAAAAGTATATTTAACACTGCCAAAGTCAGCTTGGGAATCTGTACTGAGATACTTTACTTAGAACTCATAGTGAGAGAGACAGACATGTTTTTCACAAATGCAAATTGCTCACATTTGGACCAGTCTGCTCCAAAAAATGTACAGCCCAATTAAGGTTGCCTTTTATTTTTAGTAGTAAAACACACATATATTCTTTTTATTAAAATGAGGGCATTTTCTCCCCAGTTTTGCATTACTACATCTGGAAATAAATCACTAACATAAGTGTAAATATAAATATCAAAATATTGGCAATCTTGCAACAGCACACCCGTAAGCCATATATGCAGAAGTAGCCATCTAAAATTACTTCACTTTGAATCCTTAAAAAAGCAATCCATTAAGAACTTTACAAGGAAAGTGCCCAAGGCTAGTTTAGAGGGTGACTGATGTTACTGAGACATATTACAAAAATAGAGGTTAAAAAAATATGTAACAAAAAAATTAATGTTTTATACAAAATGGAATGTGACCTGTAACTTTCAAATATAAAAACATGATATTGTATAGATCTATTTTTATACAGATCTCCATTAAGTCTTTCATCGAACTGACATGTACTGTAACAACTTAGTACATTCAATTTCAGATGAAACATGTTAAAAGCCTATATAGTTCAGTAGTAAAACTTAATAAGCAAGGAGAGCTTAACTCTCTAACACCTTAATAATAATGTTTTGACCTTCAGCTTTTGTGTGTTCTATGAAGACATTTTGAAGAAACAATGTAAACGGGAAAAAAATCTGAGAAAATATGTTTTAGAAAGTAATTGAAAATTAAATTCAGACTCTGAGGATGGGAGGGAATCCCTCACAGATGACAGGCCACAATTTTAAAACTTGGGTGGCTTAAAGTTCAATGCATAAATATATATGCACCTGAATAAAAATGTTTTAAAAAGTGGTCAACAAGACACAGCACTATTCTGACCTCTTTTTCTGGGAGTTTCTTTTGGAAATTTACTGAAGATTAAGAAAACACACACACACACACACACACACACACACACTCAGAAAACCAAATCTGAGGCTTTGGGGGGGAGGATAGCTCAGTGGTTTGAGCATTGGCCTGCTAAACCCAGGGTTGTGAGTTCAGTCCCTGAAGGGGCCATTTAGGGATCTAGTGCAAAAATGTGGCTGGGGATTAGTCCTGCTTTGAGCAGGGGGTTGGACTAGATGACCTCCTGAGGTCCCTTCCAACTCTGATATTCTATGATTCTCTCATTGATGTGTGTGTGAGGGGGGTGCGCGCTCACTCTCTCTGAGGTTATTCCACACTGGCAGGCAGCTGTATACAGTGCTTTCAGATGTACATTGCCCTGTGTAGGAGTGATGACTGAGTGCCCTCCGGGCACCTCAAACGCAATGCTGTCACTTCTAGTCACTACTCAGCAGGGCTAATGCCTGTTATGACAAGAATCAACCACTTTAAGGTGCCACACCTCTGCCCCTACAACACACACTTTGAAAAAGGTATGAGCCACACAATAAGATTTTAGGTGTTGCCAAGGAGAAGCACTCACTCCTATAAACACTAAAGAGGTGGGAAGACAGGAAGCGCAGAGACAACTAAATGGAGGAGATTTCTCACATAGCTTTGAGTGCAAATAGCTGTTCAAATTTTACAATAATTTTTCTTATGAGCGGACAGAAAGAGTAAAAGATTAAAATACTGTGTGTCCAGGCTAAAGTGGGTTTTAGTTGTCAGCCTAAACCTGCCATCTGGTGTTAAGATACAAGAGATCGCACCCCACATGTGTTCCTTCAAACAAATCACATTTCCACACACACCCTTTCCTCTTATTCTGCAATAGGAGAGGTCTATCAAAGATGCAAATTAGCCAAAGTTTCTTTCTAAAAGTGGAACTGCTGTTAATTAGAATAGTCATGTGAACAGATAAATAATTTAGCATGCATGCAGAAAAAAAGATAACTAGTACTCCAAATTCTCCATGTCTCAATATTTCGCTCTGTGGAGATAGATTTGCTAATGAGGAAAGAGGTAATGATTTTGTGCTAATGAAAAAGTGCTGGCTGGCTCACCTAAGTCACTTGAAAATCATCTGAAAAACCTAAATTTGTTTCAGTACATTATGAGTTTTGAAATCTTTATCTTGTTTCTTAATTTCTTTCTGTCACATATCTCATTCCACAATTGGGGTGAAGAAGGATTATGCAGTTGCTATCATTTGCACCTCATTAGTCTTGGGCTGGAGCTTTGAGAAAGCTGACATTCCCTCTAAATTTTTACAGATGCTTCTAGTTTACCAGTTCATGACTGCACTACTAGGAAAGACTTCCTGCCACTAAACTGCTTGCTGGCATGTACACTGAATTTCAAAATCCCTGAAAAAAGTAAACCTTTGTGGTGCTCACTTACCTTATTCTTGGGGAAGAAATATTATATATATATAAAATAAAAACACAGTAAAACTCTTCACTCCTGACCTGTGAGACTCAAGCCCTTGGAATATTTCCTCAATATTGCAGCACATCTTGATTTTGCAACTCCCCACAAAAATGTTCATTAACAAAAAGGTATTTGTGAAGGTGTTTGTGGTCTAAATTACAATTATGACCTGTTCAATGAGTAGGGAGATGAATTCTCCCACAGATACTTAGTGTTTTGCCAGAACCTGAATATTTTCTTTTAATTCCTAGATGTCACTACTATAATCCTTTAGACAGTATTAGAACATATATTTTCTTCTTGCCACAGGATCAAACCACTCCACACACTGGAAAAAGTCTCTCTTTGGTGTGTGGGTGTGTGTGGGAGGGGGTTTGAGCCTGGGGGGTTGTTGTTGTTTGTTTGAATGATTTTGAAGAGCCTTCAAAAGTTCAGAGCAGGTGACACTGGTCTGCTCTTAATCTTTAGTGCTTTAGTAATGTTAAGGCTAATGACGAGGGACACAAATCCCTTGATGGAACTGAATGCATTCCAAGCTCCCCAACCCACTCAGAGCAGTAATCCCCTGCAGCTGGAACTTACTTACCACCATGTACAGCTAATACATTTTTTAAAAGCTAGTCACTAGTGACAAATGTAAACTGGACTGAGCAGCTCTCTTCTCCTATCCCCAATCTTCTCTCATAACCCTGAGACTTGCTGTTTCAGTGATGGATATGATCTGTGCCTTTTAGAACTACCAAACTAGTGTTGTATAGCTTCACTCTAAGTGACTGGAAGGTTTTAAAAGCATCTTCAGCTGTCAGACTATAACAAAACAAAAAAAAAAGGCATTCTTTACACAAACATTTCACAACTGGAAAAGCCATATTTGTTGGCTTATCACTACCATTCTGAACTCACTATTTATTTAGATATAACATACAAGCCATTTGTAAAGCACAATTAAAGTATCTGCTTGAAATTAAGCTGCTTGCTGCTTTTTGTTGGCTTAATAAAACTGCTGCTTGACACAGGAAAGAAATACAAGACTTGGGACTCATTTCTGATTATGATAATCTGTTTCAAGTACAAAATAACCCGAAGTCCCTGAGCGGAATTCTGATCTCAGTTCCAATGGTGTAAAATGGAGTTATTCCATTAACTTGAATGGAGTTACTCATGTTTAAGAGCACTCGGGGGCGTTACTCTGGGTTTACAAATGAGAGCAGACTGTGACCCTTTACATTTTCTTTTTAAATAAAGAAAAAACAAACCCCAAATACTTCTAGACAAGCATCCTTTTGTTGTTTTTAAATCTGTTGATCTTTTTCCACAAAAGAAAAGAAAAAAAGCCACATTGGTACAACAACCCCACATTGCATTAATGTTCCAAAGAAAGCAGTGAAATGAAG
>NC_133774.1:108294563-108344563 GCF_003597395.2 Chelonoidis abingdonii | reverse complement strand
ATAAAACACATGTAAATTATCTTCGTAACTTCACATTCCATTTGTTTAACCTAACATTCACTTCTTCTTTTACCACTTAAAATAATTCTTTGATGCATGTTATATTAATTGCAGAACACTAACCCAAATCCTACTACTGAAAAATATGAAGGTAAGCTATGAGGAAAAAATATTAGTCTTGTTTGCATAGATCTTGGATCAAGGTACCTTTCCTTGTACAAAGAGACAGCATGAAAAAATCACATCTAGATCCCTGATTCTGCCAAGACCTGCAAACAGGCTTAACTTTGCACACTGAGCAATACCATTGACTTGTGTACTTAACAACAAGCATATGCACAAGTCTTTGTGGGATCAGGTCCCTAGTTCTTAGTCACTCCAAAGGTCAGACAGTCATTACGCAGAACAAGGGCTTAATCCTGAGAGTGCAGACGACCACACAAGGTCAGGTCTTAAACCTGATGACCACTTATTAAATTGGCCCTTGGTTTACAGACAAATATTTAGGCTTCATTCAACTTGTACTCCCCATAATTCTCTCTTCCATCACACCTCAAGTCCACTTCATACGTATGGAGGTCCTGCCTGACTTTTTCTTCAATTAGGACCCAATTCAGCAAAACACTTAGAACGTGTTTAAATCTGCCATTGTCTTCATTTGGATTTAAGCATAGGCTTAAGTGTTACACTTCATGGATCGAGGTATTACTCACATACTTGAAGTTACGAACATGCTTAAGTGCTTTGCTGAATCATGTCCTAAGGGAATATATTCAATTTGTAAACAAATCTTCCATTCACCTTACAGGCCATGCCCACAAGCACATAAAACTCTAAAAATATCAGAAAATATGTTACAAAGAGAAATAAACAAACTTAACTTTTAGATAAAACAAAATGAGATTAAAAGTATAATCCTCCTCTCCAATTACACAATTCCCTACATTCTGACTGGATGTGGGTATCTGATTTACAAATTAACAGTATAGTTATAAAGTGACTCAGTAGTACAAAAAAGAAACAACAACAAAAGAACAGCTCCAATGAACCAAAATCTTTTCCTTAAAAGGTTAGTCTTTATAATGAAAAAGTTAACATAATCAGAAAGCAACTTTTAAATTTGAGGGTTAACCCAGTCCCATTATCCCTAATTTACAAAAAGTAATTACCATAGCCGGACTGAATAAACTCTGAGGCTAAAAGGAAGAACTCTCAGGTTAACACAATGAAATAAATAACATTTTGCAATCAGACTACATGAAGCTTTTACAACATTCATTAAACTTTGCAGCATCCATCTAAGTCTCTTCTGAATAAACTTGCTCAGCATGCAATTGAGCGGTTACCAGTGAAAACCTGCTGTCCACACTGACCACCATCAATGGGTTTTCAGTTAAACTCTAGTTCAATGGACAGGATCACACACAAGAAAAGTTATGCATCTTCTTAAGCATGTGCAGGACCCGGGGTATTGGTCATTATTGGGAGTTTAATGTTAACGTTACTTCACTATGTTCAGGTATAACTCAAACATCCAATGTCTTCCCAAAGAACTTGATCGATCTTTTAAAGCTTGATCATCTGAGTATTTATATTTCCTTCTATGCAGAAGAAACTTGGTTTCTCCTATATTTAGATATCAATTACAGACCGACAGGAAGAACATTAGTATCTTTGCTCAGCACTGACAAACAATATAATTTCTTCATCCAGATTTTAGCATGTAGACCTTTTACATGAATTCAGTCATAAGAATCAAAATATGATTTGGATATGCCTATGCCTAATTGTTAACATACTGCAGACAGACTAATTGAAATAAAAGACCATGCTTCAGTTGATTACCAAAATAACTGTATAATATAACTAACACAGTTAGAATAAACATTTAACTATGTAGAGTAGCTCAAGTGATGAGGTGTAGCTCACATATACTAACTAAAAACATTCCTAATAAATAAAACATCTTTGTGCGGAGACAAGGAGTCAGATCCTCAGCTAGGGTCAATCAACATAGCTTCATTAAAGTCACTGCAGCTGAGGATCTAGACCAATGCTTTAATCCATGTGCCAAAATCAGACTTTTCCAAATGGGATTTGATATAGCCAAAATCATTTAGTGATGTATTCTGTGACAAAAAAGCCAACCTGTCCAAATCAGAGAGATGTATTACTGAAGGAGAGTGGAGCATAGGTGGGGCAGACAGAGGCAGAAAGAAGCTAACGCTGAGATACCTCATTTAGGTCCTAGTCCAAAAAGCACATGCATAAACTTTAAGCAAATGAATATCCCCATTAAAATCAGTGAAGCTACTCACATGCTTAAGTGCCCTGCTGAATCAGTGCATTAGATAGGGACTGAGGAAAGTTAACTTAAAAAAAAATTCTCTTACACTCTGGCATCCTTTGGGGAAGGGAGGTTATTTGTTGGGATCTTGTTTGTTTTAAATCAGCGTGAATCAAATGCTCCCCTTCTTTGTAAAACACTCTAGAGAGGATTGATCACAGTTACAGATACTTGCCTGGCCTTGCTGCCTGCTGAATCATGGCTGGAATCTCCATTAGTGTAAAAACAACAGGCTTTGTTTTATCTTTTGTGAATCAATTTTCATTTAAAATAAACTACAACGGAAGATCAGCCTGTGTGACCAGTTAGTTTTTTGCTCCTCTTGCCTCCTTTTAGATACACCTGAAATTTGCCATCTCTCTCATAGCTCATCATTTAATAGAAAGAAAGCAGCTGGGATTCTAGCCCTTCAAATGCTAAATATGAACAAGACGTATTGCGGTCCTTCACAGATCTGCACAGCAAGTTTGATTACTCAAAGAACCAGATGTTTTGTTATCTCCAAATTAGGCATGGACTCCATTTCACACAGAGGTAGGCTTCATCTTACTATCTATCCTTCTTCTGGAATCCTTCCTCCACTCCAGTGCAGGCAGCAGCAATCATATTTCCAAAATCTATTTGTTCATAACTGAATTTTCATTAATGTGTCACAGGTCCGGCAAGCATTTGCAGGAATGGAAAGTGCAAACAAGCATTAGTGGAGAGGATGGACACTACACTCTCCCCTTGACTAGAATAGCACTGATACGCACGAAATAATATGTAGTACAATTCATTTACACATATACACTGCCAGTGTATTATGACTCTGGATACCTTTAGTAATGACAACAGTGAAACCTGAGGAATATGTAAATGCACCACTAGAAAGACACAACATTCAGTAATTTTGTCCTGCTTGCATGCCTCTGATTCTGGAGCGTGGTTCTTTCATCCCTTTCAAACACACTGGCAATCTAAATCATGGTGACTCCAAGTCTTCAGCTATATGGGATTGCTTCCTCCTAATACAATCAGAACAAATGAGAACCAGATGCTGGGATTTTGTTTGGGGGTCGTTTTTTTGCAACAACAACAACATCACTACTAGACTTTGTAAGCTTAATGATGCTCTTCCCAAGTGGTATAACAACATAATATATTCCATGTTAGCACTCGATAATACTATCTCCTTTACACTGCATAAGGCTCTTTAATACACCATGAACTTCATTATATTTATTCAAAAGGAACTGTACTCTGCATCAGGTTGCAGATATCATATGCTCTATTATTTGTCTCCTGTCTGTATAGATAGCACGATATTCTGAACAATACAATGGGTGTGCGTTAAAAATATTGAATCAATAATGAGAAGAGTTGCACAGAGGCAGTACACATAGCTGCATAGGTCAGCTCATTAAAAGGTATCGAAACAGAACTTGTCACAGCTATGGTCCCTTCCTATCAAGCAAGCAGGGGCCAAGAGAAAGGTTGGCAGAGTATAAATGGAAGAACACAGTTTCCTGGTGTTTGTGAGCTCAGAACAGCAAGTGCTGGTGGGACCAAGGAGACACTAGGGATAGATCGGATAATTACTGGTATAGCACAAATGTGTACCTCCATAGGTACTGCACCTGTAAATTCTCCTCTGTGGGAACTCTTTAGATTCCCTTCCTAAGCTCATGCAGCCAGAATTGAGACATGGATCAGCCTCATACTAGCTAAGTGACTCCATTTCTCACATGGATCCATTTCTGGGTTGTTTACTCAAGTTTGTTTATTTTAAACCCAAGTTGTAGCTGTGTCTGTTAAATTAAGCTGCCTTTTCTCCAAGTGCATCATCTCGGTCTCTTCTCCCCTTAAGCAGAGGTTAAGGTCACACTTCAGACCTCTAACGTGAAAAGATAACAGTTGTAGGTCTGGGTTATTTTTAATTACATTAAAATATTTTGGGTGCCTGGAACCTTACAGGGCGCATTTAGAGGTGGTAAAGAAGAACCAAAACCAGTCTTTGCCTATATCCCCAATGTGCTATGGGACCGGTCCTGAATATTAATTAATTAATACCTTAAATACAGAAATGTAACATCCAGTCTTCTGTCTATCAACTTGAGTTAAATCCCCTTCACTGTCTTAACATCTATCACATCTGGTTCTGCAAAAGAGACATTTATATATCTATGTTGTGTTCAATTCCGAGCATCACTATTACCTGAAAGATACTGATAGACTGGAGGGAATGCAGAAAAGAGGACCCAAAACAGGGAGTTGGAGACCCCTTATGAAGAAAGATTAAATTTGCTAAATGCAGGATGTAGAGTTTGGCTATGCAACAATTAAGATAGTAAGGAGAGACATGACAGCAGTGCATAGACATCTGAAGGTATATGGCCACCAAACACTTACTGTGGCTTAGCCATGTAGAGCACAAACCCACAGGAAACTCTGCACGTGCTACTGCAGCTTCACTACTATTTATACTCATGCTAGCTGTAATCTAACTGCCCTTAGTATGTGCGTATACAAGCTGGGTGATCACACACCTAGATCACAGTATAGGTAGATTCTTTGCGGAACGTGTAAAGTTAAGAGTATGAAAATGTAAATAGTATCAGGAAAGTAATTTTGGCAGGGAGATATTGGCTTACAGAATAGTTCCAAAAGAAAAGGGGATTTTAAAAAATTAGACTGGACAGGACAAAAAACAAGGAAAATGTACAGTAAAGACAAGACCTCTTTGGTAGGAACACGTAGTGGATGATCTAATAGGTCTTTTCACCTCTCTAATTTTTGTGAACCACTGCATATTGCGTCATGCAGGTTATTTTGTAGAACCCCAATGATACAGAATTTTTTACTTCATGTTTGTTCAGTTAGATGAGCTTCATGGCTTCGGTTCTATGGGTCTATTAGTATTTTGGGGGTTGATTTTTCATTCCAGATCTACAGCTGTCTGGGAACTTAGAAATAAGTTCTATTCCCATTTTGCTGTTGACTCATTATGGTTTACAGAATAAATAAATCTCTTAACTTCACCATCTGTGATTCAGTTTTTCCATCCATCAAAATAGGGATAATGCTTATAACCCTACATAAGGCGCTTTGTGATCTTAGAGAAAAAGTTTCATGTACTGGGGTGTAGATCTTCTAGCTATCACCCCCTCTTGAGAGTTGCAACCATGTGGCCCACTGCCCAATCGCCGGAACCAGTGCTCACACCTCAGACCCAGCTTAAACACACCTTCTCCTAGAAGAATGACAGGTTTCAGAGTAGCAGCCGTGTTAGTCTGTATCCACAAAAAGAACCAGGAGTCCTTGTGTATTTCTACCTGCAGTTTGTCAATGAAACAATCCATCATTTGCAATTTCAGGTCCATAGTGGGATGGTAGTGGAGTCTGAACCACAGTTGTTCATTCAGTCTTGTCTATTGGTTAACCGCTATAACAGCTGATAGAGTCTGGCTGGCATGACAGTAGTCCTGTTACTTTATCTTGATACTGGAGATTAGCACCTATTTGTGTTTTATAAGATATTGTAAAGCATTTCAATGACATTATAGTATGAAGACTTAACACATCCGCAATGACAGCCACATAATCTGATGTGATGTTTGGGAACACGTTACTGAGAAAACTCACAGGTCACATTTTCGTTTACTGACATCCACAAATATTTTGCAAATTAAAAAAATCTCTCTCCTCCAAGCAATATTTTTCTATTTATTTTAGGGATCTTAACAGACGTCCTTATCATCACCTAACAATGAGTCTGTTGTCACTATTGTGAACTCTTTCGTTCTTCCTTATTGTACATTTCAGGATAAATTCTAAGTGCCATATATACTGAGTGTGATCCATACTCACCACTAGGGCTTGAAAATCCTACTATTCCACACAACTGTGGCAAGTAAGTATCTATCCCAGGCAAGTGTCTTCAACTTTTACAGAATTTCAGTTTTCATTTAAACAAATAAAACAACAAGTTCCTAGCCCTCGTGGCTGTGAGGAAAACTTTCCAAACGTGGAATAAGTGTAACTGAACCAGTATCTTTCTGTGCCTCTGTACCTACCACTCTATTGCCTGTCCTGCTGCTTATTGCTTTACAAAGCTGCAGCAAAATGAAAACTCATCAGTTGTTTCATTTTTCACTGACAATTCAGATACCTGTGGGTAGCAGTGTAAAACAAGAAGAATCAGGTCAGTTTCCCTCTGCTGCTACTTAGGGAAACCTATGAGCAAATTAGTTTGCAGACACTAGAGAGAAAGACCTAAAAAACTAGATGCTGGGGGAGAGAAAGAGTAACAGATGTGTCGACTCACTGGGCTGAAAGAGGGATAGAGTAGCAGATACCCCAACTACACATTTCAGCAACCAGAAACTAAGGGAGGGTACCAGAGACCCACCAGGATCCGCACTTCCTCTCAGTCCTTCTGGCTGCCCTAAGGGGCAAAATTCTCTTCCTCGTTCTAGCAGGCACTTTGAGAGAAGGAAGCCATCAAACTGCTCAGAAATCTCTTAACTGAGGGCAGATCTAGAAGATGGACACTCCAAAACAACTCTCAGACACCTTCCTCTGTCCCAGTAGCTGAGGTTGGGGTATTTACTTTTCACTGGGGTGCCATCTCCATCTTCCACATCAGTCTTTGATACAACGTTTAGCCATTTGGCTATCATATATCTAGTTCAACATTCAAGTCCTATGAATGGCTGGAGGGACAGTTATGGTAGTAGACAGGAGAAAAAAACAAAATGGAGCGCTAACTGGGCTAAGTTAGGAAAGGTAAACATGAGTGGGGTAGGGAAGATATTATACAGTGATACATGACCAGAAAAGAGTGACATGTGGCTTATAGCTTCAGGTATGAGAATCTTGAGCGTCAATAAGCTGCTTACTCTATCTAAGGGAAGAATCTGGATCTATGGGATACACGTGAAATGTCCTTTTCAATAAATGGTAAAATGGATCCTTAGTGTCCTGAAGCCCTTTGTCACATGAATTGGCTTCAATTACTTGAGTAAGGACTATGCACTGAGTAAAGATTAGCAGCTTCGTTATGGTGTGTTATTTACTAAGATTAATAGGGAAGATATTAAAATGCTACTGAAATCTTTTATTAAATCCAATAAAAAGTTATACACAAATATTTATAATAGAAAATAAAACCTACACTCACCAAAACATTTTTGCAATTGAAATTTATACAAGTACAGACAAGGATTTTAAAGATTTTCATTAATTTGCAAGTAAAAAATAATAATAAAGTGTCACCAATGTATGGCTTTTCTTACTATCTCATTGGTTCTTCTTTCTTCCACTAACAGTTTCAAGAGGGCTAAGACAGAAAGCTCTAGTGTAGCTCGTCTTATTTTGCAGACCACCGTATCATTTTTTATTACAAGATAAAATACAACACTAGTAAAACTGTCTAGATTTAAACAGCTGTTCCTTAAGAAAAATTAAGTAGTAAATTTTATGCTCTCCAAGCAATTAGGTACTACACCTCTACCCCACTTATAACACAACCCAATATAACATGGGTTCGCATATAGCACGGTAGCAGCGGGGCTCCGGCGGCACTTTAAAGGATCCAGGGCTCCAGCTGCTGTGGAGAGCCCCAGACCGTATAAATCACCACTGCAGTCCTGCCACCGCTATCCCAATATAACGGCATTTCACCTATAACGCACTAGGGATTTTTGGCTCTCCACAAGCGTGTTATATCAGGGTAGAAGTGTATTTTAAAAACAAACAAACAAACAAACAACTCTTTGTAAAAAGCAATGCAGAAATTTACAAATTATATAAGCACCTAGCATTCAATGCACCCATATGCAAGTGGATTTTAGCTATGATCTGAAATTGTGTAAAAATTGGAATGTGGGAGAGAACTATGCTTTGCCTGGTCAGACTGACCCAGTCTTCCCCTCCACTCAACCTTCTAAAAAAAAAAAATAATACCTATTGTGGAGAAGAAAGTGGAAGATAAAAAAAATAGCCTGACAAGATACTGGAACTACTCAGAAATGCATTATATTGTGAAAAGCTTCAAAGTAAATGATTTAGGCCACATTAATTTTGAAGATGCCATATGCAGTAATGCACTAGCTTGACAAAACCATGCTGTGCTCCGAACACAGTACAAATAAGTTATGTAAGAAACTAGATTACTTTGGAAAAGAAAAAGAAAAAAGATACTGGAAAGTAATTTACAAAAACATGAGGCAGACTTTTATTTCCTTATCAAACTAAAATAACTGTGTATTTTCATAATGTTTCACTTTAAAGCTATTGTCAATATCACAGATATGCAGGGAACTCATTCGTTTACCACTTCATCTAGCAAAGTCAAACTTGTCCTCAAACAGGCCATTGACTAATGCTTCAGTTTTAGTAGAACTGCAAGTGCCGTAAATTCTATGCAAGCAAGAGTTCTTAGCATACAACTGGAGCTCATTTATGAGACTCCAGTAAAAACATGGTGTTTGTATTTCTACAAAGACCAAAATCAGACAACAGTTCTGACCATACTGTAATCTATCACTAGCATTAAATGCTCAGTCATAAGACTTTAATTGCGACAAGACTTGGAGATCTGAGACTAAAGACTGGCAAAGTCTTCTTTCAGCAGGCATGAACAAGGTTCAAATATTTTCATACATGCTGGTGCGTATAAGTCATTGTTTGCTAGCCCAGCCATGAGCACACCAAGCAGAGCTTTACACACAACCATATTAGGCTCCTTCTCTCTTTCTGCATTTTGCTAGCAAAAATGGAGAAAGAAAGAAAGAAAGAAACAAACAAAAACTACAAGTCCCACAAAGAACTTCAGCAAGCAAAGAGAACGTATCTTTTTAAAAACATGAATTTCAGAATTTCCTTCTTTTCCTTTTCCCCTACCCAGTTCCCCAGTCACCTTTTCTTCTTTAAGTGGTTTGCTATCCCTGAAAGTAAAGAACTAATAGCACCAGTTAGAGCTGAGCTCAGCCAGGCACTGTGTAAGCCAATGGTTCTCAGACTTTCCAGACTACTGTGCCCCTTTTCAGAGTCTGAAGCCTGAGCCCTGCTGCCTGGGGCTGAAGCATGTAACTGAGCTTTGCAGAACCCCTTGCGGTATGGGGCCCAAGGCAATTGCCCTTCTCACCACCCCCGAACACAGGTCCTACACTTGCAACCCCCCCTAAACACATCCTGCAACCTGAGGTTGAGAAACAACTGATCTGGATGAGTTGACATGCCCCTGGAAGACCTCTACGGACTCCTGGTTGAGAACCACTGGTGTAAGCCACGTTTATTACTTGGTAACTTTTGCATGGCAGAACAATACTTGGAAAAAGATGATACAGTAAAAACAGGATCCGTTTAAAAATGGACACACCAAACTCCAGAGAAGATTCCAGTTGAAGAGAAGCGGGTTAAGTTTGTAATTACTAGTAAGTATAGAGGCACACTGTTAAAAGTCCCCCTGAGTTTAATACAAACACACACAGAGTTGTTGAGAAACACACAGAGAATGATGTACTTCCAACATTAATATCTGTTTACCATTTCAAGTTGCTGCATGGTGGAAAGCTAGATTTCTGTAACATGTCCCCAAGATACAATCTAATGCTAAAACGTATCCTGCGGTAGGTCTACTTTCCAATTACTAGAAGTAAGCATACAAGAGATATATAATTAGTTATGACACTGGGACAGGCATACATGTTTCAACACACACAAAGCTCTTAAAGTTTTTGGCAGTATATGACAGAGATCTAAATTGAAGGCTCAAAGACAGGGTATATGGTGTTATAAAAAAAATACTAACTTGAAGTTATCGCACCAAATGGTTTTCTAAAAGATATGAGCATATTTTGTTTAAACAGCCTTTTAAAGATTGGAAAAAGCAAATATTGCCTTGCAGCATTAAAACAGCCTACATTACAAGTATATGTGTGTGTGTGTGTGTGGCAGGGGGATGAATGTTTTCTTTTTTTAAGTGAAAGGCTGTCATTCTCCACTAAAGAATACATTATGACACAACACTTTAAGGAAGCAAAGGAGATTTTCTGTTTTATGATTCTGGGCATAAGATCTTAAAATCTGCGATGAAACACCAAATTCCACCAATTTTAAAAATAAATTATTCAAGGATTATACAAGTACTACTTATCTTGGCATGGAAAAAAAAAGAACTTAGTATCAAAGGCATATCATCAACATACACCAAACCCATACCCTAAAAAGGGCCTTTAAGACTAAATTCACCATCACTGAACTCTTTGCAGTTAGATGAGGGATCTAATTTCTAAATGTTTTCGTTTGTTTTTTCTTTTAATCTGACAGCAAATGAGCCAAAATGGAAACATACATAAGGACTAGACATGTTCTGTTCATTCTACAGAAAAAGGAGATTTCGACTCATCCAACTAGCTTGAGTTCATCCAAGCATCTGAGAGAGTCTCCTTCACCTGCAATCTTTCCAATACAAAAGCACTTTATTACCATTATTTACAATTGTTTCCCTCAAGGCCTCAAATCAGTACAATAGTATAGAAGGTTGACCTGCCTTTATGAAAGAAACTTTCTGACTGCATGCAGATTTGTAAGGATAGCCACCTCAAAAAGCCACCCACAAGTCAAACAGGAAATAGTAACCAATGGGCTTTTCCAGTGTTCCATGAAGATCTCTTAGGGAATGGAGGTGGTACACACTCACTAACTAAAATGGCAGCAAGCCACTTCTCACTCCACCAGACACCTAGGAAAAAATGTGAGCTTTTAGTAAAAAACCCTCAGATTTCACCAACTATGTGTGAGGACAGAGGGGAGGGATCCAATTGCCAAAGTTAAGGCCTCTCATGAACAGCATATGCCAGCTGCCCCATAGACTCACAATCCTCTCTTTTTAAGCACAGGGAGTTTGAGCACCTCCACTTATCATAAGCAAAGAAATATATCGGAGAGAAGAGATGATTTTGAGGTAGCCAAGATCCAATCAATTTAGGGCTTTATATTTTAAAACCAGTATTTTTAAACTCCACCAGAAGCTCATTGGCAGGCAGTGCAAATTATAGAGCAACATATTCTGCATGACTCCGTTTAGTGAACGGGTTGACCACATTCCGTGCTAGTTACAGATTATGAATGGTCTCCACAGTTTATCAATGGTTTCAACCTGTAGCTCCACGCAGGAGAAGTTACAGTAACTTAATCTTAGGCTGGCAGACATGGGTAACAGTAGTTGGGTCCACATCCAAAAAGAAAAGATTCTAACTTTCTAGCAAAATATACATGGAGGGCCAAGGGGGCAGGTGAAGAGAAGGTTCTCAACCACAAACTTGTGCTGCAAATGGGGCACAAACTCCTGTAATTAGGGGATAACAAGTGAACTTCCACCAACTTTTCTAGTTATCCCTGCAGAAATATCAACTTGTCTTGGTCTTGTCCAGTTTGTGCCTCCATCAGCTAGCCCCTATCTAGATCACAGTCTCACAGAGATACATGGATACGACCACTAGAAAAATGAATCCAGAGCTTTTTAAATTTAAAAAAAGGGAGTGCATTATCTTCCAATACCAGTCATCATAGGCATGCTGCCCTTGATCATATATGCAACTTGCACTGATGTATTTCAAATGTTCTAAATAAATAGCAGTGTGACACAAGGGTAAAAATAATGGGATAAATGACAGAAAATGTGTAATTAAATGCATTCAAGGTAATAATCTACCATGGAACAAGAAAGACCATATAGGGCCATATAGAAGCATGAAAGATGAGCATGTGAATCCAGGACAGTATATTACCCTATTACTTTGTTTCATAGTGGATTGTTATATCTCAGAAAGCTTTTAATTATAACCTTTTAAATAGAGTATGACACACTGTGGCATTATGTCATTACTGACATTCTCATGGTTTATTCTTGATAAAATTAACCTTTACAATCTCACTAGTTTTTTCACAGTGCACATATGTGAACACTCCACAGATGAAGACAGAACATATATTAATAGATCATACTTATACAGACCAACAGGATCTAGAGTTAAAAATGAGCATATCACTCATGAATGAAACTGTCCCCTCACTGAGGTCCCCACAATTCACAGCCTTGGGTGCACTATGAGATGTTCAGTCCAGATCTTTTGTTGCAGGTCTCATTCTCAGCACTACTGTGGCTCGTTCTCAGTACTACTGTGTCTTGGGTAACTAATAAAACCTTTGTATTGTCCACGGAGGTGTTGTCTTTTGCATGAAGACTTTGGTTTTACATTTCAACATTTGCAGTCATTCATGATTCTTTGATGCTTTTCCTCAAGAGTAAGATGTTTGGCCAGGACACAGGCTTTTTCCAACTTGGGCAATTAGAGCTTGATCTGAGAAAACTCCCACTGACTTTTCTGATGCAAGATCAAGGCCTTATATAGGGGCCAATTCTACTCCCTTTGAAGTCAGTGTGAGTTTTGCCCTTAATTGCATTGTTGGGAGCAAGTTCATTCTGCTAATTCACTTCAAATAAACTACCAATGAATCGGATAGTCATCACTTCCTGTCCTAAAACTAGCAAAGAGTCCTATGGCACCTTATAAACTAGTCTGTTAGTCTATATGGTGCCATAGGACTCTTTGCTGCTTTTACAGATCCAGACTAACACAGCTAACCCCTCTGTCCTAAAACTGTTGCCTGGGATTTTGAGGCTTGTGCATAGACATTGAGGGTAGCCAGAGTGTGACCCATAATTTGCACTGTTAGTCAAATTTGTATGTACTTTTGGGATCCACTAGAATGAAAGACTCTCTGCACGGCCTTGACTACTCTGGAGATTTCAGCCATTGGTGGCCAGACATAGGTATATCTGTACCAGTGCAAAATCCTAGTGTAGGCAGGCAAAGCTGCTATAACCAAGATTTACCTTGTACCATGTATCCTAGCTTGAAACTGAAGTAAGCTACACTAGTGCAAATCGTGATATATAGCCCCTATTATAGGCAGAGTTGCTGACACCGATGCACCAATACCCCTGGCTGTAAATGGAGCAAATTCACTGTGTAGTCAAGACCTGAATGTAAAAACATCATGACAATATCACTCTTTACAATACCTTAAATGTACAGCTCACCTAGTTGTAATAAAGATTTTTTCAAATGTAGCTCTATCTCTCCCCTGAACTCTTAGTCTTATACTTACATTGCAAGTTCCTTGGGACAGGAACGGCTTTTTTGTTCTGTGACTAGCACATTGAGGGCCTTTAGCATGACAGGGTCTCCAAGATGCTACAGCCAAGAATTTTTAAAAGGTATTTAAGGTGCTGCTGCACTGCACTGATTTAGGAGCATAAATCTCATTCATTTTCAAAAGGGAGTCCAGTATTTAGGAGCCAAAATCCATTGACAGTTGATGGATTTAGGCTCCTCCATGCCTAAATCCATTTTCAAAATGATATTTAGGCTCCTAAATCTGTTAGGTTTTGCAATGTTGAGTGCAGCAGCACCCAATCTAGGCCTATGGTAATACAAATATAAATATAACAACGCAACCCTGCCCCCACCCCTCAAAAAAATTATAGGGGAGTGGCTACTCCATTGAATTATTACATTTAACTTCAGAAATAGAGCAGAAGAAATATACAATACATTCTGTAGATAAACCGTTAAAATGTACATGTGTGAATTTATGAGATTAATGTTTCTAGAAGAAGTTATTTCCCTCTAATAACTTGATTTCACCTCTGAGTTTCAGTCATCTCTCATTACATTTATGCACTTTTCTCATCCTGGTACTGCATTCTGCTCAACACTTAACATTTCTTGTTATTTTACGTGCAGTCTCTTATAAATACTAATTTTTCCACAAGGCAGGCAGCTTAGTAGGAACACAAATTACCTGAAATCCACACAGTTCTGTGGCCCTTTTTTTTTTTTAAAACTGCAAGTGCAGAAATATTTACCCATCCTTCACTATCCTACGAATTATTGAAATCTATACATTGCACAATGTTGCAATGACAAGATAATCTCACCATAACTCAATTTGCATTATAACTGCAGCAGAACTCAAGACTTTTAGAAAGATGGGTAAAGGGTTCCTTTATACAGGCCAAAAATAAAGGGCACCTCATTCTGCTCATAGGATGCAAACATGACAGAAGGTTTTCGTGTCTGCTTTCTCCTTATTTCATACAAAGTAACTCCCATTAACAGAAGTTATATATTTACTTTTAAAAGGAGACTGGACCCCTAAATCATCAGCAAAATACAGTGTAAGTCATGAAGAGCCTGAGATCTAATGAATTGCTATACAAGAGCTAAGTACTGTTATTTTTTCCTAAAGCACAGCCCTGCAGCCCTTTGCAAGGGGGCAGAACACCCACAGAAGTCAGTATTTTGCCCAAGCGAAGACCACAAGATTGGAACCAATGTGTCAAAAACAGAGGCAGCCAACAGTCAGCTTCAGCTGCCAGAGTTACAAAGATGACCTGTTAGCAGCTCTCCTTGCCACAATTCTGATATTTTATAATACTACAGGTTCAAAATAATAGTCTTGAGTTCAAATATGTCAGAGATTTACTCAACATATCACAAGACAAAGCAGTACGTTAAATATTAATCAGTGCTAAAACACAGTGTACAATGTAAGAATGCTGAGATATGGGCTTTACAGTGTAGTTAAGTGTAGGCATATATGAAAGCAGAAGGACCATCATAATCAAACCAAAAGGCCAACTCTTGCCTCAGCTCACTTGCTACCCTGGGGTTTAAACTCCTGACTGGTCATGCACTTATTTTCACATATATTTCAGGACAGATTTCTTCCTTGTATTTAGTTAAGTACCAGAACCTGACCAACACAATGTTCATATAAATACATCCCACCTCCTACCCTGTGTGCTGTAACTATGTCAAAGCAGAATTGGTGGGAAAGTTTTGAAGAGGCTCTCTCTCCTTCTGATATCTTTGTGGTTACATCTTGCCAGAGAGAAACTAATGGTTCTTTGTGGCATATACACCATCTATCTATCTATATAAACATTTAAAATTACAATAGCTCTTTTGTAGAGGACAAAGCAGAAGGAAGACATACATACCCAGTTGATGACATCATCAAGTTTGCCTTATGTTGCGGCAACTTTGTCATCATCTTCAGAGAAACAACAACAACTAATCTGTCTTTAAGGATTAGTTGAAAGCTAAATCTTGGGCATGGGCATATGTCCTAACATCTCATCCACTAACCATATGAGGGACCCTATAGCCCATCTTGTACGGTGTGAAGACTGAAGTAGCTTAACAGACTCTTGGCTCAACCACTTATTACCATCAGTTCAACCCAATTCTTGCACTGAGAGCCTGGAATTTCCCTGAGTCCAGACCTCCATCAGATTCTATTAGACAGTTCTATGAGAGACGCAACCTCTCCGTCTCAAGTGTATGACAGTTGGGAGTCCGGGATTGCCACTCTCCTGTAGTCTGTATTTTCTATTTACAAAGATACCAAACTCATGCCCTGCTCCAATGGTAACCACTGGGAAGACCAGTACACCCAGTCCTCTGTGGTGACCATCTCTCAGGAGATGGCATGGCCAATACTGGCATTGAAACATACCTTCTTCTTCCTAGCTCCCCCTGCTTCCCTGGAGATATTTTTGCCAATGCAAATGTTAGCATTTAGGTCTTCACAGCAGTGACCAATTAGGAGGTGATTACGCTGTTGTTGCTCTCACCCCTACCCACAATCCACTGGGCTATGGTGAATTAAGAAGTCCTCTCCTCACTTCTTTCTCCCTCCTGTCACACTTCCCCTAGCAACACGGTATAAGCCACAATAATCTGTTTTTTCCACTGCAGTCAGCATTTGAGGAACTTGTTTCCGACAGCATATTTATACATACAAATGAAACAGCCTATGAAAACTCATTTCAATGCACAGGGCTAAATTCAGAAGTAATATGCAAGGTGGTACAAGTTATAAATTGGTAAGTGGTGGTACAGGAAAGTGACTGAGTTTAAGTTTGTGTGACTTATACAATGAAAGCAGAAAACAAGAAAGGAACTTAAAATAAGGGCTAGGTTACTTCAACGCATACCCTTTCCACATTCCTCTTAAATTGCTTTTCCTGCTGCAACCTTCTCATCAAACACCTCAGCAAATAAATCATATCATCATAGATTCAGATTATCTTAAACATACTTAATATGCCAATTTATGCAGCCCTACATAGTATCTCTAAATTTGGCCCAAATGTAGTGCACATGTTAGAACACATGGGTTTTACTGAAAAGCAAACACATTGCAGAATATTTAAATTGTTGTGTGATCATACATTAAGCTTCCTTCTGCTCTCACCGATCAAGACCACTGGTGTCCTGTAGAAACAAAACATCTGGAAAACAATGGTCATGCCCTGTTGTGACAGTTAACCATAATCAATGAAAATATGCAATTATTTTCAGCAAAGGAGTGACAAGTTCTTAGTGAAAAATTTAACATTATTTCACAGTTTCTTTCAATGGACATCCAGAAACGTAAGTGACACCAGCCAAAGTAAAAGCACTACACAATTGTATTAGTGTTTGTAAATCATCCATATAAATATGACATTTTTTAAAAACATATGCATATAACATAGTCCTTTTGATAAGTATTAGCAACCTCATGGTTGCTTTCATACCAAGATGAATAATGAAACTTTTGTCTAGCAAAACTGGCAAAATGCCACACAAAGTCAATGTACTTAAGGCAATAACAGTCTATCAAAAGAACTACAAAAGTCATTATTTAGAAAGCAATAAATATAGACATGTATTAACATGAATACAGAGAAAATGAGAGCTTCCAGGGAAACAAATATTTCCTTTAGTTCACCAATGACACTAATAGGGACCTCCAAATTAGTTTACCTTTCATTTGCTCCTCAATTCTTATAACTCAATTTCAAGATACTCTTATTACAAACATTACCAAGATAAGTTAGAGTACGGAAAAAGGGGTTCATCATGGTAAGCACAATGTCAAATGTTATATTTCAACATGAAAATGTATTAGATACTTAACTGGCCCTTTCATCTTTGATTTGGAAACCACGTAGTAACTTTTAGATTCAAATAAACGTCAGCCTCATAATGATAGAATGCGTAAAACTAAGTAGGCAATGCTACAATTGTTCCAATGCACTTCTGTAGTTTTAATTCCATATAAATGTTTGTCCATTCCTGCTCACAAAAATATAACTGCCTAATAGAATTTAAGGGAGCTTGGTATTTAACATCAGTGGCATAACTGCCATCCACTTTTGTGCAACAATAAAAAGATTTCTGTACTGCCTACTGAATTTTATCTAACGTATGGTCTACTTCTGAGGCAATTATTGTTACAACTTACTATTAAATTCTCTGTTGCCTGTCTCTTTACCTTCCACATTCTGAACTATAACTAAACGGTATAGCTATGCTTCATTTCTTCTACATGAGAACTAGGGTTGAGGGGGGAAAGCAACTACTACTGCTGTTAATAAAATGATGGCCACTTGTATTTGCTATTTACATTACTTGAACTCAATACAAACAACTTCAGAAAAGATGAAACTTGTGCAAACTTTTGTTTCCAATTCATATTTGTTATCTTACAAATCTTCATAGTGTGCCATATTTAAAACAGCAGTGGCCTGACTAGAGCTTTTCTCCTGCAGTTTCACAGAGATGCAGTTATATTGATTTCACTAGAGTTAGTACTTATTTACCCTGGTGTGAAAGTGATCTGGAGTAGGACCCTTACAATATATACAAAACTAATGGTTTCTATTCAAATATAATTAAGAACATAATAACGGCCATACTGGATCAGACCAAAGGTCCATCTAGTCTGGTATCCTGTGTTCCGACAGTGGCCAATGCCAGGTGCCCCAGAGGGAATGAACAGAACAGGTAATCATCAAGTGATCCATCCCCTCCCCCATTCCCAGCTTCTGGCAAACAGAGGCTAGGGACACCATGCCTGCCTATCCTGGCTAATAGCCATTGATGGACCTATCCTCCATGAATTTATCTAGTTCTCTTTTTAACCCTGTTATGGTCTTGGCCTTCACAACACCCTCTGGTAATAAGGAGTTCCACAGGCTGACTGTGCATTGTGTCAAAAAAAATTCCTTTTATTTGTTTTAAACCTGCTGCCTATTAATTTCATTCGGTGATCCTAGTTCTTGTGTTACGAGTAGTAGTAAACACTTCCTTATCTACTTTCTCTACACCGGTCATGGTTTTATAGACCTCAATCATATCTCCTCTAAGCCATCTCTTTTCCAAGCTGAAAAGTCCCAGTTTTATTAGTCTCTCCTCATACAGAAGCCATTCCAAACCCCTACTCATATTTGTTACCCGTTTCTGAACCTTTTCCAATTCCAATATATATTTTTTGAGATGGGACCATCACATCTGCATACAGTATTCAAGATGTGGGCATACCATGGATTTATACAGAGACAACAGGATATTTTCTGTCCTGTTATCTATCCCTTTCTTAATTATTCCCAGCATTCTGTTTGCTCTTTTGACTGTGGCTGCATTGAGCGGATGTTTTCAGAGAACTACCCACAAAGACTCCGAGATCTGTTTCTTGAGTGGTAACAGCTAATTTAGACTCCATCATTTTATGTGTGTAGTTGGGATTATGCTTTCCAATATGCATTACTTTGCATTTATCAACATTAAATTTCATCTGCCATTTTGTTGCCCAGTCACCCAGTTTTGAGAGATCCTTTTCTAGCTCTTCGCAGTCTGCCTGGGTCTTAACTACCTTTAATAATTTTGTATCAACTGCAAATTTTGCCATCTCCCTGTTTATCCCTTTTTCCAGATCATTTATGAATATGCTGAATAGGACTGGTCCCGGAACAGACCCCTGGGGAACGCTACAATTTACTTCTCTCCACTCTGAAAACTGACCATTTATACCTAACATTTGTTATCTATCTTTTAACCAGTTACCAACCCATGAGAGCATCTACCCTCTTATTCCATGACAGTTTACTTTTTGTAAGAGCCTTTGGTGACAGATCGTGTACAAAGGCTTTCTGAAAATCTAAGTACACTATATCTACTGGATCCCCTTGGTCCACATGCCTGGTGACCCCTAAAAAAATTGCCTTTACTAAAACCATGTTGACTCTTCCTCAACAAATTATGTTCATCTATATGTCTGACAATATTGTTCTTTATTAAAGTTTCAACCAGTTTGCCCAGTACTGAAGTCAGGATTACAAGCCTGTAATTTCCAGGATCACCTCTGGAGCCCTTTTTAAAAATTGGCATCACATTAGCTATCCTCCAGTCATCTGGTACAGTCAAAAGCTGATTTAAATAGGAGGTTACAGACTACAGTTAGTAGTTCTGCAATTTTACATTCGAGTTCCTTCAGAACTCCTGGGTGAATATCATCTGGTCCTGGTGATTTATTGCTGTTTAATTTATCAATTTGTTCCAAAACCTCTGTGACATTGCACTCTATATGATTTTATGAAAGTATGCTGATGAGTATGAATATAATGTAACTGGAATATGCTTCGTGCAAAAGGTCTCTTGCAAGGTATCATTACAAAGCTAATCTATAATCTACTGAGCGTGGTCATCCTATTTGTATAAATGTACCACTCTTGTATCTGAAACTAGAAATATAAAATATAACTCTAAGGGCGTATTGTAATTATGCAAAGTGGGGGTCATTAACGATGGTTTGGAATCTTGATGACTCCCATTAACCAGGACAACTGTCTGTAGATGGCTCTGTTTTACTTGTAAGTCTTCCTCTATACATGTGTGCTGGCAAGTGAGTAATGAAGTCTTGTGACATGTGATCAGGTCACCTGAACTGGAATCCATCTTTAACCTGGTGCTTTTCCATTAAAAAGAAGGGATGGAAACCTAGAGGGACAAAGGAGTCCCGCCTTATGCAAAAGATATATAAGTGGGTGGAACAGAACAAAAGAGCAGCCATCATGAGAAATCCCCTAGCTACCACCTGAGCTGGAACAAGGGCTGTACCGGGGGGAAAGATTGTGCCCAGACTAGGAAGGCATCTAGCCTGTGAAAGAAACTTACTGAAACATCTCTGAGGGTGAGATTTTATCTGTATTCAGTTTTATTACTGTATTAGGCTTAGATTTGCATGTTAGTTTATTTTACTTGGTAATTCACTTTGTTCTGTTACTACTTGGAACCACTTAAATCCTACTTTCTGTATTTAATAAACTCATTTTTTATGTATTCATTAACCCAGAGTATGCATTAATACCTGAGGGGGAGGGGGGCAAACAGCTGTGTATCTCTCTCTATCAGTGTTATAAAGGGAAAACAATTTATGAGTTTACCCTGTATAAGCTTTATACAGATTCATTTGGGGTTTAGACCCCACTAGGTGTTGGGCTCTGAGTGTTAAAGACAGGAAGACTTCTGTAAGCTGCTTTCAGGTTAAGTCTGCAGCTTTGGGGCATATAGTTCAGACCCTGGGTCTGTGTTGGAGCAGACTGGCGTGTCTGGGTCAACAAGACAGGGTGCTGGAGTCCCAGGCTGGCAGGGAAAGCAGGGGCAGAAGTAGTCTTGGCACATCAGTTGGCAGTTCCCAAGGGGGGTTTCTGTGATCCAACCTGTCACAACCTCCTCTAGTGATACCTCAACCTGGGACAGTTCCTCAGATCTGTCACCTAAAAAGAACAGCTCAGGTTTGGGACTCTCTCTCCTATCCTCAGCTATGAAGAGCGATGCAAAGAATTTAGTTTCTCCGTAATGGCCTTATTGTCCTTGAGTGCTACTTTAGCATCTCTATCATCCAGTGGCCCCACTAGTTGTTTAGCAGGCTTCCTGCTTCTGATGTACTTAAAAAAAAAAAGTTGCTATTACTTTGCTATTCCTCTCACAAGGAGTTCCACAGGTTGATTGTGCGTTGTGTGAAGAAATACTTCCTTTTACTTGTTTTAAATCTGCTGCCTATTAATTACATTTGGTGACCCTTAGTTCCTGTGTCATGAGAAGGAGTACACCACACTTGTTTACTTTTTCCACACCACTCATGATTTTATAGACCTATCATATCCCCCCTTAGTTGACTCTTTTCCAAGCTGAAAAGTCCCAGTTTTATTAAACTAGCCTCATACTGAAACCGTTCCATACCCCTAATCATTTTTGTTGCCCTTTTCTGAACCTTTTCCAATTCCAACAGATCTTTGTTGCGATGGGGCGACCTGGTCTGCACGCAGTATTCAAGATGTGGACATACCATGGATTTATATAGAGGCAATGTGATATTTTCTGTCTTCTTATCTATCCCCTTCTTAATGATTCCTAACATTCTATTCACTTTAACCTTAAATCTTAAATTTAAGCTTAGATCTATATTCTTAGGAAAGTTACATTTCCATAGAGTCATGTATTAAACTATTTTGATAAGAGTGATAAAAATATTACTACACCGTGCTGTAGGAGAGGGAAATGAGGAATAAATCCATCTATTTTTTTTCATGGTGTAAATTACAATCTTGTGGGCAAAAGTAGTGACTCCCCACTTTATTACATTCTATTCGCCTTCAGCGGAGTTACATGAGTGGAGAGTCAGACCCATGAACTGCAAAATCTGTCCCTTGGTGTTGCTCTTTGGGGCAGGGATGGTGGTTGAAGTTATTCAAGTGATCATCAGATTCTTGGTCTAATTCATCCCTAGGACAAGTCCAGTTAAGTCAACAGAGTTACCACCAGGGAACTAGTTTGCTCCTTTGTTTATGAATATCAGTATTTTTCTGTTAATCTCATCTTAGTTGTAGTTTTGAAAATTTTTAATTGGCTGAGATGACAATTTGTAATCCATGCCAAAAAAGATGATCAGAAGTACAGTATGTTTTGGAGAACTACTAGAAATATATTCCATGGTTGCCAGGTTAAAACAAAGTCAACACATTTCCCAGTTGCAGAAACATTTAATTTTCCCTCCTTGTAAATGAAACTTACATGATTGACAAGTACCTCACAGCCAAACCTTGGCAACACTTAATGCAAGTCCATCTCTTTAGCCTCCTAAGCAAAATTCCTGCACAAACTGTTTGTCTTTGCAATAACTCCTACAAAGCTCATTACTTCCAGCCTTGGTCTATCCCCCATGTTGTGCATTTATCCCTGGGATGCATTATCAACATGTGGCACATGTCCTTGACACACATAGAAGAGTTGCACCCCAGGATAGCAGCATGCATGACAATAGTGTTGACTCTTACTCCTTTATGGTTGCTGGGATGTAACTGAGAAATCTAATAACTGTGACAGTAGGCCTTTAGGTTTTTCCTTGCTTTTCCAGACAGTGAAGCTGCACAGACACTAATGAAAGGTTAAATGAATAGGAATAGCTGACAAGAGGTACAATAAAGAAGGAGCTTGGTAATCCACAGACACTGAGCAGAGATCCTTGGCTCAGGCAGAGAAAGGACAGCACATCGACGAGTCACAATATTTAAAACAGCTTGCTATACACAGAGGCTTTTGTGTCTGGGTACATGTCTGGCTTTGGAAGAAAAAAAAAAAGACACTGAAAAGGAATTTCAGCATGGGGCACTTTGGCAAATCTAAGGTCACAATAAGGGGAAAATGTCTTGTGCGTGTTGTTACATCTTTTACTGAACATAAAAAAGCAAGGGACTGCACATTTGACAAATATGATAGAGTTCCAAAATGGGTTCAATATGATTTCAGTTGACAGCATGGTGGGTGTCACACATACACTCAGTATCATTAAAGGCTTGTAGCAGTTCATAGTCTGTACTGCTACATTATCAGCAAGTTTTCCTCCTAGCCAAAGAATTCTGAAGGCACTACTTTATGTGGTTTTATAGCACAGAAAAATTGTTGACCTAAAAAATTGTAATATGTTGCAAAAACATGGCTAAACTTCCAAATGGTGCATCAGACCATGGACACTTAAAATGCTGTAAACTATCTGCTGATAAGTTTTGCAATTTCTTGTGCTTGTGATTTATTAATCAGTTTTAAATAGATTTTATTTTTCCTAATTATTTCAGTGCCCCTACTTATTTTTAGAACCCTTCTGGGTTTGATTATTTTCTATCAAAAGAGGTTTAAGTAAATGGTAGACCATTTTAACTCTAGGGAAAAATTACTGAAAAGAGCAAAAAGAGAAACAAAAACAGCAGTCTACGGTAATGAGTAGAAAACAAATCTGAAGTTATCTGCATTCATGGTTTATTACTTAGTTTAAGTTATTCTAGTAGCAAAGTTCAGAAACAAACTCAACAGTGAAAGATGAAATAGCCTTGATTTACCTGCAAACCTGTCTGCCTACGTATTCTAGTATAACATACATATTTATAACGTGGTAAAACTGCACTATGAAAACATTCTAAAACAAGAGAGCGTCTTTGAACAACCAAATTAAATTACAGCTGAACTCCTGAGTGTACTAAGAGTTCTAATAAGCAACAAATAAAAGCTTTTACTAGCTAGCAACAGAATGAGAGCTACTGTGCTATGCAAGACATAAAGAGACAAATCTGGCATTTTCTCTCACTGGATTATACCATTTACTTAAATGGTAAATAAGTTTGTTCAAAGTACTGCTCATAAAAGCTAGCATAGAACTATTATGCAGCAATTACGATCAATGGAATTTTTAAATATAAACATGTCACAAATTAGGCAGAAAGAGATAGACACAAAAGGTGAGATTAAAACAAACAAATAGTTCATTAAATTGTTAAGTACCATTTAGTTAAATAAATAGTAACTGTAACTTATTCCTTCATATCTATCCATTTTCTAAAGAGAAACCTCTGTCCTAATTGTGCCCTCTACATTATATAGGAATCTTTACATAAAAGACTTGTCTTTTCTGTGACTGACTTGACTAGTTTTATAGTCAAACACAAACTGTACCATATAAACATGTACAGCAGAAAGTAAAGAGGATTTTCATTATGTAGATATTCCTTAACAAAAATAATTTAACTTGTCCAATGTGTGAAAGGGACTTCTTCAAAGACCCCTCAATTAAAATTAATAAATAAATAAATACATAATAAATACTAATAATATGTATATTTATTTTATAAATTCAATGTCTCAAATGCATTTTAGTTGGACTTCAATTTAATTTTCTGAAAAGTAAAACCAATTATTGAAAGTTATAGGAGTCAACTGCAAATCCTATTGATATGCACATACATCACACCTAAAACATAATACAGTCACCCCCAAAGCCAAAACACTAGATCTATGATGATTACTAACTTCTTTTCACAGCCATTCAATTTTTCTGAGTATTTTTTTCTTTTTCTTTTTTTTTTTTAACCTTAGGCATATCTAATAAAATCAAGAGGCTCCCAGTAGCTCTGCAGAGAGTTTAACTAACCAATGATCCTTTCCATTTTAAAAAGCAATACAGAGAGAGAGAGTGCAGCATTTCCCTTACATAAGTGTTTTTGTTTTTATTCTGTAATGTTTTCAATACTACATCTTGCAAAGATGTGGATGATAAATGAGAACATCTGCTATGAAACCCAGAAAGTTTAATATTACTTATTATGCATCAAACTAAAGAATCTCTCTTAACCACTTCCAACTTACACTTGATTCACAAAATTCTAGCCTGAAACCTTACACTGTATGTGGCAAGTTACTCGTGTATGTATTAAAATATATAGCCTCCTAATTTTCAACGATTAAATGCAGTGAAAAAATAGAACAGATATTTAGACAAAGTAATACTATACCCCTTATTTTAGAGCCCAATTTTTAAACAGTGTACCTTAATTCAAAAACAATGTTGTTTCCATGAGCTTGTATTCCAGAAAACTATTAATGTTGCTCCTAATTTGCAAACTATATTTTCATCTACCACAATATTTACACATAGCATTTGTAATGGCTTTTATTGTTTAATCTCTTCTACATTTCAGTATTGGATACTATGGAAATACACTTATTTAGCAGGCTATAAATAATGAAGTTGGCATGCGCAATTGATATTTAGCATGTCTCACTGTAAGTGGAAAAGCCTCATTATAGATGAGCAAATCATTTCTAACAAGTTCAACTGACAAATATTAAAACAAACCTGTACTATATACGGCTAAGTTATTTGTCTCAGATACATATGCTTAGAAAAAACAAAAGGTGCAAAAAAGACCATCCAGAAAGATTGGGGGTGCGGGGAGGAGAGTGAACTTCCAAGCTACTGCCTATTTTGAAGTCCTTTAAAATAAAATAAAATTCTCAGTAACAACAGCAGAAAGAATAGCTTGCTTCCCCTTCCCCCTTCTGAGCTAGTGTCCAATTTCTTCTTTTCTGAACAGCTGTATTATCCAACTTAAGTTGCTCTGCTAATTTCGGTCCCATAAGGACTAACTTGGAAGGCAAGAAAATACAAGAAAAGATCAATTTGCTGGGAAAGATCAAATGAGAAAACTGTGGGGACAGCATGAGGTCAGAGTGCGGAGAACTAAGCAGACCTGTTCTTCATTAACTTAAGCTCTCTTGGGATGTCACACACTACCTGTCCATGGGCTTATTGAACCGCCTAACCCTCCTCTCTGTACCATTCTTCTGGGCCCAAGCGAATCACATCCTGCTGCTGACATGTTAGCAGGGGAGTGCGGCTCCAACATGAAAGTACTTTTCTTTCTTGTATGAATCAGGCAGATTTTTGAAAAGACGACACGGCATTGACTCGTGACATGGCAAGATGAAATGAGAGGTCTGGGCCAGTCTTGGAGCTGTGCAGATAAAAGTAATCAAATGACACTCCTGGAATGCAAATTGGCATTCTTGACTGCAGCAATTGCACAACCATGAAACATCCCTGACAGCAAGCAAGATTAGGACAAAATGTTATGTAAAGCACTGAACGCAAAAACTCACTTGAAAAGTCAAACTGTAGCACTTACATTTTAATACAGAAATAGTCAACTCTGTTTTTGTCTGTTCCTTTACTGCTTCTGTTATATGTAATTGCATATCCCCATCTGTCACATACACTTTAAGTATAAAAACTCAAACCATGAACAAACGCATACATCTCCTAGATTTGTCCACCTAAAATATTTTAACATAACTTTTAAAAAAAAAAGTTAATATACTAAAACAGAACCCTTCTATTACATGTTTAAGCATTGTGCATACAGAACAGTTCATATTTTGGGGTCTTAAAAGCAGTTTCTAACTTATCTCGTAACAAATAAGTTAACATTCATATTATCCTGCATCTGAATCACATAAAATTACTAAATAAATAATTTGCTAAATATTTAGCAATCTGATTTTTAAATCTCATGCTCCTTAGGAATTTAAAGCAGAACATACATACAGCTAGAAGGTTCATTAATGCTGGACAGCTTATAATGAAACTAGTTTAACACAGAGCACTTATGCCCCGTTAAAAATAGCAGGAATCTTCAATCTTATATTTAAGAGAAAGGAAAGTTCCACACACTTTTTCAGGTACTCAGTATTCTTAAGCAGCATCTGCTGACGAGGCTTATTAAATTTTATTGTCTGAAATGAACTCAATTACACTAACAAAAAATGCTTACCCTATTTTAAAAGTAATTCCTGACTATGAGATGAACAATAAGATAGATAGTACATGGAGTATGTTATAATGAAAAATAAAGCCCACTCCTGTCTCTGAATATTTAATTTGCTTCTATGTCTGAAGAACACATGGGTTTAAAAAAGAGAAACATGTAACATTTTGCTTTGACTGCTTACTTAAAAGACATTTTAACTGTTGGTTGAACAACAGCAGCAAAAAAGACACACTGCCACTTTAATCCTAGGGACACCAGATTATTACATGTCTTTTGTGCATCAATTTTACAACAGCTTGACTCTAGGGTAAATGGGAATCATCATAAATCGCATGCTGCTTTCAAAACCACTTTAATGTCTGTCAGTGTTGCTGTAACCACAGTCCTGGGCACCTACTGCTTTTTCCCCCTCCCCACCCTGGTGTTCGGTGGGTTTGGTTTTTTTTTTTGTTGGTGTTGCCTGCATTTAACAGTGGCATCTCTGACACCCCAAAAATTGTGGCTCTCATCACTGAAACAAGACATGCCACATTAAGGAAAGAATGGAAAAAATATTAACCCTCTGTCTCATTCTTCTCTTTCCCATCCCCCTTTTTATATATACTGTCCCATCTCCACAGTACAGCCAATCCCTAAGTGGGGGTAACAATAGCAATTTACTGTGGAAGTTTACTAAAAGCATGGGAGTGGTCAAGCAACACACCGCTTTATTCAATATGGGCTGATCCCTGCTCCTCACTAGCTGAACTAACTATACTTTTAAGCCAAGAAATATCACTGTCAGACTTCATATACATTTGCTTCCTAAAATGTGCTTGTTCCTTGCAGCAATCAAGGTATCTTCACATCACAGCCAAGGAGAGAGGACTTAAGGAAACTGAGATCCTGAGTCATCTCGTTTTTTATTTTTAAAGTAAATGTTTTTAATTAAAACAAAAAGCCTCCTTCGTAAAATCCTGGTGTAAAAGAACGGGCCTCGTTTAATCTGCTCACAGGAAATCCAGCAAACATGCTCTGAAAGCGGTTTTCCCTCTTCCAGTGAGCACATCAATATTTCCCTATAAGTTCTGGGCACAACTGCTGATGGGAAAGGTGTAAACTGCAAGCACATGCACAAGCAAAAGAGAAGAAAGAGTTACTGATGGAAGGTGGATTTACACTTCTGTCTCCCAGCCTCAGGCGTTGTTTCTCTCTCTCCCTCAGCCCCCCACCCCCACCGCTTCTTCTCCCACTTTCAAAGGTTACCTTTACATTGTGTGCAAACGTTACTTATTTCCAGGCAGAGGGTGGTTTCCAAAAAAGCTCACTCACAGTACGTCTAATTCAATCTCACCCCCCATTTTTTTTGTTTTGTTTTGAACATTATGCCCTCACCTTTGGTGGATGGAAAGTAGCAGTAAAATCCTGGGGTCATCCCATCCCAAACTGCCTGAAAGTTTGGGAGAACTTAAATCACCATTTCAATGTAGTACGTCTCCCCTCCTCCCCCGCCTCCAGCTGTTTGTTGTTTTGGTTACTGCACAATTTATTAACAAAATGAAAAGTAAAGGCTAGAATGAAAAGGAAAGGCTGTTGGAAACTTCTTACCATCTCTGCATGCTGGTTGTCAAGGGCACCCCCTGTCTCTTGATCTCCTCTCAGCAGCAGTGCCTGCACCAGCCCCTTCCTTCTGCCTCTGGGCTCTGCTCTTCTCGGTTTTCCTCTCTCCCCCCCCCCCGCCCCCCTTCTCACTCTCAAGCCTTCAGGTGATCTGAACTAAAAACAAAAAGAGAAAGAGAGAGAGTCTCTCAAGCTCTTCAAAACTTCAGCCCCCAAACTTCAGCCGCAGCCGCAGCGAGAAAGACCTTTCAACACAGAGCTGCTGCGGGGGAGGGACCCAAGTTTGGCTCAGAAGCCTCCACAGGTTGGTTTGTTGTTGTTGGGTTGTTTGGCTAGAAGGGGGGCGGGCTTGCAAGTGGATCTGAAAGGATAACGTTGCTTCCTTGCTGCCCGTTCACCCTCAGCCGCTTTGCATTGCTCTTGGGGAAGCGCGGGGGGGCTAGTGCAAACCCGGGGCCGGGGGGTCCCACCGGGGCCGCTCGAACCCAGCTGTCAAAAACGCCGAGCAGCCCCAGCGAGCTTTATTGCAAGCCGAGCTCGCCGTGTGCGTGTGTTTGGCTCTCTCTTTCCCTCCGGCCGGTTCCCCCTCGCAGCGGCGGCGAGCTCTCCTGCGGCTGCTTCTCTTCCTGATCAGTTCAAGGCGTCCAGCTCTCCGCCGCTGGAGCGCGAGAAGGAAGGGAAAGGGGTGGAGGGAAAATAATACGCAACCCGAAGGAAAATGGGAGAAAGTCCCGGGGAGCGCGTTACAAAGGCAGAGAAAAGTTAGGGAGCGCTGAAGTTTTTGCTCGTGGTCCCGATTTCCTGCTTCCCACCCCCGTGTTCCATCAGCTCCCGGGGCTCTGCCGCTGCTGGGTGTGGGAGCTGAAGACTTTTTTTAAAAAAAGGCTTGGGGGCGGGGGGGGGGGATCACGGTTGTACGTATGCAGGGGGAAGACAAGAGTCACATCTGTGTGTGACACGGAGCCAGCCGAGCTAAACCCTGCCCTGGAGACAGAAAAAACACGAGCTCAAGGCTTCAGCGCCCAGGCGCACAACTGCAGCTGGGAGCACACATTTTTAAGGCACATGCAACAAAATCCACACCCTTTCCAAGCCACACACATTCATCATCGCCACCAGCCGGGTCATAATTTAACATGTGAGAACAACACAGCAAGTTGCACTAATTTATCACAGTTGAGCAAAGTTTCAGCTCCTGTAACCCAAGAGACGAGATGAGACCGATTTTATGCCTGTTCCTATATGCTGAATGTCCCCTTTTCTTCCGAATTCTTCTATTAGCCCAATGTTCATCAAAGGATTTAAAACTTTTCCCTCTAGTGTCCTTATTTATGGATCTGAAATGTTGGCAGATATGTAAATCCACATGAGTAATTGGGAAAGGGAGAGGATGACTAAAGTCTATAAAGTTTATTTGTCTGTCCAGGGGTAGTACTAACCACATCTGTTATCTACTTAAATATCTACCCTTCCCCTCCCTCATACTCCAAACAACAAAATGAAGGCTCCTTACTTCTCTTTTAAAAAACAACATTGTTTCTTTCAAAATATGCAGTAAAAGCATCAGGGTTCTTTCGACTGGGACTATACAAAATGCATGTCTCTATTAAAAAAGTGCTGCTCCAGTGAAGGGCATCCCCACATTTTCAAACCGCTATGCTAAATACAAATTTAAAAACTATTAGCTACTGTCAAGTCAAATTTGCTGTTTTCCTCCTCTTTTGGTAATTGGACACATTTAAGGCCGAATGGGTATGTGAACAGGTTTGGGGGTGGTGAGGCAATGGATCAGGGTCAAGCATGTGAGACTGGTAGCCAGCTGCCTTTTGATTTTAGCTAAGGAATCTATTGTCTTTTGGAGGGACCACACCAAAAACTCACTTACAGTGACACATCCTTGTGCATTATCAAGGCAGCAGAATTTCTACCAGATTTTGCTTCCCCTCTCCTCCTACACCCTGCCCATCTTCAGTGTGCAAAGGGTATGCTACTATCAAACAGCTATTCATTGCAGACAGGGGCCTATACATGCCCCAAGTTCCCACTCCTCCATGAAATGGTTCATTTTGGGTAGTATCCAGAATCTCTTCATTGGGCATAACAGACAAGCATATGAACTGGGATTTACATTACCCTCACTTCACTCAGATTAGTTTGGATCCACATTATTTAGGGAGTACACGTTAGGATTTGTTATAGTGCAAGACAGGTTTGCATTTGCTACACAATGGTATCACCTTTATCTAGCCTACATTAGAAGATGCTGATGACCAAACTGGGGTTTTGAATAATTTAGGAAACAAGTAAACCACAATCTGATGTGTTTTCTAGCAACAGAGCAGAGACATGAGAAGTTGATTATTCATTTCAGAGTCAAGTGTCTTTACGCTCACAAACCCATTCAAATGGTCAAGTGACTTGACCATTTGAACCAGTAAAGAGCGAAGAACCTGCCAAAAAAAAAAAAATTGTGGCCACGCAGCCCTCTGGTGGCTAAATACCTTCACAAGCCCACATGCATGTTGCTCCACATCAGATTGTTTCTGACTGGCCTCAATCAGATTTAGTAATAAAATTTGGGACCTTCACCACATCAAAAGGCACAATTCCTTAGGTAATAAGGGTGTGCCATACAAGAAAGCCTGCAAGAAACTAATCTTTATTTGTTGGCCTCAGTCACAGGACATGGGTTAGGTTTACCAATGGTATGTACCCCTATAACATGGCAGGGTTCAGCGTGCACCGACTGCAATGATACTATTACACTTACCACTAGAGCCAACCTAGTAACTTCTTCAGCAGTAAGTACAAAGCAGGCTGTCATCCTCATTGGGGCCAGCCACCTGAGTGAGAGATACTCACACTCGCTAAACCAGTTGAGGCATGGGGCACTCTATAGCATGCTGGACCTAAATTCTGTGGCAGGGTACCAGGATTCTGCAGCTCTGCTGCTGCTAATTGGAGGTGTTGGGTTTTGCTTTTTTGGTTTTTTTTGAAGCAAACTGCATTAAAAAATTACATTAAAAAAGAACATTAGGATTTTAAAGTCCAACACTCAAAAGTTAATAAATGTCAGATTTACGTGTAATTCAACCTCCTTGTTTTATGATACCGTCTTTAGTTTCAGAAACACACACTGCTTTTCTATAGGACCCGAGCCTTACTCAATGAATGGGTATGTATTCAAATTTTTTTTTTTTAATCCTTCACTTTCAGTGTGTGGCCTCAGGCCTTATTTAAATACACACCATTCAAACCCTTCCTAGCCATTTCTGTGGTGCTCTATAGCATCAGAGTGCTTCACGAACATTAATGAATTTATCCTCACAATATCCTAGTGAAAATAGGTATGATTATTCCCATTTTTACAGATGGAGAACTGAGGCACAGAGGGATTAAGACTAAAATTGTCTCATGTCCACTAGTTTTGGATGCCCAATTTAAGACACTTAGAGCCTGATTTTTCAGAGTACTTAGTGTTTTTATAGCACTTTTATATGTTTGAAGCATGACTCTAATCACGATTGCTCAGCAGTTCTGTTGGTATTTTGGCCCTAGATGTCTCAAATTGGGCAACCAGAAACATGAGGAACACAATCAGTGACTATGAATATTTAGTTTAAATGATTTGTCCAGCATCTCACAGAAACTCTGTGGCAGAGGCAGGGATAGAACCCAGTTTCCCAGAATGGTAGCCAGCTGCCTTAACCATGAGCCAATCCTTTCTCTTCCTTCAGTCCTCTGACATGTTCACCATACACCTTCCAACTTCTGCAACAAATTATGCAGGAATCTTGCAGAAAGCAGTCTCATTCACTACACAACAACCCTGATTCATTCCCAGAGCACTATCCATCCACCCTGCACACCAAACAAGACAAAGATCTTGTGGAAGATAATAGTATGTTTGTGTGTAATTAAAGACTGCATATGCATTATGATACAAGGGGGTCAAATTAAAGTTGGAACGGGCAACCTGAATTCTGGCATTTCCTATCATCTGAGTGTTCAACTTTGTATCTTTAACATATAGTTTTCTGGATGGAATTATTTATATATTATGAATAGGGTAACCAGATGTCCTGATTCTATAGGGACAGTCTCGATTTTGGAGGCTTTTTCTTATATAGGCACCTATTACTCCCCACTCCCATCCCAATTTTTTACACTTGCTATCTGGTCACTCTAATCATGAAGTATTTCAGCATACTTCTCAAATATTAGTTTACCTGTGAGCCAGATCAAGGTAGTAAGTGGGAACTGCAGCAACAATTAGATCTATGTTTGTATCTTGCATCTTCAAAGCTATTCTAAAAGGAGACATTAAAATAGTTGCACCAGCAAGGTAATGCTTGTGAGTGAAGAGTAATTGATTTCCTTCCCTATTAGAGACAGCGATACCTCCATTTACTCTGTACAAAACCCTTTTTTCCCCCCCCAATCACATTTGGGACATTGGAAAAAAGGAAAATATTTCAATCTTAATATCAGTGACATGGTTTGCTGGGCATATGTTGGTACACAGAACCTTAAAAAAAACCCACAAAGCAATTAAATTCCAATTTAAGGAGTGTGCAGACAAGCTCTAGCAAGGGTGTTCATATGTGTGGTATAGAGATGTAGGCATTTATTCTAATACAAGGCAAGTTGCATTCATGGTATAACATGACTTGCCCGGTATCCTACATCACCATCAAGGATAATGCAGAGTAAGGGTTTTCTTGCAAAAAATACTGTTGGGCTCCTTGCTCAATCAGTTTCCACTCATCCAGTTACTTAAAACTGGAAGGTAAACTGACATGGTTCTGTGAGGAAAACATTTGTTACTGTAGCTAATGCCTGCCTTGATCATTCGGCAGTAATGAGGAATACATGATGGAAGAATATGTTTTGCATGCAACACAAGATAATGTTTTATATACAGCAGCAAGATATAACCCAGGATTCAGATACATATAGTATTCTTGAAATTGTCATCCTGGTATTAGGAAAAGTTTTTACACCAGAGACATTGCTTGGAACCAGAGACAAATTCACAAGTCTTATTGTAAAGAATATAAAGCGTATGTCAGATGTTACAGTATATATTCGTGCATGCAGTCTTAGTCAAAAGCAGTTTCATAATTTAGGAAACTCATGTAAAGACAAATAATTTAATTACTTTTGCCTTTTCTACCAAAATACTTACACAGAAAGTGATCCCAAATCTTGCTCTTGTTAGGATCCAGAAAAGCAGTTACCAGGAATTCCATTCCCTTGTGTGACATATATAACATCTGTCCAGCCTTCTCATCTTAAACTCTTTCTTAGGAAATCATCATCAGATAGTTTGATTTACACCAATCTTCCCCAGATGCTTTGGCAGATTTTTTCCAAAGACAGGCATGCTTTCCAGTTCTCTTATTAACTCAATCATAGCAGCATACGCTATGCAATAACTATAGGTATTATTCGGTAGTTCTAGAGTCGCTTCCGTCAAAGTATCTCAAATCAATGTTCAAACATTAAAAGTAGTAAGCCTCACAACTACTTCCCCCTCTTCCCTCCTCCTTCCCTCCAAGAGACAAGGCAGTATTCTGTAGGGGAAAATGAGATAAATGTTTGTGACTTGCCCAAGATCAGAACGCATATCCCAAATCTAATTTTCAGTCCCATGGTCATCCTTCCTCCAATAAGATTACCACCCCTTTGGAATCATGAACCTTTCTAGGCTGAACTTTTATTCCTCCCTATATGTTACTTTCAGTCTCTGTCCACAAGAATTTTTTATGGCTGCATAGTCAGTACTTGCAGACAGCCTTAATATTCTAGGTGCATTCTGGAACATACCTTAGATTATCTCATATAACTCCTCACAATATTCTTCCCCTGTGATTCTTGATGCTTTTCATTTCTCTTCACACTTTGCCATTCGTTTTTTTTTTTTTTTGATAGTACTATGATCAAGACTCAGTGCCTTGGTGAGATGTTTGTAAGTATGATTGAAAAGTCTCTTCCAGGGTTTGTTTGTTTTTTTTATCCAACTTAACGGCTCCAGTTTTGAACATTAACTGTTGATGGGATATCACTTCTCTCATCATCATAGCTTACAACAAACATTTTTGCACTGAGCTTGCTTTTATAAATGAGCTTAAACCAAAACACTCTTTTAGTCTCGGTCATGTCGAATATTGACATGTGGCTCCATATCCTAAGAGCAACAAAACTCCTTGAATGGAGAAGTGCAAGTCACCAAAAATCTGCCAGATTTCCAGGCTTGAAAGGTTACTACTAAGAGTTTCATAGTCTCACCAAGACAAGTCTTGTCATATTATATGCCATGAGCAAAGAGAACTCTGAAATGGATGTAACAGTACAAGATGAACCTGCTAATATACATTAAAATTGGGTTTTAAAAACCTTGCATCATGAGTCATGACCCATTAAAGTATTATTTTTGGTAATTCAGCCTCCTAACATTAAATTACCACTAGATCAAAATGCCAGGGGGAAAAACTGAATATCCCTAAAATGGTATTGGAAAAATATTCTTGTTTCCCTGAGTTTGTTTGAATTACTATGAAAACAAGTTAATTATTTCATAAAAACTAAGACAGACTATACTTTTCTTTACCTACATCCACTCCCCTTGGCATTACTGGCAGCTTTCAATAGCACTCTTCTGGTTTTCTATTATAAACTTGTTTTAGGGTCATCTAGTGATAGTCCTCTGCATATACACTCTGGGAGTGAGTTCTGGGTCTTAAATATATGGAGATATAGCTACCTCCTAGAACTGGTAGGGACTCTTGCCTTCACTAACAGGACAAGTACTGATTTTTGCCCCAGATCCCTAAGTGGCCACCTCAAGGATTGAACTCACAACCCTGGGTTTACCAGGCCAATGGTCAAACCACTAAGCTATCCCTCTCTTGTTAACTGGCTCCCTGGGCTGGTTGCTTACCACAAACCTCTCTGGCCACTGATGGGCTGTAATGGGCCCAATCCAGTCCACATCTGGAAGGATGGCGATTGCATCATAAATTGTTGAGTAAGACAGGGTTACATTGGGAGAAATGCCACTAGACTACAATTAAGGTAAACAAGCCACATTAGGGGCTTGTGAAGGGAGGAAACAGCAGATGGCAAGTAGTGGTTTAACCCCTAAATTATTATGAAAAGTCTGCTCTTATTCCTCAGCCGGTCCTAGCAAGGCCCAGCTACTTTAAGCACAAATTCCTAGCCCAGCCACAATCCTGTGAGCCTCAAACCCAAAGGAAGCCTGACCTGCTCGACTGTTGGACTCCTCTGGGGCTCCTCCTTGCCTTCAGTGCAACTACTCTCGAAGGAGTATCCTCCAATGCCTTTTTCTTCCATAGATTCCATTCTGGGGCATTTGAAGTGTCAGGCATGAAGAGCACTGTGAATACCAAGTTCTGAGAAGAAGAGGGAATGCAGTTATTGAATTGCAAGTGCTGTATATACAAGCTACTTTTCTTATTGAAGTTTTTTTCATTAATAATGTCATTACAGTTCCACAGGTGAATCTTAGGTCTAGATAAACAGCATTTTGAATAGTCAATGCTAAAAAGTAATGACTTCACTGGGACTCTGAATCTCCTCTCCCCTTAACTGCCCAACTTTTTCAGAGAAGTTTCATTCCAGATCCAAACTCCATGGCTTGGGGTAGTCTCCCAGGTTTGGATTTTTTAAAAAATAAAAAAACCCAAATCCATATCGACTTCATCTCACCCCAAGATGAAAAGGTTGAGTGGTTGGCTAGAGGATTCATTTTAAACTCTTAAATTTAATTCAGAGGGAGGGAGGAATTAGTCAGTTTGAAATTCAAATTTGAGGATCTCTCAGCATTCTTAGCTCAGCTAGTTTGTCTATATCAAATATGTAGGGCATGAGAGTCATTATATATGAACACAAGGCTAGGAAATGTGACTTTCTACTAGGGAAGTTCTCTTACAAATATGGGTTAATGACTTTTCCATGCCCCTCACTACCAGACTACCATTTCTTATTGTTTAACATACACTGTGTAAATGAATAATCAAACGTCTGAATGTGATGTTCAGTATCAGCCAGGTTTCATGTTCACTGAAACTTTCAGGGGTACATTTTATTTTCAGTCACACTTTTGTAATTCTAGGGTAAAACCATTGGATTTACTCTGGATTATACCAATATAAATAAGCAGGGGTATAGCCCAAAGTAACTGAAATGGATACCAAGAAGTACAGGGAACCCTAATTTTTGAAGAGTTATTTTTTCACTCTGAATATTTCTTCCCCAAGGCAAAAAACAATCCAGACACAGCCCCCAAAGACTACTAAAAATATATATATATAGGGAAACACACAAGAATCAGCCATTTAAAAAGGAAGTCCATGGTATCAAATAAATACCTTTAAATAACTGATGTTAAAACTAGAGATGAGGTGTTTAGTAGCACCAGGTCGATCTCAATAGTGCTGACTAGAACATTATGAACTTAATGGCCTGAATTGCGAATGAATCTCTTTTTACTGAAGTTATATGGGTCACATTTTCCAAGGAGTCTCAACTTGCTCTCCATTTGTATACACACATCTTTGTTCACCCAAACAACTTGAGTATGCAGGTGTGAAGGGGTGTGGTCCCCCTCCTCTATAGTTAAGCGACCATTGAGCATACAATGGCCTTTCAGTTTGCCAGCCTATGCTGGCTCCTCTTTAACCCCTGCTGTTGTTGTAACCTAGGGGTCTGTTACAAAGGCCATAGTAAGTCTGGCCCATTCCCCTACTTTGGGGAGTAAAGGGAAAGCAAGCCCCATAGCTGTTCCCAGCTATCTGACTCCACGCCTGGTGCAGTTGCTGGGCCTGTGCCTTAGGCAGCTACTTGCCAGCTGTGGCTGAGAAGTTCCCTCAGGGTGATCCCCAGCCTCTCTGGCTGCCACTCTCTTCTGGCCAAGCTGTGGCCTTTCATCCCAGCTGTTGCTAATCAGAACAGATAGCTGCTGATGAGGAGGAAGTTACCTTGTCCATTAAAGCCAAATCACTCCATGATTTGTGTGCTATCACTTTTACCCAAATAGTCAATGTACAAGCAAAACCCATTTGTGTTCAGTTGGCATGGACAAAAAAAAAAAAAATCTAGCAACAGTCTGAGTGAATTGAAAAATTGCCCTTATGAGTCTGACACTATAATTTACAGTGCAGTAGTACTTAGAGGTTCAAAGACCACATTGCTGTATAAACATTTAACAAAGAGAGAGTCGCTGCTCTATGAAGCAGCTTCTTTTAAGCCTGACCTGCCCCGCAAGTACTGGAGGTACCTTGTACCATGGATCACTGGTAAAGCGCTAGGTCTCTTTAGCTTGCAATATTATTGCTAACCAATTGGGATTGCATTGCACAAGTAGGTAGCAGATGAGAGGGATTACAGCTAAAGAGATGAGGACAGCCGAAAGAGATAAGGCAATCATTAGAACAAAACCAACCCCCAAAAGCATGCACTTGGAATCTCCATTTTTTTCTTCTATTCAATATCTTGACTGTTAAATAGGCTATTCACACTTAAAAGTCTTAGCATCAGTTATAACTGAGTGGCCACTGAGTTAACTGAATCTTCAGATACCTAGCAGCTACACTTCTGTGGGGTTTTTTGGTTTTGTTTTTTTTGCGGGGGGAGGGGGGGAGCAGTGGGGCACTAATCCAGGCTTTATTGTCAGTGCCTCCAACAACATTCTTGGCATTTCCTACTTAATTCTTTATTTAATAAGAAAGGATAGGTTGGGGTTATTTGTGGTTAGGAGAGGGTTTTTGTTTGTAATGGCAGAAATATAGTCCAAGTCACATTTTTGCAAGGAAGTTGGATAGTTATTGCCTGCATTCTACAACAACTTTTCACATTTCTCTCCAAGACAAAAAGTATAATTACTGTACTTTCCCATATCATATTCTCTGGAGCTTTTTAGACTGTATTCCACTTTGTGTATATTTTCTTCTGTAAATAAGAATATTCTCAGTGTTGCATAGGACAAGCCATCAAGTTTAATTCTAATCGTCAATGAAAAATTGCAGCTCACATGAATCCCACATATAAAAGGATGGATGATCTTCAATTAGAGTGCTACATTTACACAGAGGAAGCATAAACATCTAGTCCTGCATGTATAGTTTCATGAGGCATTTGTTCAGGAAATCTATTATAAAAGTATACCAATGGATGCAGTTTTCCAGACTTCAGAGGAAAATGCTGTTCATCTGGAGAAAAACTGGCTAAGCATACTTCACTACTGTTGTAACACGGGAGCATCGAACCATGTACTACAGACCCGATCTAGCTCTCAGACTACTTCACGCTGGCCTAGCCACATCCAGAGAAGTTTGTCATATTCAGCCTCAGAAGCATTACATAATCTTGCTATTAATGCAGGGCTGGCTGTCTAGCTGCCACACTTAATCAGTGGTACCGGAAGAAGCTTCTTCTTGTCAGTGTAAAGCAGAAGTGAGTCAGAAGCACTGCTTACTTGAAAACCAGAGTGTTGTAGGAAGAGGAAGGAGAAGCACTGCAGAATCACCACTGCCTGGGATGAGTAGAATTAGCCAGCTAACTCAAATGAAAGGAGGTATTTACACCTACATACTATAGTGATTGGTGACCAGGACAGATGGCATCATGATCTAACATGTCCAAATTACACACCATTTTTCCCCAGCAATTCTGGGAGCTTCCCTGGTGAAGATTTATATTTTGGGAAACCATGGGGATTCTTTCCAGTTGATTGTAGATTTTATTATTATTTCGGAGGGCAGGGAGGGTAAGGGACATATTTTATACTGTTTTAAGTCTCTTCGTGTGCAGTGCTACTAGTAACCTTCCTTATAAAACAAAATGTCCATCTGTCTAGGAAATCAAGGAAGAATCTCTTTTGTTCACAAGTGCAGTGACAGGTGCAGCCAAATGGAAGTTTCTTTCTAGGGGAAAGGTAGAGGGGATGGAACATATACGCATTCATCCTTATAGGAATATTTCCATTTTCAGGAGTTGTTCCCTCATCTGGAGATGTGGCTATTGGGAGATGATTCTCTGTCTTTGCAGAGTTTCACTTTTACAAGGCCCTAGGCACATCATAACACGGCCTGTTACATCTCCCAAACCTGGTACCATAGCTGTTCCCCCACCTTGGAATGGCTGGGGAGTCTCCCCATCCCAGAAGGTAGGAGCAATTTAATAGTGTCCCTTTCTCCCACCTAGCAGCAGTGCAGGTGGCAACAAAAGGACTCCTCAATATTTCCACTGTGGCTGCTGGGAGAGGAACTTGGGGATGTGTGGAGGAGCTGAGCCTATTGCATTCTCCTTCTGCCACACCCAGAGTCATCAGCAATGCAATGGTGGTATTGTGGTCCCCTAGAGCAGTGGGATTTGGAATTAATCACTCCTCAAGTTGGATGGCGCAGGTCACACCTCAGAGTTACTTTCAGCCTCTCTGCACCAGTCACATCTACACAAGCCAGGGAGCTGGGAGGACCAGAAGGGACATGGACCAACCACTTTTTGGCTAGGCCAAACCTGAGTGGTGCTGGAATCCCACAAGCCAGGTCACAATGTCACTCGCTCAGATTTGGAGGTCATGGGGATAGGGAGTGAGGCTGCTGGGACAGGGCAAGTGAGAGGAAGAGAATGGTCAGGCGGGGGGGAGGGTCCCCTCTTTAAATGGTGCTCCACAGCTCCTCCACGAGGGCTATAAACTCTCCACACCCATACTTTCTGCTCCCAAAATCTTAGAGTCTGATGTAATCACATGACTCTAGGAACCAGAGCCTCCAGGCACCTATAGAGCCTCTATACCTTAATCTGACCCTGTATATTTGATAGCAGTGCAGCTCCTAAAAGCAGTTCTTAAATTACACACAATTTTAGCTAGAAATGCTACAAGAATCTTCTCTTAAGGGAGTCTTCCACTGAAGCCAGAGTATATTCCTATATGGATCTCCTAATTTACATATTGCCATACCTCCCCTAAGGCCCCACATTATAGCTTTCTAGTCTATCTTAGTTATGACCAAGAATGCTCCTAAATCAGCCTAAAGATAGCATGCAGCAGAGTGGTCAGATCAAGAGACAGTCAAGACTCTGGTCTGGTGTTCTGCTCTGAACTTTTCCCCATGCTGTGTGACCTTGAGAAAAAAACTCTAGTCAGGTAATGACGAGATTTAATTTTTCAGAGGGTGCTGAGCACCTGCAGCTCTAGTTGGCCTCTTTGGGAGCTGTAACAACACCCCTGAAAAAAGTTACATTAGGTGCCCAAAATTAGACTCTCCAATTTGAAAATATTGTGCTTGTTTGCATTTTAGATATTATCCCTCTCTGTAAAACTAGGGATAGCAACATTTTGGTAACTCAATATTATCTGTCCTCTTTGAGATCCTCAGATGAAAAGGTACTATACAAGCATTGCTATAGCCCCATCTAATAAGCCAAAGCTAGGAATCAAACCAGAGTCTTTTGCACAGTATTACAGAGCACTAGCCACAATAAGGCTATTCAGGTGACCCAGAGCCAACTTGTGATACTTAAGTCACTTCCAGCCTGGGGATTTCTTAAAGCATTGTATTTTCAGAAAGCAATAACATTTGGATTGGAGGCAGAATGGTTGTTTTGTCTTTCTGTAAATCTTTTCAGATGCTGGTTGTGATTACAATGTGAAATGATAGCTCTCCCTAGTGAAAGTCACTAAATCCATATTAGCTCACAGCCAAACTTTAGTGCTCACTAGAGCTGCTTACAAGACTGCCCATTGCAATGGGTGTTAAAGTATTTGTTTACAAAGAATGTATTTACATAAACAGGAAGAACAAAGAGGGGTTGTCACCAAAGTCAAATGATAGCAGTGCACCCCTTTCATCTACCCATCAGTCAATTTATAAGGCTCAGACCAGGATATTTAACACTTGCTATAATCACAGATGCCACATCCTGTCTGATGACCAGTACTGTCTGTGTGGGACAAAATTTATTTCTCTTGTTTTCAAAAGTACTGTAAGAAAAATATAACCAATTCTTAACTGTACACATGAAACTTTCATGCTGTGTAGACGAATAGAAAATGCCATCCCCCCAAAAAAAGATACCCACAATGGAAAGTTTGGATTTGTAAATTAAACTCGTTAGGTAGTGAGAGAGCATTATTTCATCCCAGCGCTATGCTTTAATACAGAGCCCCTTTAGAGAATGGGTATTTTGATACTTTTTCCCTCCACAGTAATTTGTGTTGATGTTCATGCGCTTTGTGAACTTCCCCAAATCATTTGGCATTATAATCAGCTCCACTGGCAGAAAGGTTTCCAGGCTGAGAAGCAGAAAGGAAAATAGTTTATGATTAAAGAGACGTACAACTGCTAGTATTGATGCTGGATGGTTTACTTTGGACACCCTGTGTGATGACTTTTGGGTGGGGGAGGGGAGCAGAGGGTAAAAAGTTTGGGAGTGTGCTTGAAAAACAGCTCCAAGGAGAGCTAAGAATGTTATTTGTTGGCTGATTCTATCTGCTGTTTAAGCAATGTATCTTAGAGATATGCACAATGAAGGTTCAAAATATTAATTGTTGTACTTAAATGAAATTCCTAATAAATAAAATCTTGTCCCTTTATGCTAAAAGGGTATCAAGTTGAAATAATCAATTTTTTAAAATAGTTTAGAAGTAGTTTCAGGTCCTACACCTTCCTCTGAGCCCCCTACATACTCATGGTTTTTAAAAAACACATTTCCTTCTTCCCTCTTGTTGACACAAACAGGAGAAACAGACTATACAGAAAGCACTGTTAAATGCACAAAGCAAACAAAATGAACAAACTATTTGCTGTCTAATCTCTTTCAACTGTAGTAATTTTAGGTGTTACTTACAATGAAGATAGGTAGACTGAAATTTTTAAGTCCATGGTGCCTTTTAATACACTAATATTTAAAGCATATATAACATCATTCAAGTGATTTACACATGCCAGTCAATCATCAGCTACTTATTTGGGAGTCATGGATATCTCAATTCCCTCTCTTCTTTTGACTCAGCTCACTAATTATGTCCACTCCCCATTCTCTATGGCCATCACCCTGCCATCTTATAGCAAGTCTATCCCACCATTCCCCAAAGTTGCTCACCTCTAAGGTCCTTTTTCTCCACTCCAGTACCAGTGTAGCTCAGTGTCTCTGGATGGAGTTCCATGACTACATAAACTTTCTCCACTGCAAATACATTCTGCCATCTTCTCCACTGTCATTGACTTCCACCTCTCCACCAACTGTAGCTTTACTCCCTCTGTCTCCATACAGAATATGGCTGACTTCTTCAAAGACTGACAAGATCAAATGTAACCTCCCCTTTAATCCCCACTTTTACTCTCCTCTGCTGCCACTGATAGAAAGGTTGGCAGGTGAGGAACCTCTGTGTTTCTCTTATACTTGTAAAGAGAAGAGAGAAAAAGATAACCTTTAGGAAAAGTCACATCAACAAGGGAAAATAATTATATTGAAATTATTTTTTCCCCTCATGCTATAATAATTCATGGACTATTGTATAGCTTTTGATTAGTAAATAAGTTTATCTTGCATCTTTTTCACAGCCATGATGTGGTATTTATTGATATCTCATTCTAACATGCTTTTCTAACCCCATTTCACAGTGCAGTTTACCCATTCACATGTTTGGTTTCCATATTTAGAGTGTGTTTTCAGTTGCACAGTCCACTATGGCGCTCTCAGATAGTTTTTCCAGTCCCCATACGTTATTCCTAATTTTCTACTGAAATTTCCCCTCTCCCACCTCCACCATCACCTTTCTGGTCTTTATAGCTATTAAAGAGCCTTTTCAAGTAGTTCTCCATGTAGAAGTTGTATTTCCCATATAATCTAACACTATCAAATGTGATTGAGTACAAAAAGCTCAAAAGCTACAAAAATGTTTTACCTCGGGCAAGTAGCACTTCCACACTGTGCTGCCAGTAGTGTTAGAAGAGACATTATGCCAATAAAATGTATACAAATGTGCTTGCTAAGAATGGTTTCAGTTTTCTGAGTGAGTGCTCTTCCTCCTTCCCTACAAGAATAATCCTAAGAATGTTCTAAGACAAAATGTGCAATTGCAAGATTGTCTAATATTTAGAAACAAAAATAAAAAAGGCTTCTGATCAGTTATTAGATCAGCTACTTCTAGGTGTTCAGTCTGCCTTAGATCACTTCAAAATGTGACTAGCTGTCGATGAAAAATCTATGTTTTTACAGTGGGGAAAGGAGAGTTTTATAATGAATCTGCTGAATTAGTACAGGATCTTCTTCCTTCCTTTCAGAAAATGATTGGGCTCTATACAGGGCCAGCGCTTCCCTTTAGGCGACCTAGGCAGTTGCCTAGGGCACCAGGATTTGGGGGTGGGGGCGGCATTTTGCCGCCCTCGGCAGCGGGAGGTCCTTCCGCGTTCCAAGTCTTCAGCGGCAATTCTGCAGGGGGTCCTTCACTCGCTCTGGGACCCACCGCCGAAGTGTCTTGAAGACCGGGAGCATGGAAGGACCCCCCGCCACAGAATTGCCTCCAACGACCGGGAGCGCGGACGGACTCCCGCATAGGGCGCCAAAAACCCTGGCGCCGCTCCTGGCTCTATATCATCTTGCAAGGGCAGCAACTAGCTAACAGAGGGCACCATCTGACCAAGAAGAAGAAAGTTATGGCCTGGAGACATAACAGGTTGGGCTCAGGGAGAGAAGTGGCTTGTGTGTGTGGCGCAAGCATGAGTGTGTGAGTAGCAGCTGACAGTAGAAGAAAGGCAAATTAGGGGAACCTGAGGGACACGGACGGACACCAGCAGAGCTGGGACCAGTTGAAACAGCTCCTATAGGGCTGAGGGAAACAGGCCAACCTTGAACAGCATTGAGAAAGGGGAAGCACCCAAACAGGAAAACAGCAGACTCCAAGGAGTGGATTCTGTGACCAACAGTGTTGGGAAAAAGAACAGTGGACCGAGGAGCTAGGCCATCAGCAGATATAAAGAACTACACAGAGAAAAAACATGGGAGACTTTTAGTCTGTAATTCACAGAAGTATTATTCTGCTAGCAGAGGATGTGAACCAACACCACAGCCAGGCAGCGTGGAGATAGCAAGACGGTAATCCCAACACAACTACCAAACTATGCCCAGAACACCAGAGGTATAAGAAAACTAGGCCTGTGAGTCCCAGGACCTATGGCTCAGAAAATCATAGAAAATGTCAGATTGGAAAGGATCTTGAGAGATGACCTAGTCCAGCCTCCTGCCTCAAGGCAGGACCAGGTATACCTGGACCATCCCTGAGAGGCATTTGTGTAACTGGTTTTTAAACTGCCAGTTGAAGGGCTTCCATAACCACCCTAGGGAGCCTATTCCAGTGCTTACCTATCTTTTTGTTAGAAATTTTTCGTAACAAATGAGTGAACTTAAGTGACAACTCAAGTAGAAACAAGACACCTTGCACTCTTTTGGACTGCCCCATAAAGGCATAATTTGGAAATTCTCTATGTTCAAATAGTAATTAAACTCTAAAACTAGGGTCTTGCCATCATTTCTTTCCTGTTAGTACTGGTAAAGAATCTTAATAGATGTGAGTGTGTTTATTGGAAATCCACCATAGGCACAGATATAAATGACAAAAGATGCAAAGAGATGGAGAATTAGGCCCTCCTACCCAAGATTCCTTTAAATCCACCCCTTTCTGAGAAGGAGATATGCAGAAGACTGAGTTTAAGACTGTCACCTGATGGTCATGTTGGGGCCATCTCCATCCTTAATTACGCAGCTCTTGGGTACAGGCTTCATTCAAACTGATCTTTCAGAGAATTACTAGGGTCTTCTCATCTGTTTTTTCAAGCTCTTCAGGATTTCTCTCTCCTGACCTCTGCCATCCTGGGCTCTTAACTATGGCCATGTAACAGGCCCTCCTGACTGATCTGTTCCTTGGCTCCTGCGTCCAAACTACTTCTGGCAAGGCAAACCTCTGCACTGTGTCTCACTCCCCATTTCTGATATATAGTGGTTAAAGGAGATCTGAATAGGAAAGAAACTTCCCCATTGTGGGCACTGAGGAATCCAGTGGCATGTTAAAGACTAACAGATTTATTTGAGCATAATCTTTCGTGGATTAAAAAAAACAAAAAAACAAAAAACACACTTCTGCAGATGCATGGAGCAAAAATTACAGATGTACACATAAATATACTAACACATGAAGAGAGGGGAGTTACCTTACAAGTGGAGAACAAGTGTGTTAACAAGGCCAATTCAGTCAGGGTGGATGTGGTCCATTCTCAATAATTGATGAGGAGGTGTCAATACCATGAGAGGGAAAATTACTTTTGTAGTGAGCCAGCAACTCCCAGTCCCTATTCAAGCACAAATTAGAAACACTGTGCCATCTTGCATGATGGGACATGGAAATTGGAAGAGAATGTGGACAAAGGGAATAAAAGTATTTGAAAATTCCATGACCTTGAACAGGCCCATAGTCAAATAAGCATATGTATGGACTCAAGAGTGATGGTCTACATCGGGAAACATCCCCTTGTGCTCTCAACTTAAGCATCCCACCATGAAGAGCCAAGAAGAGATATGGAAGTCACAAGACCATTCTGTATCCTCTGAATATTGGCTAGGGGAGGAAAAGATGATGCCTTTTCCCCTGGCTGGAAGGAACACCAGAAGGAAAGGGGTAGTCAGGATTTCTCTGCTTGCCCTTCCGGAGGAGAGGGGCAACCAACAGGGGAACAGCTTCCTATAGCGGAACAAAGGCAGACTGTGCACTCCCAGTTAGGACAATTCTTCTCCTACCAAGTTACTGTGCTGCTTCAGTTTTATGAGCCTGCATTTCTGGTGTAAAAAAATTAACAGATGGATCAGTACCACCATGCTTTCTTGAGGGAGACCAGTAAATTCAGATCCAAAGTGAGTGCTGTACCTAATATTCAGGTATAGATAAAAGTGCATGCAGCCCAGACAGTGTGCCAACTTATTTATAGCCTGCATCCCAAGTTTCTTCTTTGCTCTGAAGAGGCTTCCTTTGCCGAATCCCTATCTACATTAGAAATACAAACCACACTCTCCACTTACTTGACAGACTGCACCCTAATGGAGAATACAAATTCAGCTTGGATATCAAGTTTTTAGAGTGCACAAAGCAGTCGCACACAGTGATGACCAGTAATGATTGAACTATGATACTAAAACACAAGCCCCTCTGTGTGAATTGAATTAATTGATTTATTAGGAGCAAAATAGCCAGGTGAGTTAGACTAATTAGGAATCAGATTGCTAATTGACAGCACTGGGGGATGAAAATATGGAGCAGTGCAGAGATGAGACAAAGTGTGTGTAACAACTCATGAGCTGCTGGACCGTTTAGGCTAGGAAAAAGCGATAGAATTTCTGTTATGGAGGCTGATAGTGTAGGCTGTGCTGGAACAGATTCAGAAGAGTAGAGTATTGTCTGTCCAGAGGACTTTGGTGGTTCCTTGTTCTTTTCTTCATTATTCTTGGGAAATTGTTTGAAGCACCTTTCCTTTAGATTTTTAGTACCCCTGTTTACGCTTTGACCAACGTGTGTTTAGATAGGTAGAGTGCTTTACAATTGTGAGTCAAAAGAGGAATATACAAAGGGACAATAACAGATAGTTAAAACCCCAAGTACAGATTTAAAAAAAAAAATCTTTACAAGACATAATAGAAATATTTCCATGAAACCTAAGAGCATAAAAGTTAAAATTAGTTTACTTTAATGTAAACATTCCTCTGCAGTGTGCAACATCAAGTGTGCAGCCTTCTGTTTATGTTCAAGAACCTGAAAGTGAAACAGCTGTGAAACTGAATGATTAGTCAGTCTGTCTTCATTTGCTAAGCTGAACACTCTGCAAATAGTAAACAAACAGGAGAGATTGGAGGTGATGGCTGGGAATGTACATTTAGACTTGTAAAGTCTTGATTTAGATTTCTACTTTTAATAATCTAAGGTGACAGTAATACAAATCAAACTATTTTAAAAAAATCTACACAATGAGGTTTTAAAAATGAAAATCTTGTGGATAAATTAACAAAGCAGGATGTGTTTTCTGTATGCAGAATTGCTTTCAAGAAAATATTTTGCAGTGATTCATATACTGCGATTTTTAAACACAGTCCTTGCAACATACCTGTCAAGGCTTAGATTAAAGGAGGTTTTAGACAGGATAACTTGGGTTTTATATTGCAGCTGTCAAGTTCTCTATTTTCATTTTACATCTTCCAGAAATGCAACAGAGTATACTGGACCACTTATTTTTTCCCCTCCATTAGTAGATGAACTGGCAATATTTCCGCCATTAAAACAGGATACTTGTTCTTTTCAGATGCCTGCAATAACTGTTAACCTCCTCCATAGCCTCCTAGAATGCTGATATATTAGCATTAGATTGAGCCAATTTCCACCACTCACCCTAAATTTGTTGACAGTGACTCTCAAAGAAGTAGTAGTATTTTTTCCAGTATTCACTCCTATGGCTTGACAGAGGGGAGGAAACAAACAAAAAAAAGTGGCTCTAAAAGAGATTTAAGATTACTGCATAAACTTATTCTGGCCGAAACTTGTACACAGGCCTGTATCTTCCAACGACAGTTTAGTTTCAAGAGCGGAGTGGCTTAAACTATTAATGGCATAATAATAATCCCTTATATAACCCTAGTCACTCAACTATAAATCAAAGATGGTCCAGGATATAATTTTGCTTTGCTTTTACCACCTTCCTCATTAGTAGCTGTTGTTTACTCCACAAACTAGGTTCACCTATGTTTTTAATTTTAGTTCACTGAGTTTGTATCTGATCTTATCTTTACAGCATCATTATCTGAACTCTTCTTGATTTAATATTCACATAGGGAGAAAGTCTGGCTCCAATAAGTCAAAGGAAGTGTTCACTCTGACTTTGACTTTTTTTTTTTCTGATGCTTTTCATTTTATTTTAACAAATGTTCTTTCTACAGCACGTGCCTCCTCTAATCAGTCATAACTGTCTATAGAACTTGGTAATTAACATTTTAAGCAGACATTTTTCTTCCTCAAATATGTTAAACAGTACTTTTCAGTTATATAGAGTTCTTTACTTCCTCTTCTTTAGTCTTATTTGATTCATAAGCTGCTCTTGATACTGTTGATAATGGAATTCTAGCACTATACTAAAACAAGGAGACTCAAAGTGCTCAGTGAGGTGTAAAGCACTTGAAGATATTTAGAGAGGGATATTATATCAAAAAAGGATTACTACTCTGATGTATTATATCTTTTACCTGTGTGCATCCCCAAGAATATTACTTCTGCATCTAATCCTTTGGACTTGGTCTTGTTTGGGTAGATTCTTCCCCAGGGCTTTCAGGATATCTCCTGTAGTACAAGTTTTTTTCCTGTATGACTACCTGACACATCCTCACCATTCAATTCCAATACTGCTTTATTTTAATATTTTGAACTAGACATCATAAAACCTTTATAACTTCAGTGTTGGCTTCTTATTTGCTTGGTATCATACAGTATTTAGTCTTACTGTTTTTGTTTGTGTGTTTTAATGATAAACCCCACTGTTTAGCCTCATGTCAAAAAAACAAAACAAAACATAGGGATTGATATAGCAGATATTTTTCAAATCTTAGAGTTTATTTCTAAAATTCATAAAACTCTTCTTTTGATTAAGGGTGCAGATGAATGATTATATCTTTGCCGTTTTAGCTTAGAAATACTCAGGGTCTGTAGCCTATACTAACTACTCTGAGGCTACGTCTTCACAACCCACCGTATTGGCGGGCAGCAATCGATTTCTCGGGGATTGCTATATCACGTCTCATCTAGACATGATATATCGATCCCCGAATGAGCTCCTATCAATCCCGGAACTCCACCAACCCAAACGGCAATAGCCGAGTCGACATGGGGAGCCGCGGACATCAATCCCGTGTCGTGAGGACGGTAGATAATTCGATCTAAGATACTTCGACTTCAGCTACATTATTCACGTAGCTGAAGTTGCGTATCTTAGATCGATTCCCCCCGTAGTGTAGACCAGCCCTGAGGCTGAGATGATAACACATGCTTTACTTACTATAGAAGTACAATGTGTTATTGCACAGTTTCTGAGATACGCTCCTACATAAACTGCAGCTTCTGCAAAGTTCTATTGTATTTGGTTTGCAAGAACACACTTTTGACTTTCAAACACACAAACATGGAACATCTGCCTCCTACCCTGTTCTGTAACTATGTGCCTACTGATCACCTCCTGGGATCGTCCACTGCTGACCTAGGGCCTGACAACGTCTCACATTTATTTTAAGTTCTTTACATATCATCCTTTCAGCTGTTGTCCCTCCACAGACAATGCTCAGTTCAATCTTTCAACACAACTCTTACTGTCTTCATGGCTGAGGATGTTAGGGAGATTCTCAAACCTGAGCTGGCTTTTGTAGGTGACAAATCTGAGGAACTGTCACAGATTGAAGTGT